>NC_089233.1:13100086-13425919 GCF_963924675.1 Phocoena phocoena
AGAGTTGTCACATGGCTAATCTAGGGGAGATAAACGGATTTGCAGCTTTCATCTTCCCCAAATGAGAGAGGAAGGGGAAAAAATTGCGGGTACCAAAAGAGATATTTTTGGATAGCAGCTTCTAACATGAGAATGATCCTGAGATTTCCCATTTATTTTATGTGCTATGAAGTCAAATCATTTATAGGCAAAAACAAACACATTACTGAATTTTAAAAAAATACAGATTATTTAAAAATTCTAACTATATGTATCTGGTAAAACTAGTTGAACAGAAAGAGTGTGGAGGGGAAAACATGATAACTTCTGCATTTCAGAGGAGACTGGGCCTGAGGTAGATGGGCTCCCTGGGGTCTGGAATGTGCCCATCCCACCTACATCTTTCCCATGCTTAGTCTTTTCCCTGGCCAGTCAACTCATCACTGCCACAAGCTGGGTACCAAAGAACACAGCAGGATACAAACTCTGGCATGTAAAAGGGATCCTGATCTATTGCTTGCTGGTGCTCTAGGCTTGGCCTTTGAGCCTCGTGTGCCTTAGTTGCCAGTGGAGAGAATATTTCCCTCATGGAAATAAATCAACACACAGTTGCTACATAAACCCCGAAGTGACCCACGTGAGTTCCTTATGTCTCTTTAGAGTGGTGGCCTTCCTGTTCTTCCTGTTCACAGCTTGCTGGGGTAGCCACTGCAGACCACCTAACACACCTGCTCCCACTTGCTTCCCTAGGAAAAGAAAATTACTCATCAAAATGAGAGAAAGTGTTGCTACGGCTGGTGAGACACCAATAGGAAGCAAACAGTGTTGAATTGTTGATTCATTTCTGAAAGTAAATATGCACAGAACCAAATGCAAAACACAAGCCACGTTGCTGGGTGAGGAAACAGAAATGATAGCTATCCCATTATTCTGAGCTTCTGTGTGAGCATGATGTGTTTCAGGGGACTCAATTTAGAGATCAGCCAGAGGAGCCTCTGCGAGACTTCTGTGCACATCCGGGTTCCGTGGACATCCTGCGATCTGTGCAGTGTGCAAAGGCCATTAGCAGTCTACACGGCCGTGGGCTTAGTAATCACTTCTCTAGGGTCTTAGCTGAAAGTCTTGAGATGTGAGCCCCTGTTTCAGACATGCCCACTACAGGAGCCAATTCCGCCAGAGCGGATTAAAGGCGTGTGTGGTAGGACAAATCTCTTCCTCCATTAAAGCCATCTTATCCTTGCCTTTTGAAGATGACACTTCTTCTTTTGAAGAAGCCACAGTCACCAGCATGTAAACGAGGAGCTCTGTTCCCAGGATTGGAGATTTATCCAGTTCTATCCACGTGCTCTGGCCTGCTGCTTCTGCAAGAATTGTCAGGTACTGGCCAAGGTCAAGAGACCTGTCGGTGCCCCAGAGACTGGGACTCAGCAAACTGGCAGAGGAAGGGAAGGGACGCTGTGATCCCTTGAGCCAGCCAGGCTCATCAGACCTCAGAGGGGGAGGCAAAGATGGGGAGGGGGAAGAACGCTTAGAGGAAAAACAGTTGACATTTGAACAATGCAGGGGTTGGGGAGCCGACCCCCTGTGTAGTCAAAAGTCTGCATATTATTTTCGACTCCCCCAAACTTAACTACTAGTAGCCTCTTGCTGACTGGAAGTCTTACTGACAAATGGTCAATTAACACACATTTTGTATGTTATACACGTGTCCATATATATTTTATGCATTCGTGACATACCTTTTTCTTTCCTTTTTTTTTAATATTTCTAGGCTACACAGTTCATCATGAGCTTTTCCAAATTTTTGCAAATTTCCAAATTTTCAATGTATTTATAGAAAAACATCCACGTATAAGTGGACCTATGCAGTTCAAACCCGTGTTGTTCAAGGGCCAACTGTACCCAGATTTGTTTCACTGTGAAGCTCTCAAAGTCATTCATTTTAATCACAGCCTTCCCCATGCAGCTTTTAATCAGTGGCTCCATCCTTCCATTTAATAACGTCCTTAGCACTTTTTTTTGGTGAGAATGCTAAAGGGATTGAGGAATAAAGAGACACCATGATGCTGCTGACTGCACAAAACAGTCAACATTTGAGAAATTTTAATAAACAAATTTACATGTAACTCTTACACTCCCACACCATGTTTCATTCTACAGAGGCTCTGAGGTAGCTTACAAGAATATAAATAATATGATAAATAAGAGTTGAAATTTTAAATTATAGCGTAGGAAAATACAGACATAATAAAGAGATATGTCTGGTGGAAACCCAAGAGTTATATATGGTTCAATAAGGCAAAAGGGTGACTATTTAAATTGGGGAGAGTTTCCTGTCCACCAAAATAAATCAGAAATATAATTTATTACAAATATCACTGTTTTGATTCCTTTCCCTTGAATTATATTAATTCTTCAGGCTAAATGAAAATTTTCTGGTCAGTGGGTCTAAAATTTTTCTTTCACATGGAGCATCATAGAAGAGACAAAGCAACAGCTTCAACATCATGTCTGCAGTAACGCAGAAGTAGATTTGTGTAGTAGTTTCTTACAGAATTCCTCAGTGTGAGCAGAGGGGCCGTTTAAGAAAGACTCTTTTACAAATCAGTGAGCTGGAAACCAGAGCGGCAGAAATCACTGCCACGGAAAAGAATAAAGAAAAAAGAATGAAAAGAAACGAGGACAGCTTGAGAGACCTCTGGGACAACGTCAAACACACCAACATTCTCATTATAGGGGTCCCAGAAGGAGAAGAGGGAGAGAAAAGGCCTGAGAAAATATCTGAAGAGATAATAGCTGAAAAATTCTCCAACATGGGAATGGAAACAGTCACCCAAGTCCAGGAAGTACAGAGTCCCAGAGAGAATTAACCCAAGGAGGAACACGCTGAGACACATAGTAATCAAACTGACAAAAATTAAAGACAAAGAGAAAATATTAAAAGCAACAAGGGGAAAAAAGAAAGAAAGCAACAAATAACATACAAGGGAATCCCCATAAGACTATCAGTTGATTTCTCAGCAGAAACCCTACGGGCCAGAAGGGAGTGGCACGATATATTTAAAGCGATGAAAGGGAAAAACCTACAACCAAGAATACTCTACTCAGCAAGGCTCTCATTCAGATTTGACAGGAAACTCAAAAGCTTTACAGACAAAAGCTAAAAGAATTCAGGAAAGGCTCTCTTGCCGCAGGAACTAAGTAATATGTAGTTCTCCAATGGTTAGGTCTAATGTCCTCAAGTACATGTGGTGTACTCGGTGTACATCAGAATTATTTGCTAACTTGTTTAAAAATATACAGATACTTAGATTCGCTATCTTGCCATAGATTCAGACTCAGTGAATTGAAGTGGGCATCTGTATTTTTAATAATCTCCCCAGGTGTCCCTTATATCTGCCAAAGAATGAAAACCATCAGTCTGTTCTGGTCCTAGAACTTCTCTGGTTCTACCAGCTAGGGTCCTTCTCTGGGGCTTCTTTTTAGATTTGCTTAACATATTCAGACACTTTAGGTAATCGCTTCAAAAGATACCTCACTGGACCTCCCCAAGTAAACAACCAAGTCAATAAACTCAAGACATATAAAGCTTTACTTTTATATACCAGATCAGCAAGTGCAAGGAAACTTCCCCCGTGTGTTGGATTCTAGCAGATTTAAGTTGTAGAGCATGAATTAAAGTTGTATTCATTAAACACCAGGAAGGTAATTATGTTTGGGAATATATAAGTGCTTTCCCTCATGGGTAGGAAGAAAGGCATATTAGAATCTCTACTGGATTCATTTCCCTTTCTCCTGATAACTTTTCCCTTTCCAGGATGTTTTCTTTGTGTCTACATGGGGCTCCCAGTTCAGCAATTTGGCTGAAATAGTCAGCTGAATACGAGTCAGTTTGGTTAACAAAAAGTTAATTAAACTGGCTGCTTATTAATTAAATAAGTAGCACATACGTTTAACAAAAACTGGCCTCAAAAACCTACAAAATTATTACATGTGCACAAAAACTTTTCAATGAATCATTAAGTATATTAGCAAAATATACACATTTAAACATCCATGAAGGAAGGTGGTTAATTAAATGATGTTGCATTCACAGGATGAACTAATATGCAGTCATTAAAAAGTAATCCATTCACCATAAAAATGAACAAAGTGCTAATATTTTGTGAATGAACCTCAAAAATATGATGCTAAGAAAGGGGAGTGATATCAACAAAATGGCACGGGAGGATGTCCCCAGCTCATAACCACACACACAAATAACAATCTGGCAGCCATTCATGGACAAAAGTGCCTTTGTGGGAGCTTTGAGAACCAGATGGAAGGTTGCAAAAACCTAGTGAAGCCCAAGATCAAAGAGACCTACTTTGAGAAGGCATGTCCATGTCCTGGTGGAAGGCTTGTTGAATGTGGTCACAGCTGCAGACTGAAAGGGGTCCCAATTCCCTTGTGGACTCAGCTCTAGCTTCTCTCGGCCATTGTCCTGCAACCAGTCCCAACTGCTACCCACCCATGCCCCTGGTAAGAGGCTTGTTGGCCTTGGTTCCATCTGAAGACTCCGAATCAGGCTCCAACTCCACCATGGTCCAGAGTCAGCTCTGCCTGCCCTGGGACCCAACAAGGCCAGTCTGTACCCCTGGTATCAGGCCCACTGACCTCAGTCCTGACTCTGGACTCTGAAGTATCCCCGTGGCCAGCTCTAGCACTGCTGTACTGAAGTCTCAGACTCAGTTCTGCCTGCCCAGGAGTGGACCTAGGGACTTGGGGGGAGGGCACATTCAGGGACCTGACAGGAGCCACATTCATCTGTGCCACTGGGAACAGGCTTGCCAGCCATGTATCCACCCATGGACCCCAGCATCAGCTACAGGATGAAGCTCCAGTCCTACTCAACAATGATCTCAGAAGCAGTCTCAGTAGGAGAAAGCCTTACCTGCTAAAACCAGTCTGTTAAGAGGTGTTTTCTTCTTCAAATGCACAGACATCAATGTAAGGTTACATGGATCATGAAAAAATCAGGCAAACATGACACCACCAAAGCAAACTAATAAAGCTCTGGTAACTGACCCCAAAGAAATATAGATCTATGAACTGCCCAACAAGGAATTCAAGATAATTGTCTTAAGGAAGTTCCGTGAACAGCAAGAAAACAGAGATGAGTCAACAAAATCAGGAAAACAATACATAAACAAAATGAGAACTTCCTCAAAGTGATAAAAATTATAAAAATAACCAAAGTTGGGCTTCCCTGGTGGCGCAGTGGTTGAGAGTTTGCCTGCCGATGCAGGGGACACGGGTTCGTGCCTCGGTCTGGGAAGATTCCCACATGCCGCGGAGCAGCTGGGCCCGTGAGCCATGGCCGCTGAGCCTGCGCGTCTAGAGCCTGTGCTCCGCAACGGGAGAGGCCACAGCAGTGAGAGGCCCGCGTACCGCAAAAAAAAAAAAAAAAAAAAAAAAAAAACCAAAGTGTGGAACTGAAGAATACAATGAATGAAATGGGGAAAAAATGCAATTGAGCTTCAACAGCACAGAAGAAAGAATGTGTGAAGAAAGTAGAAGAAAATATAAGTGAACTTGAAGACAGCTCATTTGAAGTTATCTAGTCAGAGAAGAAAAAAAGAATTTAAAAATTGAAGAAAGCCTGCAGGATTTATGAGAATCATAAAGTAAATCAGTTTAGGCATTATGGGATTCTCAGAAGGAGAAGAGCAAGATAAAGGGGCAGAAAGTTGATTTAAAGAAATAATGGCTGAAAACCCTAAATCTTGGGAGGAATATGGACATCCAGGTTCATGAAGGTCAAAACCCCAGAAACAGGATCAATGCAAAGAAGATTACACCAAGCCATATTATAATTAAAAAGTACCAAAAGTCAAGGACAAAGAGAATTTTGAAAGCATCAGGAGAAAAGTGACCTGTCACATACAAGGGAACCCTGTAAGTCTACCAACAAATTTATCAGCAGAAACCTTGCTTCCAGGAGAGAGTGGGATCATAGATTCAAGTCCTAAAAGACAAAATTGCCAACCAGGAATATTACTCCCAGAAAAGCTATCCTTCAGAAATGAAGGAGAGATAAAGACTTTCTCAGATGATCAAAAGTTGAGGGAGTTCATTATCACCAGACCTGCCTTACAAAAATGTTAAAGGGATTTCTTCCAGTTGAAACAAAGGGGTATTAATTAATAACATGAAAGTGTATGAAAATATAAGACTCACTGGTAAAGGTAAGCATATAGCCAAGTTCAGAATACTCTAACAGGGTATTGGTGGTGTGTAAATCACTTATAACTCTAGTATAAAAGTTAAAATTTGAAAATATTATATATATTCAATAATCTGTTCATGGATATACAATATAAAAAGACCTAAGTTGTGACATCAATAATACAAATTGGGGGGGGAGAAAAGTGTAGAGTTTTGTACATGATTCAAGTTATCAGATTAAAATAGACTATTATAGCCTATTACGTTATTTTATGTATGCCTCATGGTAACCACAAAGAAAAATATCTCTAGCAGATACACAAAGAGAAAGAAATCAAAACACACCACTACAAAGAAATAATCAAATCACAAAGATGGCTAGAGAGGAAGAAAGGAACAAAAGAATTACAAAACATTCAGAAAACAACTAACAAAATGGCAATAGTAAGTCCTTACCTACCATTAATTGCTTTAAGGATATATGGATTAAATTCTCCAATCAAAAGACATACAGTGGGGCTTCCCTGGTGGCGCAGTGGTTGAGAGTCCGCCTGCTGATGCAGGGGATGCGGGTTCGTGCCCCGGTCTGGGAAGATCCCACATGCCGTGGAGCGGCTGGGCCCGTGAGCCATGGCCGCTGAGCCTGCACTTCCGGAGCCTGTGCTCCGCAATGGGAGAGGCCGCAACAGTGAGAGGCCCGCGTACCGTAAAAAAAAAAAAAAAAAAAAAAAGACATGAAGACAAATTTGTCCTTCCTCTACCTTTTTGTTCCTTTTAGGCGCTCGATAGACTGGATGATGCCCGTCTTCACTGGTGAGGGTGATCTGCTTTACTCAGTCTACTGATTCAAATGCTAATCTTTTCCAGAAACATCTTCACAGACACACCCAGAAATAATGTTTTACCAGCTATCTGGGCATCCCTTAGCCCAATGAAGTTGACATAAAATTAACTATCACAGTCTCCTTTCTTGTAAAATGATAAAGTTGAAATTAAATGATCTATAAAATTTGCTCTTTCTGGAGCCAACATTCATTTTGTGATTCTACTTCTAACTCCTGCTGGCCCAATCCTGACTCTTCCCCCCTGGTACCTTTCCTATGTCCACTGTAGTTGAGAGCCTTGCACATTTGTGACAGCAGTTGCCATGCTGTTGCCTGAGCCTGCTACATCTGCTCACTCCTCTGGGCATGCTGACTTTTTTTTTTTTTTAATTTGCTTTTATATTTGGCTGCGTTGGGTCTTCGTTGCTGTGCACAGGCTTTCTCTAGTTGTGGTGAGCGGGGGCTACTCTTTGTTGCAGTGCGTGGACTTCTCATTGTCGTGGCTTCTCCTGTTGCAAAGCACGGGCTCTAGGCACGCGGGCTTCTGTAGTTGTGGCACACGGGCTCAGTAGTTGTGGCTTGCAGGCTCAGTAGTTGTGACACATGGGCTTAGTTGCTGCGCGGCATGTGGGATCTTCCCGGACCAGGGCTCGAACCCACGTCCCCTGCATTGCCAGGCGGATTCTTAACCACCACGCCACCGGGGAAGCCCCGTGCTGGCTTTTTGTTCTTTACAGGTGTCTGTGAGGGGAGACAGGCCCATGGATTGATCAGGCAGCCCTTGCTCTGCCGACTCAAAGCCTGCTGCTTGGAAGAATCACAGGTAAAGCCTCTGACAGCATCATTGGTGTGAGTCAGCGTGCCGTTGCTCAGGCCCAGTATAATGGGGGGAGCGAAGGGTGTAATTTGCTTGAACACATACATTCTCCTGCAGAGTAATTACTGTACAGCCCACATACTTCTAGGGGGCCCGAATTCTCCTTGAACCAAGCACAGTCTTCCTTGTCATATTCTGTCTGAAGAAAGACAGCTTCTCCATGGTCTGAGATGGAAGGTTGAGAAACAAATGGAAAAACAAATAATGCAGAGAGGCAGGATGATTTTTATTTTTCATCATGGGCTGCTCAAAGTCTTTCTTTGCCATTGAGCGGAGTAGACACCCACATACTTCACTGTTTTGGACTTTGGTACAAGCCCAAACAGGAGACCTGTCTAGCTTCCAAGCAAGTCAGTTTACCCAAAGCACAGAGCTCCTGATGGCATATGAGACTCTCACCTGTACGTGTGTCTCCCAACCTCTGGAACCATGCCCAAGGTTCCTCCCCACCCCTGGTCTGTTATCACCTCTGCTCTGTGTTATGAATCTTGACTTGGAAAAACATATAAGGAGGTGAACTCACCAGAGAGGAACAAGTACCACATTACACGGGGAGTCAGGGTGCCGAGGTCTTGGGTCTGTGAGCTGAACTTGGAAAAGCAGTTAGCCACCCCAGGCCCTGGTTTCCTCTCTTGCAAAATGATAAGGTTGGAATAAACAATCTGTAAAATCTGCTCTTTCTAGAGCCAACATCCTGTGCTTCTACTGCTACCTCCATTGACCCGGGTGTCCTGCTGACCTTGACTCTCCCCCGTTGTCCCTTTCCTATGTCCACTTATTTGAGAGGGCTGGATATTTGAAGACACTGAAGACATACCACCATGGTTTCAGTGATCTAACATAATTCAACATGCAAGTACAAAAAATACCAGCCCAGGGCTTCCCTGGTGGCACAGTGGTTAAGAATCTGTCTGCCAATGCAGGGGACACAGGTTTGAGCCCTGGTCCGGGAAGATCCTACCTGCTGTGGAGCAACTAAGCCCGTGCACCACAACGACTGAGCCTGCACTCTGGAGCCTGCGTGCCACAACTACTGAGCCCACCTGACACAACTACTGAAGCCCTCGTGCCCAGAGCCCACGCTCCGCAACAAGAGAAGCCACCCAACGAGAAGCCCGCGCACCGCAACGAAGAGTAGCCCCCGCTCGCCGCAACTAGAGAAAGCCCACGCACAGCAACGAAGACCCAACGCAGCCAAAAATAAATAAATAATTCAAACAAACAAACAAAAACAAAAAATACCAGCCCAGTGAAATTATTACCATTATGCTTTCTTTACTGTTCACGTAGTAATGAATATCGGGTTTCTGCTTTGGGCCTAGCTTGGCACCGGGCTCTCTGAGGTATATCTAAGGAGAATGCAACGTGGTCCCTGTTATACAGAATCTAAGGTTCCCTTGAAGATATTCAGCCCTCATGATCTGAGCATTAATATGTGGGCTGACACATGAGAATAAAAGAAGCTCAAAGATGCACTGGACAGAGGTGGAGAGAAGTATTTGGGAAGCAAGTATTTGGGGTTAAGGTTGGAGCTTCAAGGATGGGTGGGATCTGGATGGGCAGAAAGAACCACAGAAAGAAGGGGGAGGAACCGAAGTCATGGGTGTTGAGGGGCGGTGAAGACCCTGTGCTGTTTGGAGCAGAAATTACATGTTGGAAATGAGGTAAAGTAAGAGAGAGGTGGTTATAATCACGCACGTAAAGCAGGTGACTCATTAAAGAATTCTTTGTCTGGGTTATCTCGTTTAATGCCTATAACATCCCTCCGAGGGACGGCCTCTGAGGGATCTTGTTATCCCTTTCGTATAGGTGAAGAAGTTGTGACTCAGAGAAGTTACATAACTTGTCAACAGTCACAGAGCTAATGCAAGCGGCGAGGCAGAAGCCCGTGGCTTCCGAATTTAAGTCCAAGTTCCTTTTCTTCTGCAACGCTTTGAGAGCCAGATTATAGTGGGCCTTAACTGACAGGCCAGATATCAGGAGGAAAGGCCTGAGATTCTAGACTCACAAAGGTTATCATCGTAACTTGCATTTTCTCATGTTGTCCCAACAATTTTTACCTGTTTGCCTGACTCAGCACAGAGCCATGGCTTTCTGAGAGGAACAGCTGGAGAGCAGACAGGGCAGAGCACATGTCCAAAGTGAGGCACTGGTCTGGCTAGGAATTTTGAGGTAGACTGGAGCAACAGTGGAGGAGAAAAACTCAGCTGGAGGAAGTTAATTCATGGAGAACTTACCACTTCAAGATTCTTTTCACATATTAAATATTTTATTGAGTACCTACTATGTGCTAGGCACTATGCCAGGTACTACTTTTTCTTCTTCAGTGTTGCCATTCCAACAATGCCTCACCATCTTACAACAGTTTCCCTCTGTGTCCTTCCACTGTTCTGACCTTCAGTTATAAATTCATTTGCTGATCACCTATACCATAACAATCCCTGTGTTAGATTTAGAGGAAACATACACACTAAAGATAGGCTTCCCACTTCTGGTACAGGAATGAAAAAATTAAATAATGGGATAGAGTTAAAAACAGAAGGCTCTGAAATAGACACGAAATGAATATTGAAATTTGATACATAATTGGAATGGCATTTAAAATCACTGGATAGTGCTGAGATAACACACAATATGGAAGGCCTTGAACTTGGATCCCTACCTGTACAATAAATAGATAGATTCTGGATGGACTAAAGAGTTAAATATAAAGAAGAAAAACCATAAGAAGAAATTGGAAGACCATGTTTCTCTCCTCTTTGGATGGGAGAGATTTTTCTAAGCATAAAAGCAAGGGAAGAAATCATACAAAAATATCAATAGATCTAAGTTCACATTTTATAAAACAAGGTACATACAAAGAAAAATACTATAAACAATACTGATGGAGGTCTTCCAGGGCAATCTGATGCTGTGAGTTCACGGGTGAATGATGTTCTTTGCTAGAAACTCAGCAATGATGGATAAAAACAAAAGGGAAAACTAAAAGATAGATTAGGGCTCAAGTACAAGATAAATGTCTCCATAGATTGGACACAGCAGAAAAACAAGCTGAAGCCATGGGCTTGCTGGACCCTGGGTCCAGAATCGGGCTGAGAGTGGGATATCTAAGCTAAAGTCACTGCTCTGTTTGAAAACAGTCACTGAAGAGAGGTTTATGAACATCATAAAAGGAGGCTGAAAGCAAAATACTACAAAAATACTGCTGAAGGAAAACATCTCAGATCATACATCTGATAAGGGGCTCGTATCTACATTACATAAAGAACTCTTACAATACAACAGTAAAAAGACAACACAATTACACACGGACAAAGGATTTGAATAGGCATTTCTCCAAACAAGATACTCAAGTGGCCAATAAACACAGCCCCAACCCTCATAAGAGACACCAGGAGAGCTTGCCCCCCAGCCCCCTCCCCAGCCCCACTCTCTCTCTCTGTGCCGCGTGAGGACACAGCAGGAGGGTGGCCATCTGCAAGCCAGGAGGGCAGTTTTCTCCAGAACCCAACCATGCACGCACCCTGATCTCAGAATTCCAGCCTTCAGAACCATGAAACAGAAATTTCTTGCTTCAGCCACTTAGCCCAGAGTATTCTGTTATGGCAGCCTGAGCTAAGACAGATTTTAATAACAGACAGATCTGTCTTCTGAGCTAAGACAGATTTTACTACAAAGGAGTGGGAGTGCTACTGCAACAAACAGCTAAACACATGGAAGCCACTTTGGATCTGGGTAATGGGTAGAGGCTGGAAGAGTTCTGAGGTCCATGCTAGAAATGTGGATGTTATGATTCTGACACTCATTCCAATGTGTGGGGTGTTTTTTTACCCACACCAAGCAATTCTCTGACACAGCAGGGTGTCCCACGATTTAACTCAATGCTGATACTACGTACCTGGAAATAGAATCAGATCTCACAGGTTAAGGGCTCAGTTCCACAAGACCGCTCACAATTCAGATACCAATCACAGGTCTAGATTGTTACCTGCACTTCTAACCAACTGGCTGTAATCAGAGGTTCCCATGACCCCCTCCTTGGGTCTGATTCATTTTCTGGAGTCAACCACAGAATTCAGGAAACCAGTTCATGCACTAGATTACCAGTTTATTACAAATGATATTAAAGGAGACTAATCACCAGCCAGATGAAGAGATACATAGGGTGGGATCCTGAACAAAGGAGCTTCTGTCCTCATGGAGATTGGGGCCTGGCATGGTGGCACATAGATGCATTCTGGATTATCAACCTGGAAGCTCTCTGAACTCCATCCTTGTGGGTTTTTATGGAGGTTTCATTACATGGGCATAATTGATTAAATCATTGGCCATTGGCAATCGAGCTAGATCTCCAGTCCCTCTTCTCTCCCTGATGTCCAGGGATGGGAATGAACTTCTAATCCTCTAATGACATGGTTGGTTCTCTGTTGGCTGGCCTCCATCCTTTGGTTACCTAAGGGCTTTCCAAAAGTCACCTAGTTAACATAAAAAAGACACCTTTATAGCTCTCATCACTCAGGATATTCCAAGGGTTTTAGGAACTCTGTTCCAGGAATAGGGATGAGGACAAAATATGTATTTCTTATTACAAATCACAGGATCACAGATGTTGATGGCGATTCTGGTGAGGACTGATAGAAATGCAGAACGTGATACTGAAACTGGAAGAAAGGCAACGCTTGCTCTAAAGTGGTAAAGAACTTGGCTGAACTATGTTCTAGAGTTCTGTGGAAGGTAGAACTTGTGAGTGATGAAATTGGAGATTTAGCTGAGGAGATCATCCTAAGCCAAGAGTGGAAGGAGCAGCTTGTTCTTCCTGATTCCTTACAGGAAAATACAAGAGGAGACAGGTACATTGAAGAAGGAATTGTTAAGCCAAAAGGAACCAGAACTTGAAGCTTTGGGAAAGTCTCAACCTATACATATTGCAAAACATGAGAAAACTGTGTTCTGTAGAGAACACGAATGGTATGATGGGACAAGCATTGGATAAAGCGATCATGGGTGCACTCATGAATATGATCAACTATCTCAGGAGAGGCAAAATAAATAAATAGAGATGGTACTATCCCAGCAAAGACACTGCCAGTCTGCACTAACGGGCACAGAGAAAGTGGGATGGAATGAAGGAAGGCTGTCATACTTCTTGGATTCTGCAGAACTAGACCATTGACATATTCAACGATGAACACGCATTGTTCTTCATAAAAAAGAAAGAATGACCTTAAACGCAACTCAGAGATCATCACGACCACCTCCTTGGTTTCAGAGTCAGGTCTCTGCCTCAATTTCAACCGGCTGGACAGCCTCCACTAGGTGGAGGGTGGGACTGCCCAGAACCTTGGAGCCAGGACCTCTGCCCGCAGAGCTGAGGAGGCACGACTGCCACCTGAATGTATCATAAAGGCAGGAAGGTGGGCTACCAGGCCAGAGGATCATTCATAAGCCTAAAGATGAAATTCGCCTTGCTAGGTTCTGGACTTGCTTGGGACCTGTCACCCCTTCAGTCTTTCCTATTTCACCCTTTTAGAGTGTGGATGCCTATCCGGTCCCACAATTATATGGCACATAATTTGTTCATTTTCACAGGTTCACAGGTGGAAAGGAAGTTTCCTTGAATGTGATGATATTTAGATAAGTCTTCAGACTTTAGACTTCAGAGTTAATGCTGGAATGAATTAAAGACTGGGGGCCTGTTTAAGGTGAAATTAATGTATTTTGTATGTGAGAAAATGGTTGAGCAGCAGCATTAAGACGTAATTTGCAAGAAGAGGAATACTAACGACTTATGAACTTATGAAAGCAAGTTCAACATCACTGCAAAAATGAAGACTGAAGCAGCAATGAAGTACGCTTTTTTTTACTACCAAATTCTAGGAATTTACCCTTAGGAAGTGGCCAGGAATTCTATAAAGCTTTATTTTCAGAACTATTATTCATGGTTCATGACAGTGGTGAAAAATATACAGCAATAAAGTGCATGCATCTGTCCAAGCCAGCTATCACTATCTAGAGAAATATTTGATTCATTTTATCCCTTTACTCCCCATCACCAAATACTGGTATTTCTGCTTCACATTTTAGCATCTGTGAAATTGGGATGTGTCTTACAGTCACTGCCGGCCAGGGGGCAGTCATGATGCAACTGTCATTGTCTAAACTTGTTCATCAACACTTGTGAAATAAACAGGTGTCACACTCTTCTCATAAACGTTGTAAATGCTATATAAACTTTATATGAGCAAACAAGCTCAGAAATGCACATTCATCTCGAAAGTACCATCTTAGTACAAGTTAGAGCGAATTAAGATGAATCTAAGCAGGTTAAGTGAAACCAATGCCAATCACACATTTATATCTAAGGTAACTTCCTAGGTTCTAAGGTGATATAGAACAAATCTAAGTGAAACTAAGCAGACTGTCTGAAACAAGCAAGAAATGATACATTTCATTCCAATGAAATAGGAGTTAGGGTGAGTTTAGACAAAACTAAGCCGTTTGTGTCAAACAAGCTCAGAATCTCACTCTTCTTTTTCTTTTTACTTTTTTAAAAAAATTATTTATTTATTTTTGGCTGCATTGGGTCTTCATTGCTTTGTGTGGGCTTTCTCTAGTTGAGGCGAGCAGGGGCTACTTTTGGTTGCAATGTGCAGGCTTCTCATTGCGGTGGCTTCTCTTGTTGCAGGGCACAGTCTCTCGGTGCGCAGGCTTCAGTAGTTGTGGCACATAGGCTCTAGAGCACAGGCTCAGTAGTTGTGGCACACAGGCTTAGTTGCTCTGCGGCAGGTGGGATCTTCCCGGACTAGGGCTCGACCCTGTGTTCCCTGCGTTGGCAGGCAGGTTCTTAACCACTGCATCACCAGGGAAGCCCTATCATTCTGCTTAAAACCAGTTCCTCATGAGGCTTTAGAGCAAATTCTAGTTGATGCTAAACAGTTTATATGAAACCAAGCTCAAAATCACTTGTTCACATCCAACAAAAGTTCTTCCTGCTCATTAGAACTAATTAACATGCAACTAAAGAGTTTATATTAAATCAAGTGCAGACTCAAACATTCTTCTCAGAAGTAACGTCTTAGGATGAGTTAGAGTGTATGTAAGTTGAAAACAAGTTATATATGTGAAACAAAGCTTAAAGTTCCTAATTCAGTTCAAACAAAACTCCTAAGCTTCATAAACTTTTTTTTAACATCTTTATTGGAGTATAATTGCTTTACAATGGTGTGTTAGTTTCTGCTTTATAACACAGTGAATCAGTTATACATATACATATGTTCCCATATCTCTTCCCTCTTGCGTCTCCCTCCCCCCTCCCCTCCCTATCCCACCCCTCTAGGTGGTCACAAACCACCGAGCTGATCTCCCTGTGCTATGCGGCTGCTTCCCATTAGCTATCTATTTTACGTTTGGTAGTGTATATATGTCCATGCCACTCTCTCACGTTGTCACAGCTTACCCTTCCCCCTCCCCATATACTCAAGTCCATTCTCTAGTAGGTCTGTGTCTTTATTCCCGTCTTACCCCTACGTTCTTAATGACCTTTTTTTTCTTAGATTCCATATATATGTGTTAGCATACGGTATTTGTTTTTCTCTTTCTGACTTACTTCACTCTGTATGACAGACTCTAGGTCCATCCACCTCACTACAAATAACACAATTTCATTTCTTTTTATGGCTGAGTAATATTCCATTGTATATACGTGCCACATCTTCTTTATCCATTCATCTGTTGATGGACACTTAGGTTGCTTCCATGTCCTGGCTATTGTAAATAGAGCCTGCAAAGAACATTCTGGTACATGACTCTTTTTGAATTATGGTTTTCTCAGGATATATGCCCAGTAGTGGGATTGCTGGGTCGTATGGTAATTCTATTTGTAGTTTTTTAAGGAACCTCCATACTGTTCTCCATAGTGGCTGTATCAATTTACATTACCACCAACAGTGCAAGAGTGTTCCCTTTTCTCCACACCCTCTCCAACATTTGTTTCTAGATTTTTTGATGATGGCCATTCTGACCAGTGTGAGATGATATCTCCTTGTAGTTTTGATTTGCATTTCTCTAATGATTAATAATGTTGAGCATTCTTTCATGTGTTTGTTGGCAGTCTGTAGATCTTCTTTGGAAAAATGTCTATTTAGATCTTCTGCCCATTTTTGGATTGGGTTGTTTGGTTTTTGTTATTGAGCTGCATGAGCTGCTTGTAAATTTTGGAGATTAATCCTTTGTCAGTTGCTTCATATGCAAATACTTTCTCCCATTCTGAGGGTTATCTTTTGGTATTGTTTATGGTTTCCTTTGTTGTGCAAAAGCTTTGAAGTTTCATTAGGTCCCATTGGTTTATTTTTGTTTTTATTTCCATTTCTCTAGGAGGTGGGTCAAAAAGGACCTTCCTGTGATTTATATCACAGAGTGTTCTGCCTAGGTTTTCCTCTAAGAGTTTTATAGTGTTTGGCATTCCATTTAGGTCTTTAATCCATTTTGAGTTTATTTTTGTGTATGGTGTTAGGGAGTGTTCTACTTTCATACTTTTACATGTACCCATCCAGTTTTCCCAGGACCACTTATGGAAGAGGCTGTCTTTTCTCCATTGTATATTCTTGCCTCCTTTATCCGAGATAAGGTGACCATATGTGTGTCAGTTTATCTCTGGGCTCTCTATTCTGTTCCATTGATCTATATTTCTGTTTTTGTGCCAGTACCATACTGCCTTGATTACTGTAGCTTTGTAGTATAGTCTCAAGTCAGGGAACCTGATTCCTCCAGCTCCATTTTTCGTTCTCAAGATTGCTTTGGCTACTCGGGGTCTTTTGTGTTTCCATACAAATTGTGAAAATTTTTGTTCTAGTTCTGTGAAAAAATGCCAGTGGTAGTTTGATAGGGATTGCATTGCTTTGGGTAGTAGAGTCATTTTCACAATGTTGATTCTTCCAACCCAAGAACACAGTATATCTCTCCATCTATTGGTATCATCTTTAATTTCTTTCATCAGTGTCTTATAATTTTCTGCATACAGGACTTTTGTCTCCTTAGGTAGGTTTATTCCTAGATATTTTATTTTTGTTGTTGCAATGGTTAATGGGAGTGTTTTCTTAATTCCACTTTCAGATTTTTCATCATTAGTGTATACGAATGCAAGAAATTTCTGTGCATTAATGTTGTATCCTGCTACTTTACCAAATTCATTGATTAGCTCTAGTAGTTTTCTGGTAGCTTCTTTAGGATACTCTATGTATAGTATCATGTCATCTGCAAACAGTGACAGCTTTACCTCTTCTCTTCCGATTTGGATTCCTTTTATTTCCTTTTCTTCTCTGATTGCTGTGGCTAAAACTTCCAAAACTATGTTGAATAATAGTGGTGGGAGTGGACAACCTTCTCTTGTTCCTGATCTTAGTGGAAATGCTTTCAGTTTTTCACCATTGAGGACGATGTTGGCTGTGGGTTTGTCATATATGGCCTTTATTATGTTGAGGAAAGTTCCCTCTATGCCTACTTTCTGCAGGGTTTTTATCATAAACGGGTGAATTTTGCTGAAAGCTTTCTCTGCATCTATTGAGATGATCATATGGTTTTTCTCCTTCAATTTGTTAATATGGTGTATCGTGTTGATTGATTTGCGTATATTGAAGAATCCTTGCATTCCTGGAATAAACCCCACTTGATCATGGTGTATTTTCCTTTTAACGTGCCGTTGGATTCTGTGTGCTAGTATTTTGTTGAGGATTTTTGCATCTATGTTCGTCAGTGATATTGGCCTGTAGTTTTCTCTCATTGTGACATCCTTGTCTGGTTTTGGTATAAGGGTGATGGCGACCTCGTAGAATGAGTTTGGGAGTGTTCCTCCCTCTGCTATGTTTTGGAAGAGTTTGAAAAGGATAGGTGTTAGCTCTTCTCTAAATGCTTGATAGAATTCGCTTGTGAAGCCATCTGGTCCTGGGCTTTTGTTTGCTGGAAGATTTTTAATCACAGTCTCAATTTCAGTGCTTGTGACTGGTCTGTTCATATTTTCTATTTCTTCCTAATTCAGTCTTGGCAGGTTGTGCATTTCTAACAATGTGTCCATTTCTTCCAGGTTGTCCATTTTATTGGCATAGAGTTGCTTGTAGTAATCTGTCATGATCTTTTGTATCTAAGTGTCAATTGTTACTTCTCCTTTTTCATTTCTAATTCTGTTGATTTGAGTCTTTTCCTTTTTTCTTGATTAGTCTGGCTAATGGTTTATCAATTTTATCTTCTCAAAGAAGCAGGTTTTGGTTTTATTGATCTTTGCTATCATTTCCTTCATTTCTTTTTCATTTATTTCTGATCTGATCTTTATGATTTCTTTCCTTCTGCTAACTTTGGGGTTTTTTTGTTCTTCTTTCTCTAACTGCTTTAGGTGCAAGGTTAGGTTGCTTATTCGAGATGTTTCCTGTTTCTTAAGGGGGAGGATTGTATTGCTATAAACGTCCCTCTTAGAACTGCTTTTGCTGCATCCCATAGGTTTTGGGTCGTCGTGTCTCCATTGTCATTTGTTTCTAGGTATTTTTTGATTTCTTCAGTGATCACTTCGTTATTAAGTTGTGTATTGTTTAGCCTCCATGTGTTTGTATTTTTTACAGATCTTTTCCTGTAATTGATATCTAGTCTCATAGCATTGTGGTCAGAAAAGATACTTGACACAATTTCAATTTTCTTAAATTTAACAAGGCTTGATTTGTGACACAAGATATGATCTACCCTTGAAAATGTTCCATGAGCACTTGAGAAAAATGTGTATTCTGTTGTTTTTGGATGGAATGTCCTATAAATATCAATTAAGTCCATCTTATTTAATGTGTCATTTAAAGCTTGTGTTTCCTTATTTATTTTCATTTTGGATGATCTGTCCATGGGTGAAAGTGGGGTGTTAAAGTCCCCTACTATGAATGTGTTACTGTCGATTTCCCCTCTTATGGCTGTTAGTATTTGCCTTATGTATTGAGGTGCTCCTATGTTGGGTGCATAAATATTTACAATTGTTATTTCTTCTTGGATTGATCCCTTGATCATTATGTAGTGTCCTTCTTTGTCTCTTCTAATAGTCTTTATTTTAAAGTCTATTTTGTCTGATATGAGAATTGCTACTCCAGCTTTCTTTTGGTTTCCATTTGCATGGAATATCTTTTTCCATCCCCTCACTTTCAGTCTGTATGTGTCCCTAGGTCTTAAGTGGGTCTCTTGTAGACAGCATATATATGGGTCTCGTTTTTGTATCCATTCAGCCAGTCTGAGTCTTTTGGTTGGAGCATTTAATCCATTTACATTTAAGGTAATTCTCGATATGTATGTTCCTATCCCCATTTTAATTGTTTTGGGTTTGTTATTGTAGGTGTTTTCCTTCTCTTGTGTTTCTTGCCTAGAGATGTTCCTTTAGCATTTGTTGTAAAGCTGGTTTGGTGGTGCTGAACTCTCTCAGCTTTTGCTTGTCTGTAAAGGTTTTAATTTCTCCATCAAATCTGAATGAGATCCTTGCTGGGTAGAGTAATCTTGGTTGTAGGTTTTTCTCCTTCACCACTTTAAATATGTCCTGCCAGTCCCTTCTGGCTTGCAGAGTTTCTGCTGAAAGATTAGCTGTTAACCTTATGGGGATTCCTTTGTGTGTTACTTTTCCCTTGCTGCTTTTAATATGTTTTCTTTGTATTTAATTTTTGACAGTTTGATTAATATGTGTTTTGGCGTGCTTCTCCTTGGATTTATCCTGTATGGGACTCTCTGTGCTTCCTGGACTTAACTATTTCCTTTCCCATATTAAGGAAGTTTTCAACTATAATCTCTTCAAATATTTTCTCAGTCCCTTTCTTTTCTCTTCCTCTTCTGGGACCCCTATAATTCCAATGTTGGTGTGTTTCATGTTGTCCCAGAGGTCTCTGAGACTGTCCTCAATTCTTTTCATTCTTTTTTCTTTATTCTGTTCTGCCGTAGTTATTTTCACTATTTTATCTTCCAGGTCACTTATCTGTTCTTCTGCCTCAGTTATTCTGCTATTGATCCCTTCTAGAGAATTTCATTTATTTAATTTTTTTTGCGGTACACTGGCCTCTCACCGTTGTGTCCTCTCCCATTGCAGAGCGCAGGCTCCGGATGCGCAGGCTCAGTGGCCATGGCTCACGGGCCCAGCTGCTCTGTGGCATGTGGGATCTTCCCGGACCAGGGCACGAACCCGTGTCCCCTGCATCGGCAGGCGGACTCTCAACCACTGCGCCACCAGGGAAGCCCTCTTCTAGAGTATTTTTAACTTCATTTATTGTGTTGTTCATCATTGCTTGTTTCCTCTTTAGTTCTTCTAGGTCCTTGTTAAATGTTTCTTGCATTTTCTCTATTCTATTTCCAAGATTTTGGATCATCTTTACTATCATTATTCTGAATTCTTTTTCATGTAGACTGTCTATTTCCTCTTCATTTTTTAGGTCTGGTGGGTTTTTACCTTGCTCCTTCATCTGCTGTGTGTTTTTCCATCTTCTCGTTTTGCTTATCTTACTGTGTTTGGGGTCTCCTGTTCTCAGGCTGCAGGTTCGTAGTTCCCGTTGTTTTTGGTGTCTGTTCCCAGTGGCTAAGGTTGGTTCAGTGGGTTGTGTAGGCTTCCTGGTGGAGGGGACTAGTGCCTGTGTTCTGGTGGATGAGGCTGGCTCTTGTCTTTCTGGTGGGCAGGTCCACAACTAGTGGTGTGTTTTGGGGTGTCTGTGGCCTTATTATGACTTTAGGCAGCCTCTCTGCTAACGGATGGGGTTGTGTTCCTGTCTTGCTAGTTGTTTGTCATAGGGTGTCCAGTACTGTAGCTTGCTGGTCGTTGAGTGAAGCTGGGTCTTAGTGTTGAGATGGAGATCTCTGGGAG
This sequence comes from Phocoena phocoena, assembly GCF_963924675.1. NCBI lineage: Eukaryota > Metazoa > Chordata > Mammalia > Artiodactyla > Phocoenidae > Phocoena > Phocoena phocoena. The sequence continues at coordinate 13,120,833 of NC_089233.1, forward strand.
ATTTTCGTCGTTTGATATTATGTGAAGCTGGGAGGTCTCTTGTGGACCAGTGTCCTGAACTTGGCTCTCCCACCTCAGTGGCACAGCCCTGACGCCTGGCTGGAGCACCAAGAGCCTTTCATCCACACAGCTCAGAATAAAAGTTAGAAAAAATAGAAGGAAAGAGGATAAAAGAAAAGAAACTCAAATAAAGATAAAATAAAGTTATTAAAATAAAATATTATTATGAAAAAAAATTTTTAAGTAAAAAAATAAAAACGGACAGACAGAATCCTAGGGCAAATGGTGGAAGCAAAGCTATACAGACAAAATCTCACACAGAAGCATACACATACACACACACAAAAAGGGGAAAAAGGGGAAAAAATCATAAATCTTGCTCTCAAAGTCCACCTCCTTAATTTGGGATGACTCGTTGTCTGTTCAGGTATTCCACAGACGCAGATACATCAAGTTGATTGTGAAGCTTTAATCCTCTGCTCCTGAGGCTGCTGGGAGAGATTTCCCTTTCTCTTCTTTGTTCGCACAGCTCCGGGGCTCAGCTTTGGATTTGGCCCCACCTCTACGTGTAGGTCGCCTGAGGGCGTCTGTTCTTCGCTCAGACAGGACGGGGTTAAAGGAGCCGCTGATTGGTGGGCTCCGGCTCACTCAGGCCGGGGGTGAGGGAGGGGCACGGAGTGCGGGGCGAGCCTGCGGCGGCAGAGGCCACCATGACATTGCACCAGCCTGAGGCGCGCCGTGCGTTCTCCCGGGGGAGTTGTCACTGGATCCCGGGACCCTGGCAGTGGCGGGCTGCACAGGCTCCCCGGAAAGGGGGTGTGGAGAGTGACCTGTTCTCGCACACAGGCTTCTTGGTGGCGGCAGCAGCAGCCTTAGCGTCTCATGCCCGTCTCTGGGGTTTGCCCTGTTAGCCGCCCGTCTCTGGAGCTCCTTTAAGCAGCGCTCTTAACCCCCTCTCCTCGCGCACCAGGAAACAAAGAGGGAAGAAAAGGTCTCTTGCCCCTTCGGCAGCTCCCGACCTTTTCCCGGACTCCCTCCCGGCTAGCCGTGGTGCACTAACCCCCTGCAGGCTCTGTTCACGCCGCCAACCCCAGTCCTCTCCCTGCGCTCCGACCGAAGCCCGAGCCTCAGTCCCCAGCCCTGCCCGCCCTGGCAGGTGAGCAGACAAGCCTCTCGGGCTGGTGAGTGCCAGTCGGCACCAATCCTCTGTGCAGGAATCTCTTCGCTTTGCCCTCCGCACCCCTGTTGTTTTGCTCTCCTCCGTGGCTCCGAAGCTTTCCCCCCTCCGCCACCCGCAGTCTCTGCCAGCGAAGGGCCTTCCTAGTATGTGGAAACCTTTCCTCCTTCACGGCTCCCTCCCACTGGTGCAAGTCCTGTCCTGTTCTTTTGTCTGTTTATTCTTTTTTCTTTTGCCCTACCCAGGTACGTGGGGGGTTTCTTGGCTTTTGGGAGGTCTGAGGTCTTCTGCCAGCGTTCAGTGGGTGTTCTGTAGGAGTTGTTCCACGTGTAGATGTATGTCTGATGTATCTGTGGTGAGGAAGGTGATCTCCACGTCTTACTCTTCCGCCATCTTTTCCTCTCTCTCCATAAACTTTTTATGTGCAAATAAATCAGAAGAAATGTTCCTTGCCCTGGTTATCAAGGGGTCATTGGATTCAGTGACCATTTGCTGCCCACGCCTTGAAAGTCAGATCTGGGTTGTTTTGGATGAAAAGGATAATCTTAGAAGCTCCTTGGGGAAAGCATTTTAGGGACACATTAAGGAGGATTTGAAGGTGCTCTAAAGGAATGTACGAACAGAGATGGGACAAAAAGTTAATACCCTCATTGTGTGAAGGGCTAATGAAAATCTGTAAGAAAAAACTGTAAGTCTCCAGTAGAGGAATGGGCCAAGAACAGAGAGCTCACAAAGCGGGTAATACAGTCAACCAAGAAATATTTGAAACATCTATAACCTCGAAGGAAATCAGAAAATGCAACTAGGACAAGAAATTAATTTTGCCTCTCTGGATTTCCAAGATTGAAATGATAAACTCTCCACTGTTGCTTAGGTTACAGTAAAACAGGAACTGTTATGTCCTCCTCCTGGGAGGGTTCATGGAAGCAGCCTTTCTGGAAAGCCATTTGCCAGCATGTGAAAGGAGCCTCAGACACATCCACACCTTGCTTATTTATGCAAAAATTAAAAAATATGGGAAGGATAAACCAAAAAGTAAACAAATCGGTTATCTATGGAGGAGGGAGAAGTATAAAGAAGGGGAAAGAGGAAGGAAATCTTAGGGCCAGGGATCAAATGACCCTTCTAATATACATACCTTTTATATAGCTCTGAATTTTAGAAACATTGTAATGCTTTACATACCCCCAAATTAATGAATAATTAAAAATCAGCCAGGAAGTAGAGAGACCCCAAACAGAATACAGATAGCAACAAATGAACCTAATTACATTACAAATGATTAACCACTCTGAGCATAGTGGGGAAGAGATGAATTAACCTTAGTAACTTTGGAAAATAGGATTTTGACTAGATATTGCAAGATTAAAGACCCAAAGAGCAGTAAACATACTATGCTCAAATTGGTAAGTGTGTTCCTCTCAGGGGTGTAATTCTGAAACCACTTTATGCGTATACTAGGATAGAATAAATAAATGAATACGTTGTAGATAGTATCTGCAGGGCTTCTCACTGTCAGAGAAAGAAGTTGCAAATAAGGAAAGGGGGAAGGTAGAATTAACCCTGTGGTTTGGGATTGCAGTCAGAGGTATCAGTATGAACTCACAGTTCTCAGACAGAAAAATGCAGAAATAAGCATAAAGGTATTTGTATGTGTGGATTAGTATAGCTTCACAGACTGTCTAGCTATGTCCGCTGAGAAGGCCTAGAGGCAATGACAGCCTAGCAGCAGTGAGGGTACTTAGCAACCAGATCTTCATTTCTAAATACCCAATGAAAGGAACCAGGACTTGTTGGAGAACTGGATGATTCCAGAACCGGGGCAGGGAAAAATGCAAGATGAACCTGGAGCATCTTGTGTTGCCAGAAATTAAGGAAGTAATCAAAAAGAAAGAGGACACTGAAGGAGCCCCTAATGGCCAAAGCTCGAACAAGTGAAGCAGCAAAGTAAATAACTATATTGCTGGATTTTAACCCATAGCATGAAAAACAAGGGAACAACAAAAAGAAAAACCTTGAGTCTATATTGAAACAAAAAAAACAATTGAATAAATAGATTAATAGGAGTAAAGGGATAACTCCTCTTTATAGAATTTCAATTCATAAATGTAAAGGAAATGAAGAGAATTTTTAAAAAATTATTAGGCAAACACCACAGTAATAATTGTAAGCAAGTTCTACCAACAGATGCTGAAATTAGCAGGAAAAAATTGATATTATTTGTGTTTCCATACACTAACAATGAACAATCTGAAAAGGAAATTTTTTTTTAATTTAATTTTAATAGCATCAAAAAAGAATAAAATGCTGGACGACCCTGGTGGTGCAATGGTTAAGAACCCGCCTGGGAAGATCCCACATGCTGCAGAGCAACTAAGCCTGTGCACCACAACTATTGAGCCTGTACTCTAGAGCCCACACGCTGCAACTACTGAGCCCACGTGCTGCAACTTCTGAAGCCCACGCACCTAGAGCCCATGCTCTGCAACAAGAGAAGCCACTGCAATGAGAAGCCCGCACACTGCAACCAAGAGTAGCCCCCGCTCGCCGCAACTAGAGCAAGCCTACATGCAGCAACAAAGACCCAATGCAACCAAAAATAAATAATAAATAAAATTTAAAAACAAATAAATAAAATGCTTTGCAGTAAATCTAACCAAGGAGGTAGAAGACTTGTACACTGAAAGCTATTAAAACGCTGCTAAAAGAAATTAAAGAAGACACAAATAAATGGAAAGATATCCATGTTCTTGGATCGGAAGACTTAACATTGTTGAGATGTCCCTACAACCCAAAGCAATCTACAGACTGAATGCAATCCCTATCAAAACTCCAATGGCATTTTTTTTCAGAAATAGAAAAATTTATCCCAAAATTCATATGGAATCTCAAAGGACCCACAATAGCCAAAATCATTTTGAAAAAGAAGAAATTTGGTGGACCCACACTTCCTGATTTCAAAACATTACAAAGCGACACTAATCAAAACAGTGTGGTTTTGGCATAAAGACAGACATAATAGACCAATGGAATAGAGAGTCTAGTAATAAATCCTTGTGTATGTGGTCAGATGATCTTTGATAACAGTATCAGGACCAGTCAACAAGGAAAGAACAGTCTCTTCAACATATGATGTTGGGGAAAACTGGATGCAAAAGAATGAAGTTGGGCCCTTATACACTGTATAAAAGTTAACTAAAAATGAGTTAAAGACCTAAATGCAAGGTTTAAAACTATAAAACTCTAAAGGAAAACCTTCATGACATTGGACTTGGTAATGATTTCTTAGATATGACACCAAAATCACAGGCAACAAAAGCAACAATAGACAAATGGGACTATATCAAACTTAAAAACTTTTGTGCAAAGGACACAGTCAATAGAATGAAAAGGCAACCTACAGAATGGGAGAAAATATTTGTCAAGCGTATATCTGATAATGGGTTAATACCCAGAATATATAAAGCACTACAACTCAACAAAAAACAACAACAACAAATTAAATAAACCAGTTAAAAAATGGGCAAAGGACTTGAATAGACATTTCTCCAAAGATGATATATGAATGATCACAGTGCGGATGGCTATTATTAAAAGACAAACAAAAAAACTGGAAAATAACAAGTGTTGACAAGAACGTGGAGAAATTGGAACCCTTGTGCACTGTCGGTGGGATTGCAAAATGGCGTGACTGCTCTGGAAAACAGTACTGGATGTTCCTCAAAAAATTAAAAATAGAACCACCACAAGATCCTGCAATCCACCTCTGTGTATACGGATCCAAACAAATTGAACTCAGGGTCTCGGAGAGACATGCGCACACCCGCGTTCACAGCAGCATTATTCACAGTAGCCAAGAGGTGGAAGCAATCCAAATGTCCATCAACAGATGAATGTATAAACAAAACGTGGAATGTACAAATAATGGAATATCATTCAGTCTTAAAAAGGAAGGAAACCCCGTCACATGCTACGACATTGGTGAAACTTGAGGACCTTATGCTAAGTGAAATAAGGCAGTCACAAGACAAGCACTGAATGGTTCCACTTACGTGAAACACCTAAAATAGTCAGATTCATAGAAACAGCAAGTAGAGTGTGGTTACCAGGAGCTGGGGGAAGCAGGAAGAGGGGAGTTGTTACTTGACGGGTAGAGTTTCCGATCTGCAAGGGAAAAAAGTTCTGGAGTTCTGTGTCACAACAACGTGGACATACATTACTGCACACTTGAAAGTGTTTACGATGGTAGCTTTCACGTTGTATGTTTTTTTAACCACAATAAAAAGAAAGAAAAGTTTGAGAAGAAACAGGATATTTGCATAGACTTAAAGAATCTCCTCTCACCTGAATACTTATTAATTACAAAGGGAAAAATAGTAACTTTACAGTGGGGAAAACCAGCAGACACCAGACATCAGCTTAACCAAGTGATGATCAAAGTTAACATCATCAAAAGTGACTTACCACCCTCACGAACCTGCTCGTTTAACGAACTGAGAAGGGCACAACATCGTTTCTGCAGTTTTCTCGCCACGGATGCACAACTTCAATCTAATCATGAGAAACCATCAGACAAACTCACATGTAGGGACATCCTACAAAATACCTGACCCGTGCTGCTCAAGAGCCTGAAGTTCATGAAAGGCAAAGCAAGGCTGAGGAACTGTCACAGACTGGAGGAAACAGCAAATGATAACTAGGTACAGTGTATAACCCTGGACTGGATCCTGGACCAGAAAAAATGTTTTCACATTAGTGAAGAAACTGGTGATTTGGAATAGAGTCTATAATCTAGTTAACAGGATTCTTCCAGTTTCTAAATTTTGACAACTGTCCTATGGTTACACAAGATATTAACATTAGGGCAAGCTGGATGCAAGGCTTACAGGAACGCTCTGTATTATTTCTGCAACTTCTCTGGAAGTCTAAAATTATCTCAAATTACAATTTTTAAAATATCCATACATTGGGGGGAAAACGAGGAGTTCCTTTCCCAACAATCTTTCCTGAATAAATAATCTGAAATATAAAAGTGTTTATTTAAAAAGATGTTTATCATAGCATTATTCATAATGATTTTAAACATCAGAAACAATCTGTCTGTTCATAAACATGGTGATGGTTGGTAAATTATCATCTCCTCTGGCATCTCAACTTTAAATACAACCGGGATGTTGACAATACCCAGATATACGTCTCTGCTCACAGTGTGGACTGCTGGCTTTGCATCTCCACTTAGAAGAAGGTCTAAGAGGCATAACAAGTCAGTACGGCTGACAGAGTATTCTCAACTCCTTCCCAAGCCCAACCCTTGTCTTCCTTGTGGCTTAGGGGAAAACATACTACAAGGCATCCTGGATTCCTTTCATTTCCTTGTCTTCCATACTTTCTGCATAAGCGAGTCCCTTTGCTCTCCCTCCAAAACACACCACTGGTCCATTTACTTCTCTCCAGCACCACAGCTCCTCCGGATGCAAACCATCGTTGATGTCCCCGTGCTCCGGGGAGCACAGGCTCCCAATGGATCTCCCTGTTTTCTCTCTTGCCCTCTCTCATCATTCTCCATGCAGCTGTCTGAATGATGCTAAAAGACATCCATCAACCTGTTCTTTCTCTGTCTAAAGCCCTCCAACGATTCTCCACCGCACTTAAAGCCCAATTTCCTTACCGTCTTCTGCCAGGTCTTATAGGAGCCTGCCAGGCTTCCATCTCAGAGTAATAACCTCTCCACTCCTTTCTCCTGTGCTCTGGCCACAGTGGCCTCATTTAGTTTCTTGAACAGCAAGCTCCTTTCCTCCTCCAGGCCTCTACTCTTCCCTCCGTCCAGAAGGCTCTGTGCCTAAAGCTTCTCATAGCTGTTTCCTTCTTGTCATTCAGGGCTTGAACCAGAAGCCGTCACCTCTCTGAGAGGCCTGCTCTGACCACTTGACACAAAACAGTCCCCACCCCATCCCACCATCACTCCCTATGCTCTGAAAACTAGTAATAATAACCTAAGATGATTTTGTTCATGGATTTACACAGCATTCTGCCTCCCTTCTCTAAAATGTAATCACCATGAGAGTAGTTGAGTTGTATTTTGAAAAATTTCCGATCTACAGAGAAGTGGAAAGAATAGCACATACACCTACGTTTCACCAAATGTTAACATCACGTCACATTATCTCGATCTCTTTCTCTTTACACACACATGCACACACGCACTTTTCTTCCTTAACCATTTGAGAGAAGTTGCAGACATCATGGCTCTTCATCCCTGCATGATTCCTCATGCAACCGAACAACAGACATTTCTCTGAACACTACTGATATCATCATCATCACACTCAAGAAAATTAATAATGCTATAACATCATCTTATATATGGCCTCAATTTGTCCAGCTGTCCTAAAGATGGCTTTTATGTCAACTTTATTTTCCCCCCTGGTTCAGGATCAAATCTAGTGCCAAGCATTGCGTTTGGTTATGTCTGTTTAGTCTCTTCCACTCACTCTGCCTCTTATTTTTCATGACGTTGATTTTTTTAAAAAATAAATTTATTTATTTTTATTTTTGGCTGCGTTGGGTCTTTGTTACTGCGTGCAGGCCTTTTCTAGTTGCGGCGAGCGGGGGCTACTCTTCGTTGAGGTGAGCAGGCTTCTCATTGCGCTGACTTCTCTTGTTGCAGAGCACAGGCTCTAGGCACGCGGGCTTCAGTAGTTGTGGTACACAGGCTCAGTAGTTGTGGCACGCGGGCTCAGTAGTTGTGGTGCACGGGCTTAGTTGCTCCGCAGCATGTGGGATCTTCCCGGACCCGGACTCGAACCCATGTCCCCTGCACTGGCAGGTGGACTCTGAACCACTGCACCACCAGGGAAGCCCCATGACATTGACTTTTTTGAAGAGCCTGTGCTCTTCAAAGAGTCCCCAGAGCCTGTCTGTCTGACGGTATGCACGGTACTCTGAAACTGTCAGATTACATCCTTATGGTGTCAACTAACTACATCTTCTGTTTTCTTTCAGCTAGAGGTTAACTCCAGAGCCCCACTGTACAATATGGTGGCTACTGGCCACATGTAGCTACTGGGCCCTTGAAATGTGACTAGGGTGACCGAGGAACTGAATTTTTATTTTTATTCAGTTTTAATTAATTTAAATTTTAAAAAATGGATATTCCTTACATTCATTGGGAACTTGCAAAGTAACATCACACAGTCACAATCACATAACTCGCATACGTGGATCTATTTTTTTCACTGTATGCTATGAACTCTGATTTGAGATCTGCTTCAGGTGTAAAATACAAACTGAATTTTGAGGACTTGGAAATGAAAAGAAATCCAGCCAGCCAGCCAGCCACAAAATCTGAATTCAAGTCGTGGTTAAGAAATGTAGTAACACACACACACAAACACAATTTAAAAAGTCAGAAAGGCACAGGAAGGCAAGGGCAGGCTGAAAAATGACTCACCAGGTGGGAATCCCGTACCCCTTACTCACCAATGTATCTGTACCGTCTACACAATACCTGACATGGAGTGGGTGGGTAATGGATACGTGTGGAATGAATGAGAGTGAGGAAGGGAGGGAATGACCAAATGGTCAGACCTTCGAGGAAGGAAGAATGGCTTTCTTTGCTCAGAGAGCGAAGGGGGCCCTTCCCAGTGGACCAGCCAGCACAGAGAGGCAAACAATGATGCTCTAATATTAAAAAAAAAAGGGACTCAAGTGAACAGAGCAGGGAGGGCTGAGAAGACCTGGCAAAAACCCAGGATAGCATTCCGAGTTCCTGGCACTGGCTCTGCCGATGCAGCACGGCTGCCAGGGGAGCAAAGAAAGTGACGGAATGAAACAGGATCTGGACATTCTTAGCGCGGGCTTGTTTGGGCTAAAACACCCCCTGAGGCGGGCAGCTCGCTGGGGTCTGCACTTGGGACATGGCTCCTGGCAAGCAGGAATGCAGGGTGACACCCGCACTGGCGAGTGACCTGGCCCAGGTATGAGCCCTGGCAGCTGCATCTGGCCTCCCTGGGCCCTGAACAGGCACACACACAGCGACAGCAGCTGAGACCCTCCTGTCTCTCCTGGGCACAGCATTTGCCTTTCTTTTCTAGTAGAGAAATTGGCAAGTTGGGAACTAACATAGGCATATTTTATCACATGAGTTTATTGTGCAAAATACTTAAGTACGTTCCAGATATTATTCTAATCCTGACGCACACTTTACAAGGTAGGTATCGTTATCCTCAGTTTAGACAGGAAGACATCTGGTTTCAGAGGGCTTGAATAATTTACCTAAGGTCACAAAACTAGTGAGTGTCTGTGCCGGCTTCTGAGAGTAGCTGGTCCCCAAGTTGACCCTCTTTTTTCACTTCTCCACCTTTCTCCGAGGGAAAATAAGACTATGTAATTCCAATTCCTGTCTGGGTTGTCTCTGCACAGCTCTGGTATCTGAGCCCTACAATAACTCTCTCTCATTAAGTTGTGCTTCCCTAGAGGTATATATGCCATTGTCTGCATTTATATATAAACATATTGTATATGTGTATATTACATATATATTGCATTTTTTCTAATTATATTATAGGAAGGAAGTCTTGCCATCCAAATTTCTGGACCGTATTATTAAAAGCTTGAGGGAAAAACTATTAAATCATAACTCAACTGGCACCAAGCTACTCCTCATAAAAATGGTTTTCCACATTTGAATCAAATCCGATCCCTAGAACGGCATGGGAACTGTCTTCTTGTAAGACCAGCGCTTCCAATCAGTGTCAGACCTTATTGTTTACTACAGAATTGTAGCCTCGGCTCCAGATGACAAATCCTGGGAATGCAACCCTATGCCTGTCTAAGTGCTTTTATCTAAACATTCTTCCACTGAAAGGTTGAGTGTTTCCATTTGAGAGGGCTTTAGCTTTATAGTGATCAGAAAGTGGGGGGGGGGGGGGCATTGATGCTCTGGCTCCCCCACTGAAGAGCATTATCTGTGGAGAGCATTTAAGAGACACTGAACAAGATCCACTTTAGAACCACAAATAAACTTGATTGTGATGTGTTCTGGGAAAACCAAGTTGTACAGAGCTCTCGAAGACTCCTACGTTAAAATGTGGATTGAATATGTACACTTATTTTCACCTCCTTCCTAAATCCCGCTGAGACTTTAGAAAGGAGATTTGAAAACAAATATGTAAACACAAATATATGGGGAAAACAAGAGATGAAAAGACAGCAAAAAATTCTGGGGAGCTGGATGGAAGCATATATTTGGTAACTGACTTAGGAAATCCAATAAAGCTATATCCTAAGCCACTGGTGGGCAGAGCTGCAAACCATTCTGATACATCCTGCAAAATCCTGAAGAGCTGCGTGAATTGGTACCTCTGAATCTAGGGGAAAGGCAATGGCTAGAGTGAGAGAACTGGATAAAAACCAAAAAGATCTAAAGCAAGGGAAGTGGAGGGGATACATCCTGCAAAATCCTGAAGATCTGCGTGAATTGGTACCTCTGAATCTAGGGGAAAGGCAATGGCTAGAGTGAGAGAACTGGATAAAAACCAAAAAGATCTAAAGCAAGGGAAGTGGAGGGGATGTGGCTCTGGGACCTACATCCTTAGATGTGTAAGATCCAAAGCCATCTTGAGAAGGCTAAGCTAGGCAAAGCCTTTTGTGTGCGTCTCTCCACATCGGCCTAACATGAAACACATCAAGAAAAATTTGTTAAAATAAATGGCAAAAAGCAACTTTTATCAAAGGCAACTGCTTGAGGTTGTAAACAGAGTGAGAATTTGTAGATTACTGGTATGTATATCAGAATTAGTGTGTTTTTGCCCCATCGGACTAAATCCGCTCCCTCCCTTTGTGTACCTCTGAAGGTAGGTGGTGGGAAGTTTCTAAAACATAGGGCTCTGGGGAATGACTCAAATTTCTTAGAGCTGAAAGAATCTCCACCTAAAGGCCCGCACAGCTGCTGATAGAAAAACTGTCAGCTTCCTAGAATTTCTTTCTTGCCCCCAACTGCTATAAACACCTTTGAATTACACACTTCTGAAATTCATGAAGAATTACCTTCTAGAAATATACTGAGAGGTCTTTGTCTGGGCTTGGCGGTTTGATTTTCCAGCTATCCGAATTTCTGTCAGATGTAGTAACCTGCCATGGCATCAGCACCAATGGTATTATAAAACGGCCTAGAAATAATTTTTGTGACAGGTTTGAGTAGTAAATAGAGAGGCAGCTTAATGTAGCATAGCATTTTTCAACTTTAAGTAAAGAATCTCCTTGAAAGGGAGGTAAAAACAACAACAAAAAAACCTTTCACATACCTCAAGCATTGACTCAAATTATTTTCTGTTACTGAAACATATACAAACACTAAACAAGACATATATATTCCTTATGTTTATAGCTCTTCAGCTATATATAGAGAGCCAAAACTGGGCTTCCCTGGTGGCGCAGTGGTTGAGAGTCTGCCTGCTAATGCAGGGGACACGGGTTCGAACCCTGGTCTGGGAAGATCCCACATGCCGCGGAGCAACTAGGCCCGTGAGCCACAACTACTGAGCCTGCGCGTTTGGAGCCTGTGCTCCACAACAAGAGAGGCCACCATAGTGAGAGGCCTGTGCGCTGCAATGAAGAGTGGCCCCCACTTGCCACAACTAGAGAAAGCCCTCGCACAGAAACAAAGACCCAACACAGCTAAAATAAATAAATAAATAAGAAGACCCCAAGATCAAAAAAAAAAAAAAAAAAAGCCAAAACAGATACTCAAATTTAAACAAAATAGAGCAAAAAAAAAAACAAAATAAAAACAAAACAGTACTTTTAAATTGACTGAGTTCCCTATAGTTTGGATATAGAAGGTCACGGCAGATGATTGCTCCTGTCATAATCATGAGGAAATAACTGGATAAAGGGAAACTTCACATTTTAAAGATACCAGAGAGCTGTGGGTGCAAATAAATTTAAAGGAATACATTCCAGGGAGGAGAGAGCCCTTCTTAGGCGAGCAGAGATCAGCAAGCTTCCTTCCTAAAGGAATTTGCCAAATTTGGGCATAAGCAGAGGTTCAGGCTTAGCATAGGCAGATAACTCGGTAAAGGTCATGTGATGGAAAACTGGCAGGTGGGAAAAACCATCTTCCCCTTCTTCATGACAATCCGCAAGGTCATTAAAAATTACAGTGGCTTCTCTTTTCCTCATAGAGTTTACAAGGGTTGTGATTAAGCCTAAGGCTTGGCTAGAAAGGCAGAGAAAGGGTCCCTACAACCTTCTGGTTCTTGGGAAGGATAATCCCTGGAGGGGGGACCCTGAAATAAACATAAGACAGGTATCGCCCTCAATAGAGTTGAAAGCAAAGGATAACTAAAACTAACTTAACCTGAAACACAGTCCCAATGCAGCTCAGTTCCTTGACAGAGAAAACAGCACGTTTTGTCTGGGGAAAATAGCATTGGTCTCAGTCTCTATGGCTCTATTACACACAATATCTGTCAGACAATAAAGAATTATGTGATTTGCAAGGAAACAGTAAAATATGATTCATACTCAAGAGAAATAACATCCTACTGAAACAGACCTACAGAAGACCCGTGTTTTTAAATTAGCAGAGGACCTTAAAATCATCATTATAGATATGTTTTTTTAATAAAAGAAAATCTAGACAAAAATGGACAAAAAGATAGAGAATTCCAACAAATAAACAGAATCTATATCAAGAACAAAATGCCATCCTGGAACTTAAAAATACAACATTTGGAAGGAAGAATGGGGTGTGGCAGGCGGGGAACAGGACTTCCTAATTGGTGGAGTGAAAAGAATCAGCAAATCCTCTCCCCAGAAGCAGCTCTAAAACTGGGCACAACTGTTAAGAATAACTACTGTAGGCTCCTTGCTTTCTCAAAATTTCTTCTTTTGATTCTTAAGCCTAGATTTCCTGCCAAAACTAGTTCAAGTTGCATTTCTATATTTTGCAACCAATGAGGTTCTGACTGATGCAGTAATTTTCACCATAAGGAAGAAATATGGAAAGGAATGCTTTAGATCTCATCATCATCACAACTGGAAAAATAATTTAAGTGCTCAAATACTAGTGGCATGTTAGGGATATCATCTTTAAGTATGGTGAACAATTTATATATATACACACGTGTGTGTGTGTGTGTGTGTGTGTGTGTGTAGTGGTCCCTGCCAATAAACAATTATAATTCAAAAAAAACCCAACAACTATAGGACTCTGGAAATTGGCCAAAGGCATACAAAAAACTGAGCAGCATTTTATTTGAGAAAAACGACTGGACTTCGGATGAGAACAGTGGGAATCTATGGTATTTTAGCCTGGAGCTGCTTCTATTCGCCATGCTTCCCTCCCCAGCTCTGCTGAGGCAAGTCAAGAAATCCTTCAGCTTTACTGTTGAAAGGGACTGACTTGATTTGGTGCTAAATGCAGAAAAATCCATATTCGGGGCATTGTTGAAAACTATAGTGATCTTGGTAGCAAAACCATCAGAAAAAGCCAATGTCTTAACTAGCCTATTATCGCAGTGAGCAACAGATCAGGCACATTTGCCAGAAATTTAAGAGATCCAGGGAATGAGATAGACATAAAGGGCTTTGATGAACTTCCTGGTAATTTGTATCGAAATCTGTATGCATGCTTAAGGTTGCTCAGAAATTCAGGAGAGACTGGAGAGGACACTAACGATCTCCTCTACATGTATAGAAGGCCCAGTAGAAAGTATAAACTAGGGCCAGGACCTATAATTTGCAGAGCCTGTTGCAAAGTGAAAATGCAGGAGTCCTTGTTAAAAAAATTATAATGGATTTCAAGACGGCAATAACACAGCATTAAACAAAAGATGAGACCCTTCTAAGCAAGGGACCCCATGTGACTACACAGGTCACACACTCATGAAACTGGCCTTGGCTGGAGCTGACTTTTAAACAGTCTGAACTCTGAATGTGTTTCCCAAACTATACACAGATTGGTAAAGAGTAGAAGATTTACTGGCTAAAGGTATTTAAGGCCAACTTCTGACCAACCATTGGCTGATCGCTAAGCTATGCTGACTCAGGGTCAAACCTTAAGAAGGCGGGCTTAAACACAAATACAAATAAACAAATAAAAAACATTAAAAACTGAGCAAACACACTAGTAGCTACACACTGTGGGGGAGACAGAGTCTAAAGAATTAAGATAGGCAGGTCACTGAACAAACAAACAAAACCAGCAACAATAATGATCCCACAAGGAGAGACTCAGAATTCAGACTTGCTACAATATATTACCTAAAATATTTAGTTTTCAACAACAACATAAAAACTGTGAGACATGCAAAGAAACAAGAAAGTGGGACCAATACCCAGTAAACAAAGGAGTCAATAGAAACTGTCTCTGTTATGTTCAGTTGCCGGTATTAACAGCAGAGACTTGGAAGAATTTATAAATACGTTCAAAGAACGAAAGGAAACCACGTTTAGTAATTAAAATGTAATGACAATTTCTCAAGGAAAATATCAACAAAGAGACACAAAATAAACAAAACATAAAATGTAAATAAATAAGAAGAAAATGAAAACCCTGGAACTGAATAGTCCTGAAATGAAAAAATTCATTAGAGGAGTTGAAAAGCAGATATGATATGAGCTAGCAGAAGACAGACTCAGTGAACTTGAAGACAAACAGAAATGATCTAATCTGAAGAACAGAAAGAAAAAAACTATGAAGAAAAGTGAACAGTGGCTCAGAGACCTGTGGGACACCATCGAATACACCAACATGGAGTTCCAGGAGCAGATAAAAGAGGGAAAGGGACAGAAAAAGTACTCAAAGAAATAATGGATGAAACTTTCTCAAATTTCATGAAAAACATTAATCAACACATCCAAGAAGCTCAATGAACTCTATTATAAATACCAAGAGATTCCCATCTAGATACATCATAGTGAGAGAAATTAAAGATCTAAATAAAGAGACAGTCCATGTTCATGCATTGGATACTCAATATTGTTACGACTGCAGTTCTCCCAAGTTGTACAGTAAATTCAATGCAATCCCTATCAATGCAAGCAGGACTTTTTCTGGGGAGAAACTAATAAGCTAATACTAAAATTTACATGGAAATTAAAAAAAAAACTTAAAATAGCCAAAACAATTCTGAACAAGAAGAACAAAGTTTGGGGACTTCCAGTAGCTGATCTCAAAACTTTTTATAATCAAAGAAAGTGGGGTGTTAGCATAAGTATAGACACATATATTAATGGAACTGAATAGAATGTCCAGAAATAAATCCTTACATTTATGGTCAATTGATTTTTGGCAAAGGTTTCAAGGAAGTTCAATGGGGAAAAGATAGTATTTTCAATAAATGGTGCTGAAAAAATTGGATATCCATATTTTAGAAAAGGAACTTAGACCTTTGTTTCAAACCACATACAAAAATTAAATCAAAATGGATCATAGACCTAAACGTAAGAGCTAAAATTATAAAACTTCTTGATGAAAATCTAAGAGAAATCTTTTAAACCTTGAGTTAAGTAAAGATTTCTTAGATATAATCCTCCAAACACAATTTTTAAGAAAAGAATTAATAAACTGAACTTCTTTAAAATTAGACTTTTGCTCATAAGATATCCTTAAGAAAATAAAAGATAGGCCACTGACTGAGAAAATATTTGTGAGTCATATACCTGATAAAGGACCTGAATCCAGAATACATAAAGAACTCTCAAAACTTAAAAATAAGAAGATAATCCAATTTTAAAATAGCCAAAAGATATGGAATAGACATTTTACCAAAGAAGATATATATACAAACGGCTATTAAGCACATGAAAAGATGCTCAATGTCTTTAGCCATTAGGGAAATGCAAATCAAAAACCACGATGTGATACCACTTCACATGCACTAGAATGGCTATAATCAAAAATATTGACATTACCAGGCTTCCCTGGTGGCGCAGTGGTTGAGAGCCTGCCTGCCGATGCAGGGGACGCGGGTTCGTGCCCCGGTCCGGGAAGATCCCACATGCCGCGGAGCGGCTGGGCCCGTGAGCCATGGCCGCCGAGCCTGCGCGTCCGGAGCCTGTGCTCCGCAACGGGAGAGGCCACAACAGTGAGAGGCCCGCGTACCGCAAAAAAAAAAAAAAAAAAATTGACATTACCAAGTTCTGGTGAGCATGTAGAGAAACTGGAAACCTCATATATTGCTAGAGGGAATGTAAAATGGCACAGTTACTTTGGAAAACAATTTGACCGATTCTTAAATAGCTCAGCCTGTGCTTACGATATGACCCAATAATCTCACTTTTGGCGATCTATGAAGAGAAGTGAAGACATGTATGTGCATGTGCGTAGCGGCATTATCTATAATACCATCAAACTGGAAACCCAGACATGCATCAACTGGTGAATAGATGAACGAAATGTAAAGTTTGCATGTACTTGAATGTTATTCGGCAGTAAAAAGGAACTATTAATACGTGTTACAACACGACTGGACCTCAAAAGTGTCATGCGAAGGAAAGAAGTCAGACACGAAAAAACTTCATGCTCTGTAAAACTGTATTTATGTGAAATCATAGGAAAGTCTAGTCTCTAGACACAGGAAGCTGACCACCCTAGTGATTATCTGGGGCTGGGAGTGGGAGTAAATACTGACTGCCAATGGACATAACGGAACTTTCTGGGGTAATAAAAGTGTTCTGAAACTGTACGGTGGTGATGGTGGAACACCTGTATAAGCTTACTAAAGATCACTGGACTGTACACCTAAAAAGGGTAAATGCTATGGTATGCAAGTTATAGGTCAATTCCCCTGTTAAATAAATCTGACAAGGAGTTGGGGTAAGGAAAAATTACAGCCTCGTTTTACTCATGATCACAGATGCAGAAATCCTACCCAGAACGTTAACAAACTGAACCCATGAATATATACAAAAAAGGATGCAAAGCATCGTGAGACTGTGTTATTCCGGGAATGTAAGGTTGGTTGAACATTCAAAATTGAACAATGAAAATACTCAGTGGAAACGATGAGACCAATGTCCCATCAGCTTTTGTTGGGTCAGTAGTGAGGGTTCCGCCACCCGGCCCAGTGCACGTACGCTCAGCTTAACTAGTTGCCTGTCTCCCCTGGTGGTCTGGGGATCCAGCCCTCTGCCTCAAGGGAAGCTTTGTTGGGATTGGACCCGTGGATTGGGCTGCTGCCTGTGCCTAGACCACGAGGCACATTCTGTACTTTTGTCTCAGTCAGACGGAGCGGGACTTTGTGGCTCTAGGCAGATGGGCTTCCCCACAGTTACCTTTCCAGGAAAGCCAGGATAATCTTCCAGCTCACGTATTTACTGGCCATTACTATGGTGGGGCTGATGAAGGCAACCAAGTTGTTCATAAGATGGTAGTGAGCCTAGGAAGGAACGCACACTACGGTAGTACTAGAAAGTCCACGGAAACTCATTATACGTAATACATAAAGAGAGTTCTAGGGAGGAATCCTCAGTGTGGCCACTTTTTTTGTGGTGTTAGAGAATATTTAATTCTACAGAGGAAATGAGATATATTAAGTATACATAATGAGCAATCCATTAGCTTGTGATATACAACCGGAATTCCTAAGGAATTTAAGTTTAGAGAGCAATTAAGCAGGTAACCTGAAAGACATTTCCTGTGAAAAAAAATGATGGAACACTCAAGAATGCTATTTATGGGTAGAAAGGGATGGGAGTAAGTACATATCATGCCGCCACTAGTATGACAGCTATGTTATCCCCAAATTGATTATTCATTGGTACCCCCCCATTTCTGGCCCCCATCTACTCTGCCCAAGAAATGCAGATAAAATTCACAGGTGTTCATCACCCTAATTGGCTCCTCAGCTGTAGGTAGTCCCTGATCCTGTCTCATAGAGCAAATGTGCTTTAGTGACCCCAGGTGACTCCATCCCTTTGCTTCCTTGTATGAACTGAACTGTGGTCATTGCAACCACATCATGTACCAGGAAGGTTGATGCAGGAGAGAGAGACAGAGACAGACAGAGAGAGAAGGGGAGAAAACATATGAATGAAACCAGATTTCAGGTTGTAAACTTCTAGTCCATCTCCATCTCTTCTTCCTGGCTTCTTTCTACGTGTTTTAAGCATCTTATTCTGGTCTCTGGGCCTTTCTGTTCTGTGACCTCCAGGAGATGCTGCCAGGTAGTGCACTTGAGTATCATTTCATCAAGGTAATTTCCCACATGACACCATTATTGGCTACCTCAAACCAGAAACGA
This sequence comes from Phocoena phocoena, assembly GCF_963924675.1. NCBI lineage: Eukaryota > Metazoa > Chordata > Mammalia > Artiodactyla > Phocoenidae > Phocoena > Phocoena phocoena. Next base: position 13,139,259 of record NC_089233.1, read on the forward strand.
TTTGTGATTCTTCAAACTCACTTATTTTAGCAACTCAAGATAATGGGAAACTAAGATGGATTTACCAAACCATGAATGGATTTGCTGAATGTTTGAAACATAAAAAAAGACAACTTCCTCCTGGTTCTCAAATGCAAACGAATGAATCACCACTACTGAAAAATCATCTTGTTTATTTGTTCACTGTTATCATGTGTTTCACTGCTCTCTCTACAGTCTAATTCTTGGTTATATTTTTAAAATGAAACAATTTCCTATGGTTGGAATTCATTTAAATTGTATAGTGTAGTTACCATTTTATATTTCAAATGTTATATTAAGCCCATATTGTAAGGGTACTAAGAAGATCAGTTTAAAATTCAAGATGCTTTGTTTTTCTTTCCCCCTCTCCTTTCCTTTCCTTCCCCTTCCCTTCTCTTCTTTTCCTTTCTCTTTCCTCCCCTTCCTAACTCTTTTTTCCTTTCCCTTTTTTGCTTTCCTAAACAATTCAGTCCTGAGGCTGTTAGATAGATAGAACACAGCAACAGAGGTGTCCATGGTGGGAGACACGATGGTCCAGAGTGGGGTGAGGAGGGTGTCCGTACTGGGATGGCCAGAGTGGGATATCAGAGCCATAACAGGGTCATACATAAAATTCATTTCCAGGTTGATCATACAATTAAATGTGAGAGGCAAAAAAAAAAAAAAGCTTCTAGAAAATAATACAATTGAATACTGTATAACTCTGGAGTATGGAAATGTTTCTTAAGCAGTGCCATAAAAATCACTAACACAAAAGAGATTGAACATTAAAAGCAAAAACTTTGGGGCTTCCCTGGTGGCGCAGTGGTTGAGAGCCTGCCTGCCGACGCAGGGGACACGGGTTCATGCCCCGGTCCAGGAAAATCCCACATGCTGCGGAGCGGCTGGGCCCGTGAGCCATGGCATCTAAGCCTGAGCATCCGGAGCCTGTGCTCCGCAACGGGAGAGGCCACAACAGTGAGAAGCCTGCGAACCGCAAGAAAAAAAAAAAAAAAAAAACTTTGTTCAAGAAAAAGCACCATTGAGAGAACAAAAAGACAATCAACAGAGCAGAAGAAATTTGCAATACATGTAACCAACAAAAGGGCTTGTGAAAGAATATATAAATAACTTCTACAAATCAATAAGAAAAAGACAGGGAACAGAAAATAAAAATGGACAGGGGTCTTGAACAAGCACTTCAAAAAAGAGCATAAACATCCAATAATCATATGAAAAGGTGTTAAATGTCATTAATCACCATGAAAATGCCAATCAAACCACAAAGTTTTACCACTACACACCCACCAGGCTGGCTAACATTTAAAAGTCTGACGATAACACATTTGTTGACAAAGATGTAAAGCAAGGGGAATTCTCATATACTACTTGTGTTAGTGTAAACTGTTAAAACCACTTTGGAAAACAGATTTTTTTTAATATATTAAATTTAAAGATACACAGGGCCCATGACCAAAAAACTTCACTCCTAAAAATTCCAAACAATATGAATGCGTCCTTATGTGTGCTACAAGACACGAATAAGAATGTTCTTGAAAGCATTACTCATACAATATGTTACTAATAAAGAATCTGTCATTAAACTATATATAAATTCTTACACATTAATAAGAAAATAATCAACAGGAAAATGCATATAGCATATAAACAATCACTTTACAAAACAAGATATCCAAATGTCAAATAAGCATTTAATAAGATGTTAACCTCATTAACCATCAGAAGAGTGCAAATTAAAACCACTATTCAGTAACACTAGATGCCCACATCACTAGGGAACAGCAAACACACAAATCTGAACGTTTGACATTCAAACCGTCTGAATGGTTAAAGCTCTCCTAAATTATTGGTGGGAGTTTAAGCTTTTGCAACACTGTCTGTTTGAACTGAAGTTAAACATAAGGCTGTGTATCTCCCATGACCCTATGACATAGTAATTCTTCCACTTTTAGGTACAGACTTAAACGAAATGGACACATGAGCCAAAAGACATTTATAGCAGCCTCATCTGTAATAATCCTAAGACGAGACAACCCAAGTCCACGGATGAGTCCGTTGTGATACATTGAATCAGTGGAACACTCGACAGCAACAGAAATGGATGAACCAGCTCTACACTCAATCACCCAACTGGACCTCATAATTGTAACGCTGAAAGATGTGGGCACAAAGAACACATGAAGTCAAATGAATAGGAAAAAGGCCAGATGGCTTCACAGACGAAATCTATCAAACATTTAGAGAAGAGTTAACGCCTATCCTTCTCAAATTCTTCCAAAAAATTGCAGAGGAAGGAACACTCCCAAGCTCATTCTACGAGGCCACCATCACCCTGACACCAAAACCAGACAAAGATATCACAAAAAAGAAAATTACAGGCCAATATCACTGATGAACATTGACGCAAAAATCCTCAACAAAATACTAGCAAACTGAGTCCAACAACACATTAAAAGGATCATACACCATGATCAAGTGGGATTTATCCCAGGGATGCAAGAATTCTTCAATATATGTAAGTCAATCAATGTGATACACCACATTAACAAACTGAAGAATAAAAACCATATGATCATCTCAACAGACACAGGAAAAAGGGAAACGACACAGGGATGTGTGGTTAGGTGGTAAAACTGTAAGAAAAAACAAGGACGTCCTTACCATCGACAAAGATTGCCGTTTTGCCCAAACTCTAGCCACGTTCCTCAGAGCGTCTTTTTGACTAGGTCTCAACCTTGGCTTACAAGTACAGACTCTCACCGCGTCCCCTCACATTCAAAGGCTTAAATAATACTAACACAGTTTCTAGCAGCAAAGGGCCCATCCCTAGGGTGACCTAAGTCCCCTTAAAGTGCCTGCCTGAGAAACTGCAAGGCTGCCAAGAGGATTTACTGTTTGTTCTAGCCAGCCCCTGAATGTAGACCCCTGGCCACCTGTTCCTAGAGCAAGAGCTAAAAATCCTTCCTCTGTCCCTTTGAGATGTATATGTATCTCCTACAGCTCAGGGCTGACTTTCTTAAGCACCTGAAAGCCATTCCTTTACTATATGTGCTGCCAAAGCGAGCACATGAAAGCCATTCCTTTAAAATGTAATCATCAGGAAGGGCAGCAGCCCTGTCTCCCAGGGTCCTGGGCGGAAAGAATCCTAAGGATAATTGCCAGTGAACAGAAAGCCCTAATCAGCATTGATACTAACCAATCCTTTGTAATGTTTCACTCACCTGATTCTACTGAGCCCCTATTTCCCCCTCTTTCTACTCACTCATCCTTCCTTTAAGACACCCCAGTCACCTCTGTACAAATCAAAGTTAAATTCAAGTTGGGCCCTCTTCCAATAGTATATATTACTAACTAAAATCTGTCCTTAGCACTTTAACTAGTGTCTGGCTTTATCTGACATAAAAATGGGGGTCGGGAAGGAGGATATACATGGCAGGGATGCAAAGAGGGCCCCTGGGTGCTGAAGGTCTAGTTCTTGATGAGGGTATTTGTTACACAGGGGCTGCTTGCTGTTGGCTCCTTGAGCTGCCCTTTTTGGATTTGTAACCATTTCTGCAGGTGTGTTATATTTCACCATTTTTTAAAAGGGTTAAAAAAAAGTACAACTTGCTCTGCTCCTCGCTGGAGGCTGGTACTCAACCACTTTCTAAGAATGTAAACACAAATGCCCCTCATTTGTGTTCAGGAGAAAAACTGCACGGACTTGGGTACTGCTGATATGCTTTATTGTAGGAAGGATATAGATTTTTATGTATTTGTAGCTTTTTGAGAAGCCACTTACATTAGATTTTAAACTTTTGATATTGAATCCTCCCACATGCTTAATCGTTTCTTTACATTTCTTGAAGTGTGTATTACAGCGGAGGAAACTCCTAGGGACTACAGCATCCTGGTAAATCTTGGACTTCGAAGGAAGATGCATCTTGCTGTTATTTGGTTTTTCTCTAATTAATCACCTCCTCTCACGAGCACACCAAAACCACAACCATCTGCAGAACAACCATCAATGAAAAGGCCGAAATCTACCAGAAAAGATCTTCTAACTAAAGACATAAAGACACCGGTAGGAGGGGTGGAATCATGATATAATCAAGTCCCATACCCATGCCCACTCCCGTTCGGTGACCCACAAACTGGAGAATAATTATAGCTTTGAGCTTCCCCCCAGGGAGCAAGTCCCACCTCGGGCTCTCCATCCTGGGGGTCCGGCACCGGGAAGACGAGCCCCCAGAGCACTTGGCTTCGTAGGCCACTGGGGCTTAATATTGGGGGCCCCATGGGACTGGGGGAAACAGAGACTCACTCTTAAAGGGCTCATACAAAATCTCACATGCGCCGGGACCAGAGACAGAAGTGGTAACTTGATAGGAGCCTGAGTCAGACCTACCTGCTGGTCTTGGAGAGTCCCCTGGAGAGGCATGGGCACAGACAGTAGTGGCAGCCATATTCGAGAGCTCGTGCTGAGGATGATGGGGGCAGGTCTCAAGATGGGGCCCGCCCTCTAGCTCATTAGCATCAAGACCTCCCCCGCCCAACAGCCTGCAGGTGTCAGTGCTGGGAGCCTTGGGCCAAACATCTAAATGGGCCAAGACACAGCCCCACCCATCAACAGATAGCTGCCTAAAGACTTCCTGAGCCCCCAGCTGCCTCTAGATACGCATCTAGAGGCAGCCCTGCCCACCAGTGGGCCAAGACCCAGTTCCAGACACCAGTGGGTAAGCACTGGCCCTGCCCTCCGGGAAGCTGGCTCTAGCCTCTAGACCAGCCTCATCCACCAGTGGGCAGACACCAGATGTAAGAAAATCATAATCCCACTGCCTGTGGACCAAAGCTGCCCACAGTAGGCTAGACCCTGCCCCGGAACCTGCTGGGCCCTGGCTCTAACCACTGGCAGACCAACACAAGCTGCAGGACACCCTGTACCCATCGGTGTCAGGAACCAGCCCCGCTCCCCCTCAGCAATCTGACACGAGCTCTGGGATCCCCGGGCCCTGCAGCCAGACTCCAGGTCCCGGCTCTTCCCGCCAGTGGTCCGGCACTAACCCCAGGACCCGGCCTCATTCACCAGCGCGGGGGCAGGGGGCAGAGCCCCAGAGGCTTCCGGACCCTGAATCCACCCACCAGTGAGCCCGCACTAAGCCCCGGGGCTCCCCGGGGTTCCGCAATCAGCCGCCTCATGAGCAGGCCCCACTAACCAGCAGCCAGCAGCACCCACACAAGGCAGGGCCTGGCAGCACACCAGGCCAGGGGCCAAGCAAGCCTGCCAGATGTATTCATGTTATCGAGGTCCTGGAGGGAGGAGAGAGAGAGAGAAGGGGGCTGAGAACATATTAGAAAACTTAATAGCTGAAAAGTTCCCTACCCTGGGAAAGGAAACAGTCACCCAAATCCAGGAAGTGAAGAGAGTCCCATACAAGATGAACCCAAAGAGGAACACACCAAGACACAGACACACTGTAATTAACATGACAAAAATTAAAGATAAAGAGAGAATACTAAAAGCAGCAAGGGAAAAGCAGCAAATAACGTACAGGTGAACTCTCACGGAAAGTGCGGGAATAACATACAGGTGAACTCTCAGAAGGCCGCCAGCAGATTTTTCAGCAGAAACTCCACAGGCCTGGCACAATACAGTCAAAGTGATGGAAGGGAAAAAGCTACAACCAAGAATACTCTACCCAGCAAAGCTCTCCTTCAGACTTGATGGAGAAATCAAAAGCTTTACAGACAAGCAAACGCTAAAAGACTTTAGCAACACCAAAGCAGCTTTACAGCAAATAAAAGAACTTCTAGGCAAAGAAAGAAAAGGCCGCAAGGAGAAATAAGCAAGTTACAAAATAAAAAGCTCACTGGTAAAGGCAAACGTATAGTAAAGGCAGGAAATTGTCCACACGCAAAGCTAGTAGGGAAGTTAAAAGACAAAAGCAGTAAAATCATCTGTATCTACGGTAAGTAATTAAGGGACGCACAAAACAATTAGATGTAAACTATGATATTGAAAACAGTTATCACGAAGGGACGAGAGTACAACTACAGGTTTCTGAAATGCATTTAAAATGAAGAGATCAGCAACTTAAAACCATCACTATATATATAGACTGCTATACAAAAAGCTCACGGTAACCATAAAACAAAAATCTGTAATAGATATACACGTTAAAAAAAGGAATCCAAACAGGACACGAAAGATAGTCATCAAATCACAAAGAAGAGAACAAAAGAAGAAGAAAGGGGGGGAAAAGACCTACAAAAGCAAATCCAAAACAATGAACAGTGTGGCAATAAGAACGTATATATTGATAATTACCTTAAATGTAAATGAACTAAACGCTCCAACCAAAAGACATGGACTGGCTGAATGGATACAGAAACAAGACCCCTATGAATGCTTCCTACAAGAGACTCACTTCAGATCTAAGATATATATAAACTGAAAGTGAGGGAATGGAGAAATGTATCTCATGCAAATAGAAATCAAAAGAAAGCCAGAGTAGCAATACTTAGACAAAATAGGCTTTAAAATAAAGACTGTTACACCCAATGTTCATAGCAGCTTTATTACAATTGCCAAGGTATGGAAACAACCTGTGTCCATCAACAGATGAATGGATAAAGTAGATGATGTTATATATATATATATATATATATATACACATAAACACACACACACACACACACACACACACACAATGGAATACTACTCAGCCATAAAAAGAATGAAAATTTGGATGGACTTGAATGACATTATGCTAAGTGAAATAAGTCAGAGGAAGACAAATACCATATGATATCACTTATATGTGGAATCTAAAATATACAGCAAACTGGTGAATAAAGCCAAAAAGAAGCAAATTCACAGATGTAGAGAACAAACTAGTGGTTACCAGTGGGGACAGGGAAGGGGGAGGGGTAATATAGGGGTAGGGGAAAAATGGGGGGTTTATTACGGGATTATATAAAATCATGTGTGTGAAACTTTTGAAAATTGTAAAGCACTATAAAATTTAAAGAATCTTTCATTCAATAAAATAAAACACATTTCTGAGTTAAAGACTACATCATTCCTGCTTTAACCTCTGTGGACACATGATCAACAGTCATTACTTGACTGCTTCCATCAGTCTGCCCTCAAGTTTAAGTAATAATGTAAATTGAATCCATTGTAAGAAGTCTTGGGTACTCCAGCCCTTTCCAAACTTCTAGCTAGCATTCATTTCCCTCTTTTTTTTTTCCAAGGCCAGGCTTAGTCCCCAGTCCCAAACAACAAATAAACTTTGGAGGAAGTTTCTAAAAACAGCCTTGGAATTTCCTTCTGGGGTATAGTATGCCTCAGGGCCATTGCAGGAGAGGCCTTGTCAAGATTTGTTCTGCGAAAACAAAGGAAGAAGGACTATTTGACTTTCAAAACCTCTGTTCCAACTGTGAGATTCTGCAGTTTCCTGATTAGACAGAATGAAGGATGGAACCCTGGCATTTACCCATTAAAGCAATGAGGAGAAGGTCTAATTTGTGGTATCTCTGATAGTTTGCATTTTAAGGTTAAGATATTTTATTGCTTCCAGATGGTCAGCTAACTTCAGCCAGAGGAAAGTTACTGCAGAGTTTAAGAATAGCTATGATACAAAGAGAGATTTTAATTATCATGTAAAGGATCTAATTAAAAAGACATACAGTAGTTGGCTTTTCACATGCTCAAGCCTATAAAAATCAGTACTTTAAAAAATTACCTTAAGGAGGAAATTGGAAAATTATTCAATTTGAAAGAGAGACAAGAGGAATTTCTCAATTTAGGGAACTAGAATTAGGCTAACTGCTTGTTTCTAGATGCCTTGATCTCCACTTGTTCCTTCTATTCTGTTTTATGGAACAAGCTCATGAAGGTTCTTTGAGTCTTTCTGCTTCTTTGTTAGTTTCTTTCCGGAGTAAGGCAGAGTCTCTTCAATCAATCAAGCAAGCAAGCAAGAAAGCGATTGATCAATTTCTGCGTCCTGAACTTGACACCTGTATTCGGATCCAGATCCTGCTGTTGATGGGGTGACCTTGGGCAAAGCACATAACCCCTCTGAGCCCCAGCTTCCTGGTTTGTAAAATGATAAGCCCTCTCCTTAGGGTTTCTGGAGCGTATCATGAGACAGTAAAAGTTAGCCATTGTTATCTGCAGAGGTTAGAATGTGCAACTATTCACAGATGAGGCCAACGACTGTGGAAGACGGGTAACTATTGCGTGGAATTCTACAATATTGCAGGCAATATTCCACAAGGCACTGTCTTCTCTGTGACTTCCTCTCCCTGGCGCCTGAGCTCTGCAGCACAGAAATATTTTGCAAGAGAAACAGTGATCAGTGTTTGTAGGAGGGATGGGCAGCGACCTGTTGGAGGCCAACCGGGCTCTTTGGATTTAATGACTTGGAACCAGAAAGCTACTGAATTGTAACACAATGACCTTGAATAAGCACTGTCTCCTCACTTCCCTGCATGATACATCAAGACCTGCTGGGCTTCCCTGGTGGCGCAGTGGTTGGGAGTCCGCCTGTCAATGGGGGGGACAAGGGTTTATGCCCCGGTCTGGGAAGATCCCACATGCCGCGGAGCAGCTGGGCCCGTGAGCCATGGCCGCTGAGCCTGCGCGTCCAGAGCCTGTGCTCCACAACGGGAGAGGCCACAACAGTGAGAGGCCCGCGCCGCAAAAAAAAAAAAGAATAGGAAAGCCCAACTCTGAACCCAAATGAATAAACACAAACCAAAAATATTGCTAAGACTTCCGAGTGGGCTGAGGAATTACCATGGGGGTAAAGTAACCAAAACTCACAGCCGGAAGGCAAATCAGCTGTGCCAAATCAGAAGTATTTCCTGTTTCTTCAGGAAGAATTTTTTTCTTCCAGGGGAATTTTCCCCTCCATAGTAGTTTGCACAGAGCTGTCTTTCTCCAACTATAACAGTGCTCTGGCTGGTTAAGTTTGAAGGACAGACAGCGGTTAGGTGGTTCTCTATAAAATCACATCTATCAAGCTAAGAGTAAAACCAAGTTACTTGTAAGTGGCAGACGATAAAGGGAAATCAGGGGTTTCTGAACTCAGAAAATGTCAGCTAACATGCTTTTATAGGTCTGCATTGAGACATGAATAAGCTTAGGGATACTCTTGTGGGTCTGGGAGGCACAGGGCAGATGCTCTGATGTTGGCTTTATAGATACCCATAAAGAAATTCTCCTGTGAATTGGACACAAATAAGCTTTTGCCACCTACCAGATTCAAAAATTTCCTTCTTTTATAAGGAATAAAAGCCTGTATGTACAACATCAAACACAAATCAACTTCCAGTGGAGATGCTCCATATTTCAGGCTGAAGAACATAAACAAGGGCCAGTGTGGGTTTAGCTTTATGACCCATTCAGACTAGAGGCTGTTCATTTATTTATTAAGTTCATGAATTCATTTACTTCTTCAGCCAATATGCATTGTGAAGCTATTGCATGCCAAGTATCGAAGACATAGGAATGATTCTGACTTTCAATCTCTCACAGTCTGTTTGGCGACAGCAATGTGAACAAATTATCACGAATGCAATATGATCATCAAGGTGAGCATTCACAAAGCTGTGGGAATACAGACAAAAGAGTAACTAACACAATCCAGGGAATTAGGAAGATATTTTGCACACAGACACACACACACACACGCACGCACGTACTCATCTGACAGAGATGCCAAGGCCAGTTTGGTGAGAGATCTCTGACCTTCAACATTCCCTTAAACAATCCACAGCAAGTATTATAACCGAACAGGACCCCCGGAGGTCTTCCCAGAACAGACCAACCCCCATGTCCTCCACCTGCCTTTTGTCTGCAGAAAAACTTTAGTCAAAGAAAAAATTTAATCAGAGAAGTGAGAAAATGCATAATTATGCATTATGCAATAATGCATAATAGTGCAAAGTCAAGGACCTTTAGTTCTTCCTCAAGGACTGCAGATAATATTCTGAGCCACGTCCTTTGAGCTGTTTTGCAGACGCTGAAGATCCCATCAGGTGGGAGAAGTTAACTGTACGCCGCCCACAAGCACGTAGACCCCAGACCGCTTGGAACCAGAAGGTTGATGATGCCGACTCCCAATTACCTCACCACCAACCAATCAGAAGAATGTCCACGAGCTGACCACGCCCTGTTCCTTGAACACTATAAGACTCCTCACTACCCCCTCCAGGGCGGGACACGCAGTCTTGAGGGCATGAGCCCGCTGTGGCCCCCTTTGCCTGGTAAAGCAACAAAGCTATTTCTTTCTACTTCACCCAAAACTCTGTCTCCGAGGTTTAATCCAGCACCGGTGTACAGAGGCCAAATTTCGGCAACAGTATATCATCGCGGATTTCTCTAAACCCATCTAAGGCTGAAAATAACAGAAAAATGAGTAAAGTTGCTTTGAGTGTCTCCAGTTCTGGGATGAAGAGGATGGGCAATCTTATTTCCATCATCCTATGAAAGCATAAACCATCTTCTGGGTATGAAGAAAATAGCACTTCGGTATAATTTATTCATTCATTTATTAATGTGTGTGGTGAACATATTGATTGCCATGATGCAATTATACAGATACATTTCCCCCAAATCCACAAGATGCTTGGATTTGGTTACATCACTCTTAACTTCCAGTCTTTGTTCTGGCTTTCCTTTTCTTCCTTTGAGATACCTTCAACTTACTTGTCCTTCTAGGCAAACAGATCAATAAAGAAAAGTGTTACTTGCAAATTTTGCAATGACATTCTGAAAATGCGGGTTAATAATAGAGGACTCTGGAGCTGACTGTATGATGGAGGAGGGAGGGACCTGCTCTGCCCACTGGTTTCTCCGACAGAGCCCGTCTCCTCCCAGTTATAGATGCTTGATGTCTACCCAAAGATTCCACCCCTTTCCCCGATCTGGGAACCAGCCTGGCTTTGAGCTGTCATTGGGAGGCCAGGACATAGGGAGATGATACGGAATAACACTCAGGGACTCTGCGCATCTGGTGGGCCACGCTGCCCATCCAGATCCCCAGGTCAAAGTCTCTCCTTGCCCCCTGGTTCTCTCTCTGATCCCTGCCTGGTCGCCATTAACTCAGGTGTCCTTCTTTTTCTTGGTCAGTCTTCTCTCCCAGGGAAGTAGTCAGATCCCTGATCCCCTAACCTTTGCCCAGGAATCTAAGACCTGATGACAGACCCATATGGTATGGATCAGATCCTTGCATATTTCGTGCCCCAACGTGATCTGGGACTCAGTTACCTGTTACTGGACGTATCATGGTTCGTTGGGTGCCATGTTTCATCAGCCTGCCTGGACTTCCTCCATCACCTGCTATTGGTTCTGCCCACTCCCTCAATGCCCGCTGCCACTCCCCTCTTGCCTCCCCCAAAACCCTGTGCACAGCATCCTGTGAATGACACCCAGCCCCACCTCCACCACGAAGGCTGCCCTTAGTCTATCTCGTCCCCCTGGAGTTGGGTCCCCTGTGTATAGTCAAGATGAAAAAGAGTCATCTGCGAGGCTTTCTTCAGTTTGTTCAGGGCCGTGTTTGCTAAAGTGTGATGCCCATATCCCTAATGGAATCTGAGAAAAATAAGGTGGTCTGTGGGTGGGCCATATTTTGTAAAAAAGTTAATCACTTAATGTGCATTTTGAGCAAATATAGTTTTCATAACAAACCCGTGAGAAAAGGCAGCAGCCTATAATGGTTCAGAGCATGAAGTCTAAGGTTAAACTACCTGGTTCAAATCCTGGCTCTTCCACGTATGAGCTGAGGGACCCTGGTAGTTACTAAATGTCTCTGTGACTCAGTGTCCACGTGTGTTAAATAGGCACGATAATAATAGTATCTATGTTATAGGGCTCTTACGAGGATTAAAATGAGTTAATGCCTGTAAAACATTAAATAAGTTAAAACACGTATATTAAAAGCATGACATGACACACTGTAATCACTTAATAAAATTTGCTTTTTTATTTTGTGGCTATTATTGCCTAAAATGTAGCTAACTGAAAAGAGAAGTGAGTTTGTTTAGTTAAAAAATGATGTACATAATAATACCGTTGGTACGTAAACATTAAAAGATTGGTAAACATATCCGTTAGCAATGAACAGAGCCCCAAAATTCAGTGGCTTAAAGTACAAGAAGTTTATTATTTTCTCCGCAATACAGGATAGCTGTTTCTGGTTAGCAGGTGTATTTGCTCCATGTAGTGTTTTGGGTCCCCAGGGTCCTTTAATCTTGAGGCTCTTCCTACCACTTTGGGTCTCATCATCACCTGCTTGATGGAGGTTGCATTGCCATCTTCAGGTTCTTCAGAATGTCTTAAAGTTCCTGGCCCAGAAGTGGCAACACTACTTCAGCTCATATTCCGTTGGCTAAAACTTACTCACATGTTCATACCTGACTGCCAGGGGAGACCAGGAAGAGGAGTACAGCTGTGTCCCACGTTTCAGTGGAGAGCTAGCTGACTCTGAGTGTCAATGACTGAAGTTTGGGAAATGCTGCTCTTGGGGTGGGTGGTGGGATTCTTCTCACCAAGACCAGGGCCAAGGAGCAAGGTGGTAGTTAAGGGATTCCCTGTGACAGGGAAGTGCCAAAGAGTTTTAGGCCCACGGATAGTTAATACTGAGTTTTACTTTTCTCCGTTCTCTGTTGTAATCCCCATGATACACTCTGCTCGTGCAGAAAATCTCTTACATACATGCTTTGAGTTGGAGGCGCCTGGGGCATGAGGGAGGGGACTGTGATGGGGGAGAATAATGCTTCCCGCCACCCCACAAAGATGTCAGCACCCTAATCCCCAGAATTCATGAATGTATTAGTTTACCTGGCAAAGAGACTTTGCAGGTACAATTAAGATTAAAGACCTTGAGATGGGAGAGTGTCCTTGATTTTCCAGGTGGGGCCAGTCAAATCATATGAGTCCTCGTAAACAGAAAATCTTTTCTGTCTGTGGTCAGAGAACCAGAGAGGTGGCAGTGTAAGAGCTCAGCCTGATATTCTTGGCTTTGAAGATGGAGGAAGGGGCCATGAACCAAGGAATGCAGGCAGCCTCTGGAAGCCAGAAAAAGCAAAGAAATGGATTCTGAACTGGAGCCTCCAGGGAAGAAGACAGCCCTGTCAATACCTTGACCATCGTGCAGTGAGGCCCATGTTGTGCCTCTGATCTACAGAGCTGTAGGATACATTTGTGCTGTTTTAAACCTCTTTGTTTACTGTCATTTTTCACAGTGGCAATAGAAAACTAATACAGGGACCTACTCCCTTGGTTGAGAAAAAATGGCAACATGGCAACATGGAGCATGGAAAAATATTGACTGGGGAACAAAGGGTTATGAGCACGAGATTACAAGGCTGGCCATGTGAAATGAGCAAACCCAGGGAATCTTACCCTTAGAAGGAGTGGGGGAGGGCGTTGGACTTCCTACAGCAACTGCAACGGAGGATGTTAAAGGAGAGGGTAACCCAGGAGCCTGGAGAACTGGGGAACAATTGGTTTTCACGTCCTTGGCCATGGAGTTAAGGACTGCCAAGACAAAAATCCCATAAACTTCTATTTATTCCAGAAACTCCACCTGCACCATGAGAACTCTAGTAACCTCGTTCTTTTCCGAAGTACTTGCAGAATGTTTTGGGCTGTTCCACGTGAACTATTAAAAATTATGCCTCCCTGGGCATTTCCTCCAAACAAGTTGTTGCATTCAGCAAAATAACCCAGGAAGCTGTAGTTTCCAGGGTTACCTCTGGAAGCTTCATGAAAGCACCTAGCAGAGCTAGTCCTGAGGTCAAGCCACCACCCATTGGAGAGAGGTTCTTGTACCTTATCGACCAGCAGATACGTGTCGACTGAAAAAAAATGCACAACGTGAGAGTTGTAAGTTAAGTTTTATTTGGGGCAAAATGAAGACTGTAGTCCAGGAGACAGCATTTCAGATAGCTCTGAGAAACCGCTCCCAAGAGGTGGGGGGAAGGTCAGTATATATGTGATTTTGGTGAAGGGGGAGTACATGAAATCAAGCTCTTATCTTTTTTGCAGAAGGTTTCTGCTGGTCTTCTGAAGGTTACTGCTAGTCATGAGGAGACTGTCACCATGAAGGATTTTAGTGCTTTACTAGATACGAGGAGAATTGCAAGAATTGGGCTCATAAAACCTTCTCCTGAAAATATCTATCTGAAGACCTGTTCCGCCAGTTTTTCCCAGAGCACAGAGTGCCTCATTTCTGATCTCCACCTTGAACTCCTTTCAGGGGGCGTTGAAGGTCAGCAGCTACAGCAGCTCAGAATTTAATCCTTGTAGAGTTAGATGGCAAGTGCCATTCTGTAGCTGGCGTATGTAACAAGAAAGGCATCGCGGAGTGTGTGAATACACATTTAATACGGCTCTGGTGTGGAGGTCAGTTTGTGGACGGAGAAAGCAGAGTTCTAGTCCTTGAAAAAGAGGATGGGGTTCAATGGTTGAACAAATGCCTCCAGTTCGCCCTCCTCTGATCCCGAGCGCCCACATCTGCTCTTCTTAACTGGAACAGGACTTGCCAGGTAGGACTAGAGCTGGCGTGGAGGCTGAGGGGAGGTCAGGGAGCGAGGGCTTTGTTGCCGCCCCTCTTATGGATGATTCCAGCCCCTGGTCATCCCCTTTCTTTCTGAACTGCCTAGTCCACTCAGGCCACGGTCCTGCTGACCAGCATCGCACAGCATCTGTGTGGCCCACGGCAGGGAGAATCCAGTCTCTTGGGCTCTCTCCTCTACACCCTCACTCCAAAGCCAAAGCAAGCACTGGTCCTATGAGTTTTACTCATAATAATAACGAGCCATGAACAGACAGTGAAAAGTCACCTTCTTTGCTCCTTCTCTGTCTGTCTCTCTTTTTATCCACTTAGAAAAATGACAGCTCTTTTGCTGCTATAAATGTTAATTAAGTTAAGAAAAGTTGCATACTTAAATACAATAGGAGCTCCTGCATGTGAAGGACTAGGGTAAGGTTCATCTATCCTTGAGAAGAATGTCAGGGCCCAGGCGTTCCGCAGCAAGGGAGTTGTCCTTGGGGGGAGGGTGGGGGCCCCTGGGTGAGAACGAGCAGGGGCCCAGCAGCAGGGCGGAGGGAAGGGGATTCCCCCCGCAGCTGCTTGGACTTGGCCCCCTGAAGCCCTATGACTCTATGCACAAACAGCAACCGCCCGCCCTGCCCGCCCCCCAGCGTTAGGCCCTGTCGTTTCTCCTAAGTGCAATTTAAGAATTTTGGTGTTACGATTTGTTTACCATTTGCCTCTTCTGCTAGACGGTAAGCTCCCGAGGGCAGGGAACACGTGTCTACCATACCCTGCACACAGTGGCGCACAGCAAGTGGTCGATAAATGTTCAATTAACGAATAAGTCAAGGACTGGATACTTTGTAGATTTGTAGATAAATGTGTGGGTAATTTGTTGATAAAAAGCTGTGTATGGGGCTTCCCTGGTGGCGCAGTGGTTGAGAGTCCGCCTGCCGATGCAGGGCACGCGGGTTCGTGCCCCGGTCCGGGAAGATCCCACATGCCGCGGAGCGGCTGGGCCCGTGAGCCATGGCCGCTGAGCCTGCGCGTCCGGAGCCTGTGCTCCACAAGGGGAGAGGCCACAACAGTGAGAGGCCCGCGTACAGCAAAAAAAAAAAAAAAAAAAAAAGCTGTGTATGTTTAGGCTCTCTGATAGGACTCCACAAAGGACTGGGTTACTGAAATGGCCTTATAAGGGTCTTTGAGTTTTAGAAGGACTCCAACTTCTGGCAGAAAGGGAGCATTCTAGGGAAGAATACAACCCCAGGGCTGCCATGCAACTCGGCCACTGGGCAAGTATTTCCTTTTCATGGCAGATCCTACCAGGAAAAGATATGAAAGGTACATGCCCATTATATGTATCATTCTTTCTTTATTTTCATTTTTTTTTTTTTTTTTGGCTGTGCTGCGTGGCTTGCAGGATCTCAGTTCCCCAACCAGGGACTGAACCCAGGCCACGGCAGCGGGAGCCTGGAAACCTAACTCTTAGGCTGCCAGCGAACTCCCTATGTATCATCATTTAGAAATTATATACGTGCATCTCTGTCATCGTATATATTAAATATCAGAGCTGTAGAGTAGATTTCTTTCTCATTTTAGTTAACAGTACATAGGCGTTCTAATATTTTATTTCTGTGCCCTAGTGGGTTGTCTTGCGCACCCACTTTGGAAGCCACTGCTACTCTCTGATGAGGCTGTGGTCAGCGGAGTGGGCCCTGGCCTGGAGGGGGTGACCTACGTCTCTTGGACAGGCGGACCTGCTTTGATGTATGTTTCTACCAACTAGTACTCTTTCTTAGTTCTCAAAATTGTAATAACAGCAATAATAACCAATATTTATTGAGTGATGAGAGGCTGAAATACAAACAATGGCCAAACCATCTGTGACTGGACAACTCTGACCTCTCCAGCAACCAATCTGGGAAGCCCAACCATAGCCCTTGCTGCCGGCGGCTCAAAATGGTCAGGATTTAGTCGGCAATTACCAGCTTCTTTAGTTTCTGTCCCCGCTTAGGTCCGAACGTAGGACCAATCATAGGAGGCCAAATACGTTCCCTTAACCGCCCGACTGCTAGTCATTTTGCCCCTGCTCTCCCCAGGCCAACAGCCTCCAATCAGGGCATATCTGAAGCCTTCCCTTTTTCCACTATAAAGCTTTCCCTCTCCACTGCTTGCCTTTGAGTCTCTGCCAAACACAAGTAATGGTGGCTGACTCCTCTGAGTGAGAGAATGTTGCCTGCCTTATTGGTAAACAAGGGATATTGCAGCCATCAAGCCATCACATCGCAGCTGCCCATAATGGTGAGCCCTGAAGGAACTCAGGGTGGAAACAGGATGCCCCCGCCCCCCAATCAAGCCATCAGCCCCTGCAGCTGCCCCCAAACAGTGCACCTGAGGAGACTCAGCATGGGAAAACACAGGATACTGGCCCCATTTAGCTGAGGTACATATCAGAGGAATGATTTCAATGAGCCCAGACGTTTGCATCTTCCCATATATAGAAAAGCGCCAAATTCCTTAACTCGAGATGCCTGATTTTCTTTAATTAACAGTAATCTTTTGATGCTCTGACCACCTGGTCTTTGTTGCAAAAACTCTTATATATCCTGGCTCCTCCCTGACCTCTTCTGAGCAATCTCTCAGAGCTGTCTGAGAGGCTGCATCCCAGGCTTAAGTCCTCAGTTTTGTCTACCAAATAAAACATAATATTCAACTTTTAGGTTGTACTTTTTTGTTTTGTTTTCAGCCAACACTTGCAATAGCAAACTGAATATACAACCTTTGCTTGTCCTCACTTGACCTTTGCTTGTCCTCACTTGGATGATCTTTGTTTATTTCCACAGTGCTGACTATATGCCTAGCCCTGTGCTAAGTGATTCACATGCATTTATCTTTGCAACTTCATGAGGTAGTATTATGGATATCCTTCCTGTTTTACAGCTGGGGAAACAGATGAGACCCAGGGAAGTTAGGTAACTTGCTCAGAATCACACAGCTAATAAGTGGTGAGTCTAGGCTGTTGTGTGGGCAGTGGCTGGCACACAAGGCAGGCCTTCAGCACACACAGCGGCGTGGTCTCTCCCCTTTCATTTATCCCCCCTTGTCATAATCTTTTCTCCCCTTATATTATGCATCCTTGAAGTGGAGGAAAGGATGGATTCTGTCTTTTTTTTTTCCTTTAAAAAGAAACTCCAGTGGGATCCTTTCACAATGTATACATATATCAAATTATCACACTGTATACTTTAGATTCTCAATTTTTTTGTCATTAATATTGCCAATAAAGTTGGGAAAAAAGAATAAGCGAACGAACAAACAAAACCTCCAGTGAAATGAGTCAAACAGAAAAAGACAAATACTATACGACACCTTATATGTGGAATCTGAAAACAAAAACCAAAACCCAGAATCATAGGTACAGAGAACAGATCGGTGGTTGCCAGAGGTGAGCACTGGTGGGAGAAATGGGTGAAGGTGGTCAAAAGGTAGACACTTCCAGGTATAAAACAAATGTCATGGGAATGCAATGTACAGCATGGTGACTATAGTTAATAATACTATTTGTATGTTTGAAAGTTACTAAGAGAGCAGATCTTAAAAGTTCTCATCACAAAAAAATAATTTGTAACTCTGTATGGTGATGGATGTTAACTAGACTTCTGTGGTGAGCATTTCATAATACATACAAATACTGAATCATTATGTTGTACACCTGAACTTAACATAATGATGTATGCCAATTATATCTCACTTAAAAAACCAAATAACAATTCCAGTATCTGCTGTCATGTTCAGGGTTTTATGAGAGTGAAGTCTCTACCTCTCTGTTTCTGGAAGATTAAGTAGATTGGCAAAGCCTCCGGGGAAAGATGAACCCCGGGTTTTCCTTGACGAATTCCAAGTATTTTTTGTAATAATAAACTGGACTTTGTTAAAATTAAAGCTTTTCTTCTGCATAAAACATCCTTAATAGAATTAAAATAATATTTGCAAACCATATTTCTTACAAAGGTCTTGTATTCAGAATACATAAAGAACTCTCAGGGGACTTCCCTGGTGGTGCGGTGGTTAAGAATCTGTCTGCCAATATAGGGGACACGGGTTCGAGCCCTGGTCTGGGAAGAACTAAGCCCGTGCGCCACAACTACTGAGCCTGCACTCTGGAGCCCGCAGGCCACAACTACTGAGCCAGCACGCCACAACTACTGAAGCCCACGTGCCTAGAGCCCATGCTCTGCAGCAAGAGAAGCCACCGCAATGAGAGGACTGTGCACCACAATGAAGAGTAGGCCCCGCTCGCCCCAACTAGAGAAAGCCTGCACAGCAACGAAAACCCGATGCAGCCAGAAATAAATAAATAAATTTATTAAAAACAAAAAAACCTCTCAAAACTCAACAATAAGAAACAATTTGATTTTTAAAAAATGGTCCAAAGATTTGAACAGACATTTCACCAAAGAAGATATTTGGATGGCAAAGTATTTATTTTTTTTGGCTGCATGGCATGAGGGATATTAGTTCGCTGACCAGGAGCCAAACCTGCACCCCCTGCATTGGAAGCACAGCGTCTTAAGCACTGGACCACCAGGGAAGTCCCAGGATGGCCAAGTATTTTTAACTTTGGTGATGGATTAGGCTGAGATGCGAGAGGTTTTTAACAGGAGCAAAGGTAACAGTCCAGTCAGAGCTCCATATCTTCTGGGCCATGGCTGATGAATGAAAAATGTATCTGGAATCAAAATCCTTGGTGACCTACGAACAGAAATACATCAATCTCCTTCCTTTGTTTGCTAAACAAACAAACATACAAATAAACCTCTTTTAAAAAATGTTGTTTGTAGTTTAACTGAATTTTATGCTTAGGAAAGATTTTTGGAGCCATCCAAGAGAAATTTCTTATTTTAAAGTCGAGAATTGATTTGCTTCTTGGTAACAGGGGTAATAAAACCCAGATCCCCTGGTGAACAGACTACACAGCCACTGAGGTATAATTTCGTTGGTTTTACTAGCTGGATTGGGGGCAAATGGTATGTGGACAGATGGCAGTCATTGATTGAGGGAGGTCACTCATCCCTCTGGGAGCCTCTGGGCACATGGTAATTGACGACTCTGTCAATGGGTCCTTTAATCTCTGTGTATGTAGTTTAAGTGGTCGGTGGGCTCCTTTTAGGCCTGAGAATTTACTCAGGAGGCAGACTCTATTTAGTTCCATCCCTTCTCATCAGTTCAACCTTCATTCATACAAGCATGTTGGCTTTAGTCCAGAGTTTTCTTTCTTCCATCAAGATATGCAAGCAACAGGAGAGCTCCATCAACCTTGTGTGCCTTGGCACCACTTGGTTTCATAAGCAGCTGGCCTGCAATAAATATTCAGCTGCTTATGTTTTTGCGTATCTAACATATGCCAGGCAGGTTCTTAAAATTTGGGGGTCACTGACCACATTAAGAATCTGAGGGAAGTCATGGGTCTTTCCCCCAGAAAAAATACCCAAATGATATACACACACAAATTTCTGTATCTGACTGAGGGGTGTTTATGGACTTCTGGTCTACCTCGGACATCTCTGGGGAGAGGAGCTGATTAGAGACATGGAACAGTGTTTTTGAGTAGAATGAAGGATCCAGCTCACATTATACACCACCAATTGGTAATGTCCCCAAGCTTTGGGGTGATATGGTTTTCCCTAGGTGCCCTCTCTTGCCTGGGTGGGATTGATTCAGAGGTGGGGAATTGCCAAACTGGGGGCACAGTGGGAGACCATGTCTATGAGTGTGTGTGAATCAGGGCCACTACTGGGAATGTGTTTGAAATAAATGAGTAACCAGGTCTCGAGTAACCAGGAAGGGTAGAGAAGTAACTCAAGAGGGCATGGAACGGCTGAAATACTGGGGAGGGAGAGAGGGGTTGCTGGTGGCTGGAGAATCTGTTTGATTGGAACTGAGAGTAGGAAAGCAGTGGGCACAGGGTGGGATTTTAGTGCAGGATTGCATGAGCGCAGCACTTCTGTGTGATGACAGGCTTCAGGGTGTGACCATGACAGGGGGTCACTCATTGGGTCTAAAACTCTCTGGTTTTAGAGGGAGAAAAGAAATCTCACTGAAGTTGAATCTTGCCTGGAAACATCTCCATTACCCTGAGGCCATTTCCTCTAATTTGCTTCCGGTCTCCTAATCCCAAATATGCATATGCCTGGGAGTCAGACCCACCACGGTTTAGAGCCATTTACTACTGGGACACCCTAGCCCAATGCCTCAACCTCTCCAGCTGCAGTCCTGTGGATGAACAAATGCCCCAAAATTATTTTTGCAGAAGCTTCCCTTGATTGTGCTACCTTCCCTCCCAGCGTGGTTATAATAACACCTAACTCAGCTGGGTATTCAGTGAGATATCATGGAGAGGGTGCGTGGCCCAGTGCCTGCCCTATAAACTGCTCAATAACTCAGGTTTCTTCCTACTCAACCTCTTTCCTGCCCTCCCCGTGGGGTTAAAAACTGTCCCTTGTGGTTTTCGATGTGCCTTTTTCATCTAACAGTTTTGTATTCACTTTCTTGTAGATTATACAAAGCAAAACCTATTGAACCGGGACACAGAGTTCCGAGGGAATTAAAAGATTGTTATATTTTTTCATTCACTTAGATTCTATGTTGAAAATCGACATCTCAAATAATAAATCAGCAACAAAACAAAACACAAAAACCCAACGGTAACAACAACAACAAAACACTTCAATGAGATCGAAATGGTAAGGTGGAAACCACCAGATTTATTGGGCTTCGCTGCCCGATCTTTTTTAGTTGGCAGCCTTATTTCTTGCTTCAGGCCCAAGGAATTAAATGGATCAACGCGGGGTTTTGAATTCCAGCATTTGGAGCTCCTGGCTTTGGGAAGAAGAAGAGATTTCGGAAATCCAAGAGACAAAATATTGTTCTTACGATAAAATTCGCATAGAGGTGGGAGTGGACACAGAAACTGTAACCTGTACGATGAGAATTCTCACACGGAGGGAACCCACCCAGCCCACTAACGCTCGGCCTGGCTCCCAAAGTAACAGAATCCGAGTCTCCAGGCCAGATTTTCCCTCTAGCCATTCCTGGCCACGCAAAGCGGAGCTGCGAGCACACAGAAAGGGATGTCTTCATCGCCAACCAGGATGGAACAAACCCGCCCGCTCGGGGAGTGCTGAGAACCAAAGGGTCCCTGCAACGCGGCAGCCGTCAGCATGACTTGACTGCCCCCATCCCGCACGGTCCGCACTCTCCAGGCGCCCCCAGCCTTTCCGGGTGCGCGCGCAACAGCCGGCGAGCCGGGGAGCTGTGCGTCCAGCAGCCTGCGGGCGGCGGTGGCCGACTGGCTGGCGGGGAGAGGGGTGGCCAGCAGCGGCGGAGGAGGAGCTGGCGCTGCAGCCGGTCCCCTCGGGCCGCGCCCCGCCCTCTGCCGCCACCTGCGCTTCCCCTCCGGGCTCTCGCGCCCCGGGGCAGTGTGGGCTCTCCTTGCCGCAGCGGCGGTATTACCGCGTCCGCCAATTAGAAGACTCGGCGTTTGGCTCCTTGGGGCGCGGGAAGAGCAGCGCTGCCTGTTCTGGCGAGTGGAGGGTGCGACGGCGCGCGTCCCTCCCCTCCGCGCTCCCCGCGACGTTCGTGGAGGGGGTTACAGAACTGCTGTGACTTTTGAGGTCCGACTACTCCTTCCGGCTAGCCTCCCAACGCGCCAGCTCGGAGAGAGGCCGGCGTGACCGGCAGGCCCAGAGGACTCGCTGCGTGGGCTCGGGACTTGGAACGTGTCCGGGAGCCCGCGGCGCTGTGCGCGCTGTTGAGTTTGGCGGCGGGGTGGGGTGTCCCCTGGCGCGAGGGGCGGAGAGGACGTTGCGCTCTGCCCCTTCGCCCGCCCCCTAGTGCTGCCCCCACTTTGAGAGTAATCGAGACTTGAGTGTGACTGCGGAGCCGCGAGGATGCGGGCCCTGGGCGCGGGTTTTTCCTCAGCTCGGCGCGATGGAGCGGGTCGGTGAGCGGAACAAAGGCGCCCGCCCCGGGGAGCCGGTCCTCGGCTGAAGATCGCGGGGCGCGCGCCACGACGGCCGCCTGCGGACTAGGGTTGTGGCTGTGCGGCCCGAGGCGCGGCGCGCTCCTCCGCGGGCGGGCGGCGAACCCTGAGCCCGGCACCTGCGCGCCGCTCCTGCTGCGGCGCCGGGGCAGCCCCGCCTGCCGGCCCGCGGGCCCCGGGGGTCCGCTTCGCTGGCAGCCCCGCTCCCGGTGACCCAAGGTCCAGCGGCGAACCACTTGGTGGTGCAGAGGAGAGACCCCCCCCGGCCCTTCGCCAAGAAGCCGAGGCGCCTGCTAGGGGCCGCGCGCCGTGGACTGAGCAGGCATCATCTCTGGGAGCACTTCTGCAGACCGAAGCCTTCGGTGTGAGCCATCTAGCTCTCCCCGCGACCGCCCGGACCTCCCAACCGTCTCCGCTGCCCTAGCCTCCGTGCCGTGGGGCCGGGAGCGGCTGGGATCCTCGCCAGCCGTCCGGAGCGCGAGGCTCGCACGGCCCCCGGCTGCCCCGCGCCTCGCCGGAGCCCGAGGGGGCGCGGGTCCGGGGCGAGGGCCGACCGGGCGTGTTTGATGGCTTCACTGAGAAGAGTCAAAGTGCTGTTGGTGTTGAACTTGATCGCGGTGGCCGGCTTCGTGCTCTTCCTGGCCAAGTGTCGGCCCATCTCTGTGCGCAGCGGAGACGCCTTCCACGAGATTCGGCCGCGCGCCGAGGCGGCCAACCTCAGTGCGCACAGCGCCAGCCCCATACAGGATGCGGTCCTGAAGCGCCTCTCGCTGCTCGAGGACATTGTCTACCGGCAACTGAATGGTAAGGACGGGCGCGGTTGCACACGGGGCTCGGCGCGGGCGGGCCGGGCACCGGCTTTCCCCCGGAGGCCCTGCGCGCGGTGCGGGAGGCAAGCACCTCCTGGCTCCCCCGCGCCCTTTTAATCTTCCTGCCCAGTCTCGGCCAGGAGGCCAGGGCTGCCGGAAAGAATTACCCGTTTCTTTTCTGTTCTCCAGCTGTAAGTTTGCTTTTATCGTGGAAACACGTCAGCACAGCTGGCTCCCGGTCTCCGCGTGCAGGAATGATTACCTGGCCGCTCCGGCCCAAGTGCGGAAAGTAGACGCGCGGCCAAATGGGACTGGAGGCGCAGGCGACTTAAGAGAGGAAAGAGCTCTTACAGCTTAGCGTTTGGTGGGGTCGGACAGGGGAGGGACGTTGGCCTGCTTAAATGTCTGCAAAAGTCAAGGCCTCAGGTCTGGAGCTAACGCGCTTCGGTAGTAGGTTGGAGGAATGTTATCTGTCTAGGAGGCGGGCTGCAGGCTAGCAGTGAGGACTCCTCCCTTCCCGCAGCTGCCTTGGTGAGCCTGCTATTAAAGACACGCTCGGATTCTCCCGCGAGAGCTGCCTGAGGGCAATTGTTAAAGTTTGAGGTGGGCTGGGGAAGCAGGTTTTTAGAGAGTGTAGCAAAGAGAGGTGTGCCATCCAATCAGTGATAGTTGTCAGAATCTGTCCCATATAAAACGTTCTCCTCAGTACTTCAGGAGAAGAGGGAGACTTTTAATATACCCTGGTCACATCTGGTCCAGGAACTGATGGGTCATTGGACATTTGCTGCCCCCAAGGTCAGAGTATTACTCACTTGAGTATGGACAGCTCTCCAGGGTCCATGTGACTGGTATCCAAGTCAGATTCAAGGCTGCCACCTCCCTTCTTGAGCTTCTAACTCATGTCCTCATGGTAATTGCAGAGCTACTGATAGTCATAAAGATAATGATAATAATTAGTGGTGGAATTGTTGTGCCAGACACAGTGCCAAGACTGTTACAAATGCATTATCTCACCGAGTGGTCACATGGTGCTTTCCTTTCGCCATATCAGAAATAAGAAAAGGAGGCTTGGAGGGGTTAACTAAGTTGCCTGATGTCCTGCTGCTAGTAAGTGGTAGAGTCTGGAGTCAGAACCCCATGTCTGGTTGACCAAAGAGCCCGTGTTCTTGACAACTTCTATCTACTGTCTCCTCCTAGTTATAAAGAGTATTCATTTTGATTACAAAAAGGTTCTACATGAGTAAGACCTGACTCAACTACTGTCCTACCTGCATTTGGAGCAAGAGACCAGTCCGGTGGCAGGCAGGGAGAAGGGTGTCACCATATTGTCTTCTTTCTGCTTTCCAATGCTCCCTTCTGGGTCCTTCCTGGTGGGATGGGGACAGATTTCCAAGCACCCTCTGAAAGGACCCCTTGGTCTTCTTGATATCATTCAGCAAGTATCCAGGGGATACCTTGAACTTGTATCTGCAGTGGGACGCTGCAATCCCACTGACCCCTTGTAGATAGCGGGGCCCAGCTGTAGGTGTGGCCTGGCTGTAGGTGTCCCCTGTGGGGTTCTTGTGGGAGCTCTTCTCCTGAGTGTTGAAGAACCAAGGCACAGAATGAAACAAAAGCCCACAGTTCATCTCTGGAGGAATTAGATGCTTATGGGATGGGCCTTATTATTTTACACAGATCCGTGCCATAGACCAATCCATAAGACCCGAAAGAGAGAGTGCAAGATAGCTGGTTCCCTTGGTTCCCTCAAGGGGACACAAGTCGTTTCAATTAGGAAATGAAATATGATATACCCCCACCCACCCAGTGCCCCAAATAAGAATAATAAAATTCTGAAGGGTATTTACTAAGTGCCACTAAGACGCAGGGACTCGTTAAGTCTTTCCAGCAACCCTAGGAGATGGGTGCTGATACTTCCCCCTAAGCAGCTTGCTCACAGCCACCCAGCTAGGGGATGACAGAGCTGGGAATTGAACTTGGACAGTCTGGTGCCAGGATTGAGGTTCTCAGCTGCTTCACTGGCGTGCCTCAACCTTTGGCGTGTGTCAGAGTCACGTGGAGGGCCTGTTAAGATGCAGATTTCTAGGCCCAACCGAAGAATCTCAGATTAAGTAGATCTGGGTGGGGACCCGAGACTTTGCATCTCCGACAAGCTTGTGGCCTGGACCATGGCCCAGTGCCCTCTACTGCCTATGCCAGGCGGAGTAAAGAGGAAAATCCATTTGCCTGTTGGTTGGAGTAGGAGTGGGGACTTCTGGGAAGCTGTGAGTTTGCTTCAGATGGGCTGGGGTTCGGCTTCTTTCCTTGTATACTCCCCTGCCTGGTAAGCGATTCCCTGGGGATTTGGGGATGTCCGCCACTTGGGACTGCTTGGGTTGGGTTGGGTTGGGTGTGGTGGGGTGGGAAGATGAGTTTTCTTTACCTGTAGTCTCTGAGGAAGGCTGGGTTGAGAACTTTTCCTGGGCAAGCCGGGAATTCAGGCTGTAACTAAGGTAGCTGTTCTCTTCCTGGCTGACCAGTGTCATTTGTAATGACCCTGCTGATCTCCACCCCACCCCCAGCGCTCCATCCTCTGCCTGTGCTAGTTTTGGGTAAAGCGTGCCCCACCTGTTGATAGATACTGTAGGCCTGCCGGGGTCTCCTGCTGTGGCGGGAGAGTGCCGGGGAGGAGAGTGCCTGGGAGATGGGACCTGGATTCCCGTGTCCACTGGCTCTGCAGCCTGTCTCCACCTCTTGCTACTGAAGGAGGAGAAGGTAACCTTGACCTTGGTGCTCTTTATTCCTCAGGAATTAATGGAGGGCTCGAGAGAGCTGGGCACTGGGCATAAAGGAGGAACAGAGCCGCTTGGGTCCAGCCCCGCGGGTACCAAGTGGGAGCTGGTGTTTTAATGATGGCTCCGATTTCTCAGACCTTTCCAGTGGACCCTTATGAAATTCAAGCAGGAGGGACACAGCACAGCCGTCTCCAGTGTTCTCTCACTCCTGGAACGTTTCCTTGGGTGTCCTGAGAGGGGCCCCTGGGCTGGGGGGGCCAGGGATGACCCAGACTTCCTCAGAACTGGCCTATCCGCTAAGACTCGGTGCCTGCCTTTTGAAAATCAGTTACACGTTTTTATGGTTTTGTTTTTCTTAATATAGGCTGAAAAGGACACTTGAAAGGGAAAGTGGAAAAGCTGGTATGGAGGGGAAAGTACACAGAGATGAGTTTATTTTTGTCCCTCCAGACTCTCTTGCACCTGCCCTTCCATTCTTTCCGTGAGGCCGCGTCTGCTGCCCCCTCACTGTTGCTGCAGGACCCTTTAACCCAGGGCCCTGCCGCCCCTCCTTTCTGTGTTTCCAGCTGTCTGCGTGGAAGGCACCGCTTCCAAAGGGCCCAAGACCTTCCGGTGGTTTTGTGTTTCCTAAGGAACCATGGTCAAGCCTGGAGGCTGACAGTCAGGCCCGCTGCCCGCCCCCCCCCCCCGCCGCCCCATGTTCCCGCCCTGGCCCAGTGCCTCGGCCTCTTCGAGCAAGACTGATCTACTTGCTGAAATAACCTTGCATTTGTCTTGCGATTGTAGCCTCCACGTTTCAGCCCCCGTCTTTGAGAAATGCTAGCTGTCCTGGTTTGCTCTCCCCGCCTCCTTTCTGCATCCATCCATCCTTTAAAGCTTGGCTCAAGGTCACCACCTGGGGGTGGGCAGTGGTGCCAAGCCGCATGGTCTGAGCTCTCCCTGCTCCACGGTGCTTGAAGCTTTCTTGTCTGTGTCCATTTGCACCCATGGCTTTGACTTTTGTGCCTCGATGGCTTTATCTTTTGAGTGCAGAACTGGACTGCAGGCTTGTTAAGATCTCGAACCATATATTGGGTTATTTAATACCACCTTCATCCTTCAGCATGTGTCACAGCACCTTGTACATAATGTGGGCACCAAAGGTGTATTGGTTGATTAATTGGATTGGAGCTAGTTTTAGGAGGTAAATGATAGCCACAGAGGAAATAACCTTGACATTGTAAAGGCTGGATTGGGTTGGGTGGATGTGGTGAGGGGAATGAGTTGGGAAGACTTAGCTGGGGGCACTGAGTGTGAGGTAGCCATCTTGCCTGTACCATCCTGTCTCTGCCATCTTGCCTGTGCCATCCTGTTCCCGCCATCTTGCCTGTACCATTCTGTTCCCGCCATCTTGCCTGTGCCATCCTGTATCTGCCATCTTGCCTGTGCCATCCTGTATCTGCCGTCTTGCCTGTGCCATCCTGTCCCCGCCATCTTGCCTGTGCCATCCTGTCTCCGCCATCTTGCCTGTGCCATCCTGTCTCCGCCATCTTGCCTGTGCCATCCTGTATCTGCCGTCTTGCCTGTGCCATCCTGTCCCCGCCATCTTGCCTGTGCCATCCTGTCTCCGCCATCTTGCCTGTGCCATCCTGTCCCCGCCATCTTGCCTGTGCCATCCTGTCTCCGCCATCTTGCCTGTACCATCCTGTCCCCGCCATCTTGCCTGTGCCATCCTGTATCTGCCGTCTTGCCTGTGCCATCCTGTCGCCGCCATCTTGCCTGTGCCATCCTGTCCCCGCCATCTTGCCTGTGCCATCCTGTCCCCGCCATCTTGCCTGTGCCATCCTGTCCCCGCCATCTTGCCTGTGCCATCCTGTCTCCGCCATCTTGCCTGTACCATCCTGTCCCCGCCATCTTGCCTGTGCCATCCTGTATCTGCCGTCTTGCCTGTGCCATCCTGTCTCCGCCATCTTGCCTGTGCCATCCTGTCCCCGCCATCTTGCCTGTGCCATCCTGTCCCCGCCATCTTGCCTGTACCATTCTGTTCCCGCCATCTTGCCTGTGCCATCCTGTATCTGCCGTCTTGCCTGTGCCATCCTGTCCCCGCCATCTTGCCTGTACCATCCTGTCCCCGCCATCTTGCCTGTGCCATCCTGTATCTGCCGTCTTGCCTGTGCCATCTTGAGGCTGCTCTGGTCCTTCACCAGATCCTGACTAAAGAGCATCAGATCCTTGGGAGGACCCTGGAAGTGAAGCAGTTCCCAGGTTAGGGACCAGCACGTCTCAGTATGTTTCCTTTGAATGTGTGATTTTATAACATGATGGTTTTATGTTCCTTTCTCTCTCTAGAATGAAATTAATTCATATTTTATTGTGGAAATTTTGGAAAATCCAAAACGATTATACAGAAGAAAATAATACCGTGTTAAATTTTTTTTTTTTAAATGGTGGTTTTGTACTGGCACAAGGAAAATGGACACAGGGATAGATTTCTTGTTAGAATTCCCGTGTAACTCTGTACAGGGCTTTTGGCTGTCTGTCACCTTCTGAGGAAGTTACTGGTTTCTCTCATTTTAGAGCTGAGAAAAGTGAGACACAGAGATACTGTGTGACTTAGCCAGGATGACACAGCCAGTGAGGGGCAGAGTCAAGATTCCTGAATAAAACGGTACTTTTTCCAGGTCCAGCATCCCCTTGATCGGGCAGGCAGTGTGAAGGTCCTGTGCCCCATGCAAGCCCCGAGCTCTGGCTGGTGACCCCATCCCTCATCTGCACCCCCGTGCGGTGAATCACAGGGGCACGTGTGGCTGCTCCGTCCAGTAAGCCCCGGGCCCCGCTGTCATAAGAGGAAATGCAGTCGATTGAGGTTAGGTTCCAAATTTAGTTTTCAGAAGGATATTGAATAGAAGTAGGGTTGCTCGAAGAAATTGAATATCTTTGCGGGCATGGAGAGAAGTCAAAATTACCCAGCCCAGTCCTGCCTCCAAGCCACACAGGCAGATGAAGCTGGAGTCGGAGTTGCAGAAAACCAGCACGTTCGCAAACAACCCACATGCAGCCCACCCAGCCTGCCTCACTCATCAGCCAAGCCCACCAGGCGGGGAGGGTGAGTTGGTGCAGAGGGACAGAGGCAGAGATGTGCTCTGTGGGCCTCCCAGTTGGCGCCAGAAGGAGGGGGATCGTGTGTTGAAAGCATATCTTCCTGGATGCCAGAGCTGGCCCTGAGCTGTTTCCTCTTCCCTGGAATATACATATGTTTATGTAGACTATTGAGCCGGAATGTACCAGCGTTTCCAATGGGAAGGAGGTAAAGGGGGAGAGAGCAGAAGGTGTATGTTCGTATTAAAATCCCTCCTTGGAGTGAGCATCAGAAGGAAACCAGGGCAGCACGAGCCTTAGGTGTTGCGTGCAGACCTTCCTTAGGGCCTGGTGGCTAGCAGGGGCTCAGGTGTGTGGAAGCCTGGTCAGCAGAGCCAGAGCCTGGGCACCAGAGGGACGCTCACTTCTTTTACCTCCGATGGACTGATCACATCTGGTGGCTCCTGGAGAGATGGGGAGCCCAGTTCTTGGAAAACCCTCAGATACAGGCGCATCTGTGTTGGCCAGTGTGTGTGACAGGCACCCTGCCAGGGGGGGCACCTGCCGCCTGCCCGGCCCAGAGGTAGCGGGGAGAGGCCACCAGTGTCATTCTCGAGGAAGAACTCCAACACCCTGACCTTTGCTGTTGCCAAATCGGGAGTGTCCTTTGTGGACAGGAAGAAGGCTCTGTAATTAGAGCTATGAGTGACAACGGGGAGGTGGAATGTGGGTGCAGTGAAGCCCAAGTTGAGTGAAGGAACACCTAAGATCAGAAACCTCTGAGCCTTTAAGAATAGAATATTGGGACTTCCCTGGTGGCACAGTGGTTAAGAATCCGCCTGCTAATGCAGGGGACACGGGTTCGAGCCCTGGTCCGGGAAGATCCCACATGCCGTGGAGCAACTAAGCCCGTGCGCCACAACTACTGAACCTGCACTCTAGAGCCCGTGAGCCACAACTACTGAGCCCACGTGCCACAACTACTGAAGCCTGTGCGCCTAGAGCCTGTGCTCCGCAACAAGAGAAGCCACTGCAATGAGAAGCCTGCGCACCGCAATGAAGAGTAGCCCGTGCTCATCACAACTAGAGAAATCCCGTGCGCAGCAATGAAGACCCAATGCAGACAAAAAAAAAAAAAAAGAATATTGGAAGAAAGGGTGTCCTCTTGGGTGGCAGGCAGACTAGGTTTGATTTCTGGTTCTGTCACTTATTAGCTGTGTGACCTTGGGCCAGCCTCCCCACCTCTCAGCTGTGAAATGGGGTCGCTGTGAGTCAGGATGAATTGGGATTCAAAATGTACAGCGTGAGCCACGGGGCCTGAGGCGTGGCGGCTGGGAGAATGCTCACTCTTTGAAGGAAGGGATCTTGCTTGCTTGCCCCCCCCCGCCCCGCCCGGTCGTCTCTCTGATGCCGAGAACTGCCCTGGCCCAGAGTAGGTGCTCAGCAGACATTTCGGGAATGAATGCATGAACAGTTGTGCTACATCGAGGCAGTGTGTGGTCGTTGTTACCTGAGATGTAAATCTCAAGACGGGGCGGGGGAGGTCCTTTTCCCTCAAAGTTGCTTAGACTCTGAATTAACGTGGGATCCTTCTCTCTTCCATGCGTTTGTCTGAGGCTGAATTCTGTTTCCTTCCTCCTCCTCCTTTCTTCCTCTCCGTCTTCTGCTTATAATGATGGTGTCTTTGGCTGATCACTCTTGAGGCTGGGGAGAAGAAATGGTAGCCTCTACATGTCAAATCCCATTACAGAAATGTTGGTCATTTCCATGTGTTTTTGAGCACTTCCTCACTGCTGGGTGTGGGTTAGATGCCAGGATACAGAGAGATGCAGGTGCCACACATACTTAGACATCTGTGGTCCAGTGGGAAGGATGCGCTTGTAGTTTTACCAGGTATATGCTAGATCTCAGAGGAATATTAAATGAGTATGGGGGTGCTGAGACTTGACCTGGCAAACAGGAGGTTCTTGACCAATGTCTGTTGAACAAGAATGACAGAACTCAGAAGTTTTAACACCTGGAACAGAGGACCCAGGCAGTGACACCACCTGGGGACCTGATGTGGAAGCAAATCATAGAAGATGGTCAGGGCCCAGGACTGGGAATCTGCAGGGCTACTGGCAAGGGGGATGGGTAGAGGCAGAGATGTGTGTGAGGGCACAGGAACAAGTGGAACTTGTTGAGAGGACTAAGTGGAGGCTGGACCCAGCCAGGCTTCAGTCTCAGGCTGGTTTGGATGTAGTTCTGTAGACGTGGGGAGCTGTTGGGTGACAGGTCACTGCACTGATGTAAGGGGACTGATGCTGTGTTGGGGGTTAGCGTGTGCGTGAATAGGCGGGAAAGTGGGTTAGAATCCAGTAGTGGGTGGAAGATGCTGGCATCGCTGAGCCAGCCATGCCTCTGGTTCAGGGCTCAACCAGCCCTCCAATCCTCAGTGATGCCAGGTGCCCCTCACCTCAGAACCCCTCCTTGGCCACATCCTCAGCTAAGAGTCAGCATCTTGAGTTGCTCCCTTTGGGAAATCTGAATCAGCCCTCAGCACTCTGACCTGGGTGCTCCCCACCGGACCCCCAACTTCACTGAGGTGTGCTCAGCCCCCCAGCCATGCCCCTTTCTCTCCCTCCCTGTGGCTCCATCCTTCCACATCCAGCCTGGACAGCCCCTCCCATGGCGAGCCTGTCGGGAGTTCTTTTACCAGCTCCTCCAGGGTCCTCACCTCTGTCCACCCCTGTCCTCTCCTCTATCCACCCCGTGACCCCCTAGTTCCGGATCGGCTGATTCCCAAGGAAAGACCCACCGTGGCGGGGGTTGGCGCCCTTACGACGCACATCTGCAGTCCTAGCTTGACCCTGAGCTTGTCTAGCACCTGATGATAGGTCTCCCTTTCTGTCCCCCATTCCTTCCTGAGCCAGAGGAAGTGGGGTGGGCTGGGGGGATTCTGCGGGAGGTGGTGATGGATGGGAGGAGTTCTCTGCTGCAAACCTGTCTCCTCCCGCCCCTCCCCCGCTGCTGCTCTCAGATGACACAGAAGCCTGTCCACTCCAGCTGCCGTGGCAGCAGCCCACTGCCTGCAGGCTTTATCCCAACTGTGGCTGTTGCAGCCACAGTCCCCATAGTCTGCCTTCTGAGACCACCACCAGGCATCTGGGTCCTCTTGCACTTCATGGATCCAGCTGGAGTGCCATGTTGCAGGGTAGGACCTGATTCCTCTCCCGAGGGGACCAGATGATGGAACTCAGAAGATCAGGGGAGCCAACTCCCCACAGGGTGACCTTTGACAACGGGGACAAGATCTCCCTCAGCAGGGCAAGCATTTCCGAATGCAGGGTAGCACTTAAAAAAAAGATGCAGGACTCACTTGGTTGAAAGACCTTCCTCTGCCTTCCTTATTTACCCCTCGCAGGTCTTTAGACTGCTTCACATGTGGATGACAATTGGTTTAGCCACTGATAGAGAAGTTTTCCCTTTTAATAATGTCCCTGTCACGGCTAACTGCAGAGCCTCAGCCTTGCCATGCATGAGTAATAAACCGCGGCCGTAATTACAGGCGGCCACAGCCACACGCCAACAAACAAGTGTGCTGACAGTTAATAGGGAGCAAGGTTCCAGAAGAGCCTCCTACCATCCCCGCCTCCAACACAATGGCTAATCGTGTGATTAGTGTTTACTGTGGGGTGTCTTGTGGTTACACGTGGCTTGTTAGGCGCTGTACCTCCCTGGTAGAAAGAGTGTGAGGAACAGTCAGGAGACCGGGTTCTAGTTCTCTGTATTTCTAGGGACCAAAGTGTATAAATAAAAGCGACGTGACTTTAGGGTCTTTTAACTCTCAGATTTTGAATAATACCCCCTTCCACCCACCCCATCCTATTAAAATCTCATGCGTTCTCCAAGACCAGTTCAGAAACTGTTTATTCCCCGAAACCTTCCCTGCCACTTTCTTGGAATTAATTGTTCCTTCTTCTGGGCTCTGATTGTACTCTGTATGGGTCTGCTTTTATTTTGTTGAATTTTATTTTATTTATCTATTTTTTATACAGTAGGTTCTTATTAATTATCTATTTTATACATATTAGTGTATATGTGTTAATCCCAATCACCCAATTCACCCCCCCCCCCACACTTTTCCCCCTTGGTGTCCATACATTTGTTCTCTACATCTGTGTCTCAATTTCTGCCCTGCAAACCGGTTCATCTGTACTATTTCTCTAGGTTCCACATATATGTGTTAATATACAGTATTTGTTTTTCTCTTTCTGACTTACTTCACTCTGTATGACAGTCTCTAGATCCATCCACGTCTCTACAAATGACCCAATTTCATTCCTTTTAATGGCTGAGTAATATTCCATTGTATATATGTACCACATCTTCTTTATCCATTCGTCTGTTGATGGACATTTAGGTTGCTTCCATGACCTGGCTATTGTAAATAGTGCTGCAGTGAACATTAGGGCGCGTGTGTCTTTTGAATTATGGTTTTCTCTGGGTATATGCCCAGTAGTGGGATTGCTGGGTCATATGGTAATACTATTTTTAGTTTTTTAAGGATCCTCCCTACTGTTCTCCATAGTGGCTGCATCAATTTACATTCCCACCAACAGTGCAAGAGGGTTCCCTTTTCTCCACACCCTCTCCAGCATTTGTTGTTTGTAGATTTTCTGATGATGCCCCTTCTAACTGGTGTGAGGTGATACCTCATTGTAGGTTTGATTTGCATTTCTCTAATAATTAGTGATGTTGAGCAGCTTTTCATGTGCCTCTTGGCCATGTGTGTACCTTCTTTGGAGAAATGTCTATTTAGGTCTTCTGCCCAGTTTTTGATTGGGTTGTTTGTTTTTTTAATATTGAGCTGCATGAGCTGTTTATGCATTTTGGAGATTAATCCTTTGTCCATTGATTTGTTTGCAAATATTTTCTCCCATTCGGAGGGTTGTCTTCTCATCTTGTTTGTAGTTTCCTTTGCTTTGCAAAAGCTTTTAAGTTTCATTAGGTCCCATTTGTTTATTTTTGTTTTGACTTCCATTACTCTAGGAGTTGGATCAAAAAAGATCTTGCTGTGATTTATGTCAAAGAGTGTTCTTCCTATGTTTTCCTCTAAGAGTTTTATAGTGTCTAGTCTTACATTTAGGTCTCTAATCCATTTTGAATTTCTTTTTGTGTATGGTGTTAGGGAGTGTTCTAGTTTCATTCTTTTACACGTAGCTGTCCAGTTTTCCCAGCACCACTTATTGAAGAGACTGTCTTTTCTCCATTGTATATCCTTGCCTCCTTTGTCATAGATTAGTTGACCATATGTGCATGGGTTTATCTCTGGGCTTTCTATCCTTTTCCATTGATCTATATTTCTCTTTTTGTGCCAGTACCATATTGTCTTGATTACTGTAGCTTTGTAGTATAGTCTGAAGTCAGGGAGTCTGATTCCTCCAGCTCTGTTTTTTTCCTCAAAATTGCTTTGGCTATTCGGGGTCTTTTGTGTCTCCATACAAATTTTAAGATTTTTTGTTCTAGTTCTATAAAAAATGCCATTGGTAATTTGATAGGGATTGCATTGAATCTGTAGATTGCTTTGGGTAGTATAGTCATTTTCACAGTATTCATTCTTCCAATCCAAGAACATGTTATGTCTCTCAAACTGTTTGTGTCATCTTTGATTTCTTTCATCAGTGTCTTATAGTTTTCTGAGTACAGGTCTTTTACCTCCTTAGTTAGGTTTATTCCTAGGTATTTTATTCTTTTTGTTGCACTGGTGCATGGGATTGTTTCCTTAATTTCTCTTTCGATCTTTCATTGTTAGTGTATAGGAATGCAAGAGATTTCTGTGCATTAATTTTGTAGCCTGCAACTTTACCAAATCCATTGATTAGCTCTAGTAGTTTTCTGGTGGCATCCTTAGGATTATCTATATATAGTATCATGTCATCTGCAAACAGTGACAGTTTTACTTCTTCTTTTCCAATTTGTACTCCTTTTATTTCTTTTTCTTCTCTGATTGCTGTGGCTAGGACTTCCAAAACTATGTTGAATAAAGTGGTGAGAGTGGACATCCTTGTCTTGTTCCTGATCTTAGAGGAAATGCTTTCAGTTTTTCACCATTGAGAATGATGTTTGCTGTGGGTTTGTCATATATGGCCTTTATTATGTTGAGGTAGATTCCCTCTATGCCCACTTTCTAGAGAGTATTTATCATAAATGGATGTTGAATTTTGTCAAAAGCTTTTTCTGCATCTACTGAGATAATCATATGGTTTTTCTCCTTCAATTTGTTAATATGGTGTATCACATTGATTGATTTGCATATTTTGAAGAATCCTTGCATCCTTGGGATAAATCCCACTTGGTCATGGTGTATGATCCTTTTAATGTGTTGTTGGATTCTGTCTGCTAGGATTTTGTTGAGGACTTTTGCATTTATATTCATCAGTGATATTGGTCTGTAATTTTCTTTTTTTGTAGTATCTTTGTCTGGTTTTGGTATCAGGGTTATGGTGGCCTCATTGAATGAGTTTGGGAGTGTTCCTTCCTCTACAGTTTTCTGTTAGAGTTTGAGAAGGATGGGTGTTAGCTGTTCTCTAAATGTTTGATACAGTTCATCTCTGAAGCCATCTGGTCCTGGACTTTTGTTTGATGGAAGATTTTTAATCAGTTTCAGTTTCATTACTTGTGATTGGTTGGTTCATATTTTCTATTTCTTCCTGGTTCAGTCTTGGAAGGTTCTACCTTTCTAAGAATTTGTCCATTTCTTCCAAGTTGTCCATTTTTATTGGAATATAGTTGCTTGTAGTAGTCTCTTAGGATGCTTTGTATATCTGCGGTGTCTGTTGTAACTTCTCCTTTTTCATTTCTAATTTTATTGATTTGAGTCCTCTCCCTCTTTTTCTTGATGAGTCTGGCTAAAGGTTTATCAATTTTGTTTATCTTCTCAAAGAACCAGCTTTTAGTTTTATTAATCTTTACTATAGTTTTCTTTGTTTCTATTTCATTTATTTCTGCTCTGATCTTTATGATTTCTTTGCTTCTGCTGACTTTGGGTTTTGTTTGTTCTTCTTTCTCTAGTTCCTTTAGGTGTAAGGTTAGGTTGTTTATTTGAGATGTTTCTTTTTTCTTGAGGTACGATTGTATTGCTGTAAACTTCCCTCTTAGAACTGCTTTTGCTGCATCCCATAGGTTTTGGATCATCATGTGTTCATTGTCATTTGTCTCTAGGTATTTTTTGATTTCTTCAGTGATCTCTTGGTTATTTAGTAACATATTGTTTAGCTTCCATGTGTCTGTGTTTTTTACATTTTTTCCCCTGTAATTTATTTCTAATCTCAGAGCATTGTGGTCAGAAAAGATGCTTGATATGATTTCTATTTTCTTAAATTTACTAAGGCTTGATTTGTGACCCAAGATGTGATCTATCCTGGAGAATGTTCTGTGTGCACTGGAGAAGAAAGTGTAATCTGCTGTTTTTGGATGGAATGTCCTATAAATATCAATTAAATCTATCTGGTCTATTGTGTCATTTAAAGCTTGTGTTTCCTTATTAATTTTCTGTCTGGATGATCTGTCCATTGGTGTAAGTGAGGTGTTAAAGTCCCCCACTATTATTGTGTTACTGTCAATTTCCTCTTTTATAGCTGTTAGCATTTGCCGTATGTATTGAGGTGCTCCTATGTTGGGTGCATAAATATTTATAATTGTTACATCTTCTTTTTGGATTGATCCCTTGATCATTATGTAGTGTCCTTCCTTGACTCTTGTAACATTCTTTATTTTAAAGTCTATTTTGTCTGATATGAGTATTGCTACTCCAGCTTTCTTTTGATTTCCATCTGCATGGAATATCTTTTTCCATCCCCTCACTTTCAGTCTGTATGTGTCCCTAGGTCTGAAGTGGGTCTCTTGTAGACAGCATATATATGGGTCTTGTTTTTGTATTCATTCAGTGAGCCTGTGTCTTTTGGTTGGAGCATTTAATCCATTC
This sequence comes from Phocoena phocoena, assembly GCF_963924675.1. Lineage (NCBI taxonomy): Eukaryota > Metazoa > Chordata > Mammalia > Artiodactyla > Phocoenidae > Phocoena > Phocoena phocoena. Next base: position 13,176,455 of record NC_089233.1, read on the forward strand.
ACATTTAAGGTAATTATTGATATGTTTGTTCCTATTACCATTTTCTTAATTGTTTTGGGTTTGTTCTTGTAGGTCCTTTTCTTCTCTTGTGTTTCCCTTCCCACTGAGAGAAGTTCCTTTAGCATTTGCTCTAGAGCTGGTTTGCTGTTGCTGAATTCTCTTAGCTTTGTCTTGTCTGTAAAGCTTTTGATTTCTCTGTCGAATCTGAATGACATCTTTGCCGGGTAGAATAATCTTGGTTGTAGCCTCTTCCCTTTTGTCACTTTAAATATGTCATGCCACTCTCTTCTGGCTTGTAGAGTTTCTGTGGAGAAATCAGCTGTTAACCTTATAAGAGTTCCCTTGTATGTTATTTGTCATTTTTCCCTTGTTGCTTTTAATAATTTTTCTTCTTTTTTAAACACCTTTATTGGAGTGTAATTGCTTTACAATGGTGTGTTAGTTTCTGCCTTATAACAAAGTGACTCAGCTATACATATACATATATCCCCATATCTCCAATAATTTTTCTTTGTCTTTAATTTTTGTCAGTTTGATTACTATATGTCTCAGTGTGTTTCTCCTTGGCTTTATCCTGCCTGGGACTCTCTGCACTTCTTGGACTTGGGTGGCTATTTCCTTTCCCATGTTAGGGAAGTTTTCGACTATAATCTCTTCAGATATTTTCTCAGGTCCTTTCTCTCTCTCTTCTCCTTCGGGGACCCCTATAATGTGAATGTTGGTGCATTTAATGTTGTTCCAGAGGTCTCTTAGGCTGTCTTCATTTCTTCTCATTCTTTTTTCTTTATTCTGTTCTGTGGCAGTGAATTCAACCGTTCTGTCTTCTAGGTCACTTATTCATTCTTCTGCCTCAGTTATTCTCCTGTTGATTCCTTCTAGTGTTTTTTCATTTCAGTTACTGTATTATTCATCTCTGTTTGTTCTTTAATTCTTCTAAGTGTTTGTTCTTTAATTCTTCTAGGTCTTTGTTAAACATTTCTTGCATCTTCTCAATCTTTGCCTCCATTCGTTTTCTGAGGTCCTGGATCATCTTCAGTATCATTATTCTGAATTCTTTTTCTGGAAGGTTGCCTGTCTTCACTTCATTTAGTTGTTTTTCTGGGGTTCTATCTTGTTCCTTCATCTGGTACATAGTCCTTTGCCTTTTCATTTTGTCTGTCTTTCTGTAAATTTGGTTTTCATTCCTCAGACTGCAGGATTACAGTTCTTCTTGCTTCTGCTCTCTGCCCTCTGGGTCTGCTTTTAGCCGTTTTTTTTTTTTGTTTTTTTGTGGTACGTGGGCCTCTTACTGTTGTGGCCTCTCCCGCTGTGGAGCACAGGCTGTGGAGCACAGGCTCCGGATGCACAGGTTCAGCGGCCATGGCTCACGGGCCTAGCTGCTCCGTGGCATGTGGGATCTTCCCGGACCGGGGCACGAATCTGTGTCCCCTGCACCAGCAGGCAGACTCTCAACCACTGCGCCACCAGGGAAGCCCTTAGCTGTTTTTAAAAATTATTTATTGATTTATTTATTTTTGGCTGCATTGGGTCTTCGTTGCTGCATGTGGGCTTTCTTTAGTGTGGCGAGCGGGGGCTACTCTTTGTTGTGGTGTGCAGGCTTCTCATTGTGGTGGCTTCTCTTGTTTCAGAGCATGGGCTCTAGGCACATGGGCTTCAGTAGTTGTGGTGTGTGGGCTCAGTACTTGTAGCTCGTGGGCTCTAGAGCACAGGCTCAGTAGTTGTGGCACATGGGCCCTGTTCCTCTGCAGCATGTGGGATCTTCCTGGACCAGGCCTCGAACCCCTGTCCCCTGCATTAGTAGGTGAATTGTTAACCACCGTGCCACTAGGGTAGTCCCTTTTAGCTGTTGTTTATCTGTGCCTTGCATTAGAATGAATCATTTACATGGTAACAGTTTGCAAGAGAATAGGTTTTATTCATTTAAAAATTATTGTTATTTATTTATTTTTTATTAACAGTTGATATACAATATTATATAAGTTAACAGGTGTATAACATAAGAATTCATAATTTTTAAAGGTTATACTCCAGTTATAGTTACTATAAAACGTTGGCTATATGCCGTGTGTTGTACAATATATCCCTGTAGTTTATTTATTTTACATGTAATAGTTTGTACTTCTTAATCTCCTAACCCTATCTTGCCCCTCTTCCGTTCTGTCTCCCCACTGGTAACCACTCAGTTTTCTATATCTGTGACTGTCTTTTTTTCTTTGTTATATTTGCTTGTTTGTTTTATTTTTTAGATTCTGCATATAAATGATATCATACAGTATTTGTCTTTCTCTGTCTGACTTATTTCACTAAGCCTTATATCCTCCAAGTCCATCCATGTTGCTGCAAAGGACAAAATTTGATTCTTTTTTATGGCTGAGTAGTATTCCTGTGTATATTTTTAAATCCTTCTCCATGTCATTTAGGAGTTAATTCATCAGAAAGTAACTTGTTCTCACTTAGCAAGTCCAGAGGTAGTGGTCACCAGTATTGGTTTAGAACCATGAAGTCATCACGATGACATTATAATGTCATAGTTCATTATATTTCCTTCTTTTTTTCTTCATGGTTTCAAGATGGCTGCAGTAGTTACAGTCATTGCATTGTTGTACAAGGTAGGGAGTACTGTACCACTGGCCACATCTCCTATTGTTTAATCAGGAAAGAAAATCTTTTCCAGAGGTCTTCCTGGTAGGCTTATGTCCAGAAAATGGCCACACGACTAACCTTGCTTTAAGAGAACAGTGGCTTTTCAGAGAAAGTAAGTATGGTGGAGGCCAAAGAGAAGGAGAGAAGGAATGGTGTTTGCATTGAGAATCTGTGGTGTCTGCTGCCATCCTCTCTACATCCCCAATACCTTCTCAGCAAATATTAAAATGAAGCAAGACTCTTTGTTCTCTGGAAATGCAGTGAACTGGAATACTAAGTCCGTGGGCATCTGATTAACTTGGATTTGACCTTAAGCCATCTCACAGGTTGACACTACCATGTATAACCATATTTCGGCAATGCCAAGATGCACATTTTTACATCTCTGAAATTGAGATTCATTTTATGATCAGTGATGTGTCATAGTTTAATTGGCAGCACTTCCCTCGTTTCTCGGTGCATAAAAATGGTGCCACTTACAATTGAAGGCATCTTAGATTTGATGAAACACAATATATGGACTTTGTAAATACGCAGGCATACTGTAGTGTGTCATATGCAGTATTTTTATTGGCATCTGATACATATCCAGTGTTTTGTGTTGCTTAATTCTACATCAAACCTGTGTACACTATTATACCCATTTTACGGTTGAGGAAGCTGAAACTCAGAGAAATCAGTTGTCCAGAGACACCCACCAGCTGCCTTTCTGTGTCTTCCTTTGTGAAGTCGGCATTTGCTGACTTCTGGGCATGGGACTCAGTCCCAATTAGTGTTGGTGGCTGGTCCAGGGATTGCAGAGGGGTGGGCGTGGGAGTGCAGTGACAGGAGGGCAGCAGGGAACCTTGCTTCCCTTAGGTTTAGCAGCTACTGATGTGTAAAGTTGTAAAGCTGTTAATTCTAGAGCTCTAAATTGTGCTGTGTGAGCTTTAGATCCCGCCCATAATTAGAACAAAATGTGAGAAAAGTGAAATTGATATTAAGTTAATTAAAAGGTTTTGCTTGTATTTGCAAGGAAATTAGCACAACAAGAGTGCTAACAAGTGTGCATTGTTAATTTCTTCTTCATTTGGGCAACTCTCAGCAGGCCTCAGGCAGGCTTTGTTCTTGGCTTCTGCCCTGTGTCCTCCCCACCATTGAATCTTCATCTTATGGGTATCATGGTGGCTTTAATTGGGCAAGATGCAGTGTCATCTTCTGATGGTCATATTTTAATGGATACCAAGCCTTGAGTAGGAGCCACACCATGCAGCGAAGGGCCCAGGCCCTAGAGTTGTATGTGGGTGGGGCGGGGGGGGTTCAGAAGGTACGCCCTTTGGCCCAATGCACCCTTCTTCTCTTTCCTGTTCGCCGTCTCGATCTAGGCCACAGACCTGGGTTGACGTGTGCAGTGTAACTTTAATCTGGAGTTCCTAGAAGGGTGGGGCAATCTTTCTTATGGAATCATTTATACCAGATCAGGGTCTGGGTTAGAGAAGCTGATATCAGGCAGCCTCGAACTACCTGTGTCTCTAGTTGGGGTGGCAGAGTCAATGCCGTGTTCACCAGGAGATTGTCTCTTCCTCTTGGGCACAGAGCGAATCTTCAGGCTCCCCGCAGTTAGGTGGGGGGCATGTGATTGAGTTCTGTGTATTGGAAGATGGGAGGAAGTGATGTCTGCCACTGTCAGACCTGGCCCACAAAATATCCTGTGGGGTCATACATGCCTTCCCTCCTTCCCTTCCTGTGGTAGCCTTGGAGTCTGCCTGTTGGTGGCATACAAGATGGAAGGATCCTCAATCCCTGAATGACTGTGTGGAACAGAGTATCATCCCATCCTCCCCAGCTCTCTCTTGATATCTCTGTGCATCGGACGTTTGTGTTAAGCCATTGAGATCTTGGAGCGTATCTGTTACGACAGCTAGTGTTAATCATCCTGACTAATTCAATTAGGCAGGTTTTGGAACACTAGTCTCCCTGAGTCACAGGACAATCTCTCTTCATCCTTGATTAATGTGTCAGCACATACTGAATGATAAGTTGGGTGGTGTAAGGCAGTTGAATTAAAAACCACCTGGCTCCAGACCTGCTTCTCTGTCTCTGCTGTTGGCTTTAAGAAAGCAGTCTTATTTCTCAGTGTCCCAGTGTTCTATTTACAGAATGATGGAATGATTATAATCATCCCCTACTTATGCTCCATGTTGGAGCTAAGGGGTAAGTATTGAAATATGGCTAAGTTGTTTGCAATTACAAACAACTAAATAATGCACGCATTGTCTTTATTACGCCTTTGCCTGTTAGGAACTGGCATTTTTCAAGATGAGACAAACTGAAGCGGTTAGTTTAAGATTTAGCAATTACAAAAATCATGATCTTTGCTGCCACTGCATTTTAAATCATGCAAACATTTATGTTTGTGCCAAAGTTCCACAGTTTCCTTTAGAGCAATTACTGAAATGCATTCACAAAATAAAAATGGAGTTCAGGGAAGAATATTTAAGAGCTCTTTAATGATGTTAAAAACTTTGCTAATTTGCCAAGTTGTTCTAAAATTCACTTCAATTTTTTTTTTCCTTCCTACCTACCCATCTTCCTGCAATTGAACTGATTCCAGGAGATGTGAAGAAAGGGTCTGAAACTAATATTAAAATACACGAATCTCATGAAATATCATTTCAAGAGCCTTTTCCTTTTCCTTCCTTAGCTGAAGGTGAACACTCAGGAAGGTCTAAGGACCCTCGAGCTGTGTTTACTTGCACAAAGCAGTTTGGGGAGAAAACAAAAGCTAAACAGTAGTTACTAAGGGGTGGTTTGGATTCAGTTCTTTCCTTATATTACTCTTTGGTAGCTTATATGCATAGGCCCTTGGGGAGGAGTAGACTGCCTTAATTTCTTCATCTTCATCCTCCTTACTCAGATCTCAGCTTGGCTCAACTGCAGCCAGCGAAGGGCTTGTGGTTCCCCCAGCATCACTGCTCCATGGGTATTCCAACTTCCCATGGGTCCTGGAGATCCAGTTCCATCCATCCTCTTCTCCACCAGAAAGGATCTAGTGTAATGGTGCACATTTTCATGAGAGTGTAAATTCATGGTTACCTCTTACGGGTGAATCTCTTGAAAGCCTAATCTTCAGTAGAGAAAGTTCAATAGCACTGAGTTCCAGGCAAGAGGTAAAGATGCAACCTTGACCCCGACAGCTGACCCCAGCAGCTACTCCCCTAACCAGATGACCTCTGGGAGGGTGGGAGGGGCATACAATGAACCGAGTACGGGCTTTCCAGTTGGATAGATGAAATCTCAAACTTCCTTATGGCTACTTAACAAAGCCAAGGCAAAGGTTGGATTTTGGGTGACTCACATAACATTGCTGAGCCCCAGTTTGCCCATCTAGAAAACAGCAGCTGCTTCTATAAGTATGATAAAGCCTGTGCAAGCTGGTACTTGTCAAATACCTTGAGGAGTGACTGTATTTAGGAGAATGTTGATGAACAGTTTTATTATACTGTGGCAGTGGTAACAGAACTGTTACTCTCCTTGGAATAGACATTCAGCCCCTCAGAGAGTCAGCTTTCTCCCTGATGAACTCTAGATAAGATCTAAAGTCTGTTCAAGTTGTGTAATTTTATGGATCAGAGAGGTAGTCAGTGAATCAAAGAGTGTCTTTTCATGTAAACAACGGCTGCTCAGGATTGGTTAGATTTGCTTTTTTTAAAAAAATTTATGTATTATTTTAGAATCTTTATTTATTTATTTTTGGCTGCGTTGGGTCTTCGTTGCTGTGCGCGGGCTTTCTCTAGTTGTGGCGAGCTGGGGCTACTCTTTCTTGCGGTTTGCGGGCTTCTCATTGCGGTGGCTTCTCTTGTTGTGGAGCACAGGCTCTAGGAGCATGAGCTTCAGTAGTTTCAGCGTGCGGGCTCAGTCGTTGTGGCTCGTGGGCTCTAGAGCGCAGGCTCAGTAGTTGCGGTGCACGGGCTTAGTTACTCCGTGACGTGTGGGATCTTCCCAGACCAGGGCTCAAACCTGTGCCCCTTGCATTGGCAGGCGGATTCCTAACCACTGCGCCACCGGGGAAGCCCCAGGTTTTCATCTTTTGGCAGCAATACAAAGTTCAGTCTAAAGGAATGAGAAATGATTTTGCTAGGTGTGGTGGTTTTAAAACGTATCTGCAAATTCTTTGACCCTATTCCCAGCAAAAGGTGGAGTTGAAATCCCCTCCCGTTGATTATTATGGGCTCGCTTGAGTGACTTGCTTCTAGTGAATGGAATTGAATGGAGATGATGTTGCATGACTTCTGAGGCTGGATCGTAAAGGGCGATAGAGTTTCGACCTGGTGTTCTCTCTGAGGATGTGCATCTTTGAAGCCTTGAGGTACCATGTCAGAAACCGGGCTGCCCTGAAGCCACCATGCTGGAGAGAGCACGTGGAGAGAGATAGAGATTGAGAGATGGAGGGGGAGGTCTAAGAAGTCTCAGCTGTTGCAGCTCCCAGCTGTTTCTGTCTTCCCAGTGCACGGGCCAGACATGTGAGTGAACAAGCTTCAGTCTCCCCAGCTGATGCCTAGTGGAGCAGGCGCGAGCTGTCCCCACCCTAAGCCCTGCCCGGATTGCAGATTTATGAGCAAAATAAGTATAGTGGTTTTAAGCCACTAACTTTTGGGGTGGTTTGCTATATAGCAATAATGACTGGAACACTGGGCTGGTCTCCTTGTGTTCAATAAAGTGTTTTGTCCCTCCTCACCGTAAGAAATAGGGGACTCGATGTTGATGACAAGTGTTAACAGTAATACACATAACAATAGCTAACTTTTCTTGTGCACTTACTAAAAGTACCCAGCACTGTGCTGAAGACCTAAATGGATATAAAAGTAGAAATTGTTTTCTAAGTCTTAAGTTTCTCTACCACTGATAGACTATGGATGGCAGCCTAACTGTTGCAGAGGGGGTTAGGTTGGCCAAGAAGCTGAGGCATCTTTTAGCCAAGTTTCTGCCTTGGCCTTGACCACGGTGTTTAGGTGGGAGAAGGAAGGGGGCTGGACCTGCGGTGGCTCCCTCCCACGTAGGCATCATGTAGTTAACAGAGAACATCACGTCTGGTCTCATGGACCCTTGCACCGGAGTTTGCAATTGCAGAGTTTCCAGTTGCACTGTTTCAGGTCTTTTAGCAGAGACAAGAACACATTTGACAGAGCCTGTTTCCACAGGAGACAAAATATTTTCTACTTTTTGTGGAACCTGGAGAGTTTGGTGCTTCTACAAAGGATATATATATATGCTGCAAACCTACAGAGTACCTTATTCTGCAGAACTTTGAATAATAGTGCAAACTTCTTTCGTTCTAATTAAGTAGAGTGGGGCATAGGGGGCTTGTCTGAATTATAACAGGAAACAAATCAACATCCCACTATTTCCAGAGTGAGGACATTTTTAATTTCAGTCTTAACTTGAACACACAATACCTATGGCGTCAACATTTACTAAAGACTAGGGATGCCATAGGCCAGTGGTTCCCAGGCCTGTCTGAGCTTCTTATTGATTTGGGGAACTTTGGGAAAAAAGTACTAATTCTCAGAACCCTCCACCTGGACGTTCACATTTTTCAGGGTGGGACTTGGAAAGCCTTACTTTTCAAAAGCTCAGTGGGTGATTCTGAAGAGCAGCTGGGAGCCACGGAGATGGTTGACTCCTCTGCTTTGATGTGCTTTCCAGTCCTTTCCTGGTGGCAGAAGCTTTAAAACCTTCATACCTGTGAACTACTTCTTGGAGGGTAGCGATCACTGCTCATTTCAGTGTCTGCATCTGTAAAAAATATCCATTTGATAGGGCTGTTGGGAGGATTAGATGAGTTTATGCACATGGGGTGTCTGATACATTTGTGGCTTCTAGTAGATGGTGATCATGACGATGATTTACTTTCTAACGCTTGAGTAACTTAACCAGCATTTGCCTGTTAATTTCAAGGTTTCAAAATGTACCTTCAAAACTGATCTTTTTTTCTTCTTATTATAAGAACATTTAACACGAGACCTACCCTCTTGATAACAGGCATTGCTGTGGCCCATGTTTTTGTGGCTCAGGCAGTGGGCACCCCTTTTGGGGCTTATGGTGCCTTCTCTTCTGCCTGCACCAAGCCTTCATCTCATGCCATCTGGAGTGTCTTTTGTTTGACAAGCTGGATCTGGGTGAATATATTTCATTCTGTTTGCTCAGAGGACAGTTTTTACCTTTTCATGTAAAACCTGCTTTTCCTCTAGTGTTTCCTAAATCCGTATATTGTCCTATTGATCTTCTGGCTTTGCAAGCTGGTACCTTCCGTCTTTCTTCTCACACCCAACAGCTCTCCATAGCCAACTCCTGATAACTCCCATCTCCTCCATCCTGTTTCTGCGACCTCTTCTTTGGGCAGCCCACGTGTCCTACGACTTGGGAATCGACTCTATAATTGTTTCCTCTTCCAAGCTCTGCTCTTTCGAGTCTGTGCTACACTGTGCCACCACTGTTCTCTTCCCCAAATACAGTCTGGATCCAGCCACTCCTTCCCTGTGCATGCGTGTCCTCAGCCTGGGATTTGTCCTTCTTCATCCCTCGGAGTGCTTCTCAGCCTTTAGTGTAAATGTGTCTTTCTTGAAGAAAGTGACCTGTCATCTCAGAGTTCCTGAAAGTTATGGGAGGTTGGTTGGACATGATAACCTAGACTTTTAGAAGGCAGATTCCACAGAGTGCAGAAACCTTCCATATATATATTTTTTATATAAAATAAAAATGGACTTTGCTACAGTTGTAAGTAGTACTGTTTTTATCAGAGATACGTAAGATGCAATTAAACCTTTAAAACAATTTCCAAACCTCAGATCTATTTAAATAATTTTATTTTAACTTTTGACATTTACTAATTAACATGTATTTTTGCATTTTGGTTAAAATGGGTAATTCTGAATATTTTGCAAGAAAAATAACTTTTTTGAAAACATCTAAAAGAATTAAATTTCAGCTTCTTACGTTAACACTAATTTACATATTGATTGAACTATATTCAAATTTCATATATTTTAATATAATTACATTTTTTATTTTATTTTATTTTTTTTTTAAATTTTTTTTTAAATGCCTTTTATTTTTATTTAAGATCCATCCACTTTATTTTTTAACATCTTTATTGGGGTATAATTGCTTTAGAGTATTTTTTTGTTTTTTTTGCGGTACGCGGGCCTCTCACTGTTGTGGCCTCTCCCGTCGCAGAGCACAGGCTCCGGACACGCAGGCCCAGCAGCCATGGTTCACGGGCCCAGCCGCTCCATGGCATGTGGGATCTTCCCGGACCGGGGCACGAACCCATGTCCCCTGCATCGGCGGGCGGACTCTCAACCACTGCGCCACCAGGGAAGCCCATACATTTATTTTTAATCTGTTCGATTAGTGCTATCAATGGAACACAGATGATGTGAAAGTCTTTCTTTTATTATTGGTAAGGAGGGAGCTCTGTCATTTTGCTAGCTGTTTTCCACATACCTTATAGATTTTTTTTGTCCCCCTTTTTTTAATTTTTAAAAAAATTTAATTAACTTATTTTTTATACAGCAGGTTCTTATTAGTTATCTATTTTATACATTTTACTGTGTATATGTCAATCCCAATCTCCCAATTCATCCCCCCACCCCCGCTGTCCCCCCTTGGTGTCCATACGTTTGTTGTCTACATCTTTGTCTCCATTTCTGCCTTGAAAACCGGTTCATCTGTACCGTTTTTCTAGAATCCACATATATGCAAGAAACCTTCCATATTTTTAAAATTTTATTTTAAAACTTAATTTTATATATTCCTTGAAGTACAGTTGATTTACAGTGTTAATTGCTGCTGCACAGCAAAGTGACTCAGTTATACACATACGTACATTGCTTTTTATATTCTTTTCCATTATGGTTTATCCCAGGATATTGAATATAGTTCCCTGTGCTTGACGGGGAGTTTGGAGCTATTTGATGCAAACTATTACATATAGAACAGATAAACAACAAGAAACCCTCCATATTTTGTGAACTTTTCCAAATCTTGTATGGTTGTCTTGCCCACATCTAGTTGTCTACCTTCCTTTATCTAGCTGTTGATTGAGTCTTTCTAAAGCATTCAGCTTGGTTTTCACAGTCACCCTCTTTCTTTTCTCACTCATAATGTCATCATTTTATGTAATTTAATAGAATTACATAATTACAGTAACAAGCACAGCTGGTATGAAGAGGTTTGAGGAAAAAACCAACGAACCGTTGGCAGGTATACAACTCAACGGGTGAGAGAAGAAACAGAAAGGCCCATTAGAGAGAGGGGTGCCTACTAGCCTAGCAGACAGCGTGCCCTGGGCATCTTCCTTTATTCCATTTTACAGAGGTGATGATGGAATGTCGTCTGCACCACCAGTCAAGAGAGCATCTACTGGGCTTCCCTAGTGGTGCAGTGGTTAAGAATTCTCCTGCCAATGCAGGGGACACGGGTTCAAGCCCTGGCCCAGGAAGATCCCACATGCCATAGAGCAGCTAAGCCCGTGCACCACTGCGCCGCAACTACTGAGCCTGTGCTCTAGAGCCCACGAGCCACAACTACTGAGCCCATGAGCCACAACACTGAGCCCACGTGCCACAACTACTGAGCCCATGAGCCACAACACTGAGCCCACGTGCCACAACTACTGAAGCCTGCATGCCTAGAGCCCATGCTCCGCAACAAGAGAAGCCACCACAATGAGAAGCCCGTGCACCGCAACGAAGAGTAGCTGCTGCTTGCCATAAGAAAGCCCGTGTGCAGCAACAAAGACTCAATGAAGCCAAAAATAAATAAATAAAAAATAAATAAATTTAAGAGAGCATCTATTGTGTGAAATGAGCGTGTTCACTGTGATAAATTGGGGAAACAGGGAAAGATAGAAATGAGAAAATAAAATTGTTATAATTCTACAGCATTAAAATAACAGCATTTTGCTGCTTTTTTCCCCTGTAAACGTTTTTGCATCTTTAAGATCACGCTCTTATTTATTAATTTATTTTATTGAAGTATAGTTGATGTACAATATCCTGTTAGTTTCAGGTGTACAGCACAGTGATTCAGTTATATATATATATATACACACATATATATACATACATACACATATATATGTATTTATTCCTTTTCAGATTCCGTCCCCTTCTAGGTTATTACAAAATATTGAGTAGAGTTCCCTGTGCTGTACAGTAGGTCCTTGTTGTTTATCTATTTTATATATAGTAGTGTGTATATGTTAATCCCAAACTCCTAATTTATCTCTCCCCCCCTTTCCCCTTTGGTCACCGTAAGTGTTTTCTATGTCTGTGAGTCTCCTTCTGTTTTGTAAATAAGTTCATTTGTATCGTTCACATTCATATTTAAATGTTTGCATCCTTTGCTTCCTCTTAACATTTTTATGTAAATATTTCCCCATATTATTAAACACCTTATAAACATTAATTTTAGTTGTTAGATATTATTTTCATGCAATGGTTTTACCATAAGTCACTTTCTTACTTCCCTGTAGGCAGAGACGTAGATTGCTCTGTTAGAAAAAAGTCAGATTATTTTCTTCCTGTGTAGGGAAAAACCCAGGTCTTCCCTCCTGTTTCTCTCCTGTGTGTCTCCTTTATCACACAGAATACTTTATTTTTGACACTTTTGGTCACCAAATGGATGGAGGTTTTTTCCCCAACACCGAACAGTTCTTTGTACCACCACCTGGGTGTCCTACAGTTCAACTCAGTTCTGACATTACCTGGAGATAGAATCAGATTCCATGGGTTAAGGGCTCAGTCCCTCAAGACTGCCTCCCTCCTCCCCCACTTCAGATGCCGGTCATGAGCGCAGATGATCACCTGGACTTCTGACCAGCTATAGATCAGAGGTTCCAAAGACCCCCTCCTTAGGTTTGATTAATTTCTGGACTGGCTCACAGAACTCAAAACTTACTTACTTTTACCAGTTTATTCTAAAAGGTTATGCTGAAGGATACAGCTGGACGTCCAGATGGAAGAACTGAGTAGGTCAGGGTATGTGGGAAGACGTGAGGGGCCTCTGTGTCCTCCCCCGCCACCGCTCGCCCAGCATTTCTGTGTGTTCACCAACCTGGAAGCTCTCTGAACCTCATACTTTTGGGATCTTATGGAGGCTTTATCACATGGACATGATGGATCATTAACTCTATTTTCAGCCCTTCTTTCTTCTCAAGAGAATGGAGGGTGAGCTGAAAATTCCAAGCTCCTAATCATGGCTTGGTCTTTCTGGTGACCAGCCACCACCGAGGGGACATCCAAGAGTGATGTCATTAGGACAAAAGACACTCCTGTCAGCCAGGAAATTTCAAGGGTTTCAGGAGCCCTGTGTCGGGAACTAGGGGCAGAGACCAAATATATATTTTCTATTATCTCACAATTGCTTTCAAATTTTTATTCTAAATAATGATGTGATGAATATCTTTATAGATAGAACTTTCTATCCAGAATCAGAAAGAAGTAGTCTCAGTGTGGAATAATTAGGCCAAAAGGTATGGGATTTTTAAAGGTTTATAAATAAAAGTTTATATATTATATTATATATTTTGCCAAACTGATTTCCATTAGGTTTTTTTTTTACCAGTTTATACTTTCACCAATTATGCCCGAAACGTCCTGGTTATCCTCTTTCACAACGAATAGATATTATAATTTCTAAAACCTCTCTAATTTGATAAACAATCACATCTTCTTGTTTTAGCATGCATTTTCTTGATTGGTAGTGAGATTGAATATTTTTCCAAATATTATTTATTTGCAATTGCATTGTAAAATTTTAAGTTCCGATTGATCTGTTAAAAACAGAATTTCTCTGTCGATTATTGCAATTGTTGATTTGCATGTATTTTTTTAGGTAGTGAAGAAATTTTCTTTGTCTTCAGTGTTTATTACAAATAGCCTTTCCAAACTCATTGCTTACCTTTTAATGTTGATGATTTCTTTGGATGGGTTGTATAGGTTTTACATTTTCATAAAGCATTTAACCTTACAAAGTTTTCTCTCATTCAGTGTTTGAAAAAATATGCACCCGTGTTTTTTTCTGGCTTTATTTAAAAAATTAAGTTGAATTTTTAGCATATGACTAAAAAAAAAGCATGGGAATTATGCTTGGAAATTATCCTTGACATTTGACGTTCTAACTTGATCTTTTCCACTTATTTAAGTTATTTCAGCCCCATTGGTTGAGTAATGCTGCGTTTTCCACTTTTTTGTCATCCTCTTTTATCATGCTCTCAATTGTTATATATATAAAAAGATAATGTTTCTGAGATGTCTATTCTGCTCTCATGCTATATCTGTACCTGAAGCATTGCCGTGTTCTATTAATTATGTGATTATATCATTCCTATTGTTTCTCTTCTCTTCTTCCTTTTTTTTTTTCCTTTTTGCCGTGCTTATTGCTTTGTCTCTTTTTGGTCACAACATCTACATACTGGAATTCTTACTTTTGTCTTTCGAAGAGCAGTAACCTTCCCGAAGGAAAGGTACATAGATGATAGATCTTCAGAGATCTTCTTTTGTATTTTTCCTTTGCCTTTACATATATATGCCTTGGCTAATTATAAAATTCTTTTGTCAGAATTGACATTTAGTATTGCAGTGCATAAGTCTAGGTAGTCTGTCTGTCCGTCCATCCACCCATCCATCCATCCAATCCATCCATCTGTCCATCCAGGACCAGCTTTGTAATGTATGGGGTCCAGTGAAAAACGAAAATGCAGGTACCGTGTTCAACAATTAACAGTTTCAAGATGGTGACAGCAGAGCATTAAACCAAGTGTCAGAGCCCTTCAAAGCGCAGAGCTCTGTGAGACTGTATGAAGTCACTGTGAAGTCAGCCCTGCATTCATCCATTTCATGGATACTTATTGAGCATCCACTATGTGTTGTGTGCTTTAAGGGAAAGAGCCCTGAAGATACTCACAGTCGGTGGAGGACACAGGTGAGTCAGCCGTGGTATGGTTAGTACTTGATGAAGGTGTGCATGGGATTTGTGGATGCACAGAGGAGAGAAACTCCACCAGAGAGAAGGATTCTGGAGGAGATGACACTTGTACTGATGTTCTAAGACTTTTGCCGTGAGTGATGCTGGGAGCCTTTGGAGGATTTTCAGCTCCAAGTAGTGACATGCTCCAATTCAGATGCTTTTAAAAGGTCACCCTGCTGTGTGCAAATGATGTTTTAGGGGACCAGGGTGAAAGCAAGGATGGAAGCAGTTAAGGGGCTATTACAATAATCCAGGCAAGGGAAGGTGGAAATGGTGGCTGGACCTGTTTGGAATAGTGGAGGTGGTGAGAAGCAGTCATGTCCTAGATATATTTTGAAGACAGCACTGTGACAACCTGTGGATGAAATAAATATGAGGTAGGGGACAAAGAGAGCAGCTAAGGATAACTGTGAGTTTTAATCTAATCAGTTAGAAGAACAGAATAGTCATTCACTAAGATGGGAGTAGGTTTAAGGGGGAGATGAAACATCCAACATGCATTGAGTTTGAGATACTTATTCAACATCCAAGTGGAGATGCTGAATAGACAGTTGGATGTGCGATTCTAGATTTGGGCTTGATCAAAGAGGGGGAAGAGAAGGGAAGGAAGAGGCTTTGCCAAGGATGTTGTTGAAAAGAAAGACACTGTCAATAAAATGTTCTTGGTGACTGAGTATAAAGAGAAGACAGAAACAGATTTAAGACAGTGAAACTGACCAGCTTTTAAGGCCCCTCCCCCCTCATTCAGCCAGCCTTGGAAGTATTTCTTCTAAGTCAGATTCCTGTGGGAGATGATGAAGCTAATTTCTTGATATTTATTTATGATCAAGAGAGAATTACTGCCACTTAAATGTTGCATTATTAATGATATAGGAGGAAATGACTTCTTTCAGGAACACCAATTCTGAAAGCCTGTTAGATAGAGGCCAGGTAGTAAGTAACTTCTTTCAGTGTCAGACCTAAAGAGTTGATGCGTTTTTTGAAAGGGGTTGCAGTGATTACCTTCCATAGGTTGGGTCCAGGCAGTCATGATTTTGGAAGCAAGTCCAGGGTCAGTTTGCTTTTGACACTCAGCACATTTTATTTTATTTTTTTAAAATAGATTTATTTTTATTTATTTATTTATTTTTGGCTGTGTTGTGTGTTTGTTGCTGCTCGCGGGCTTTCTCTAGTGCGGCAAGCAGGGGCTACTCTTCATTGTGGTGCAGGGGCTTCTCATTGCGGTGGCTTCTCTTGTTGTTTAGCATGGGCTCTAGGCTCGCGGGCTTTGGTAGTTGTGGCGCCCGGGCTTAGTTGCTCCGCGGCATGTGGGATCTTCCCAGACCAGGGCTTGAACCTGTGTCCCCTGCATTGGCAGGCAGATTCTTAAGCACTGCGCCACTAGGGAAGTCCCACTCAGCACATTTCAGAATCTCATCTTTGCTCATAGACTCTGTTACTCTGGGATTAATCCATAACTAGGGTGAAAGATGGGCACTCTAGAACCTGTAGATTTGGAACTGAAACAGAACATTTCTAAGATGCAGGGAGGAGCCAGATGGGTCCCAGGCCATTCTGATCCGACTGGCTGAGACCATTCTTCCAGTGTCTGGCTGTCTGTTCCCAGGCGTGGTGGTGAATTACGCAGGGGAAAAATACACATCCTCATCCCCTTTCAAAATCAAGAGGAATTTTTGCAGAGAAGGGAAATCTGGGAGAAGTACCCTTAAGTAGCACTGCCATGTGCATTCTGACTCCAGTAGGAAATTCAATGAGGGGACAGGGACCACACTGATAAGCTCAATGAGGGGACCAGGTAAATGGTCAGGTAGCCTGGTGAGTGTGTGTGGATGTGATAAGGTATTTATTTTATCATTATCTCAGTCATTCACCCACTTTCAAAGAAGAGGTTAAATTATCTGAGGACACTTGCTGTGTTCTGAAATGGATTAAAACTCGGCTGTGTTTCCAGTGAGTGATTTAAATATTGTATAGCTCATTTATAATTGAATAAGAATGTAGTAGCTCTTTACAGATTTTGAAGGCATTCTCTCCAAAAAGGCTGTTTTGTTTTCTCCTTTTCAAATAAACATGAATTAGCATAAGAAATAAGGAGCCTGTGAAAGGAATCAATAAAATTAACTGGAATTGGATTTCACACTTTGAATGCCTTACACGTTCCTATTAGGGGAGATATGGAGAAACGGGTAATCAGTTCAAAGAGAAGCTCAGGCTCATAAAAGAGTGACCTATTTCCAGAAGGTGAATATTTAAAATAAAAAAGGCTTGAAAAATAATTCGCTTTACACTGATGGACCAAAACTCCAAGTAACAGGGAAACCTAACAAAAAGACAGGCTCTTTTCTGGGATTGGAAAGGGCTGGGTGGACATTGTCTTGGGGGTAGCACAGAAGAATGGGGAAGAAGACGGGGCTTGGAGTCTGAAGATCTTGGTTTGAGTTCTGTTGCTGTTGATTAGTTTATTTGAAATGTGTGTTTTAGTTTTGACCCTTAGAACTGTTTTCCTTTGTATTGCTAATGGAATGGAATTGACTTAAAAAATTTCTTTATTGGAGTATAATTGTGTTAGTTTCTGCTGTACAGCAAAGTGAATCAGTTATATATATACACATATCAATGCTTTTTTTTAGATTCTTTCCCCATATAGGTCATTACAGAGTACTGAGTAGACTTTCCTGTGCTATACAGTAAGTCCTTATTAGTTATCTATTTTATGTATAGTAGTGGGTATATGTTAATCCCAAGCTCCCAATTTATCCCTCCCCCCCACCCTTACCCCCTGGTAACCATAAGTTTGTTTTCTACATCTGTAACTCTATTTCTGTTTTGTATTGTAGGTCAGTTCATTTGTACCCTTTTTGTAGATTCCACATATAAGCGATATCATGATATTTGTCTTTGTCTGACTTACTTCGCTCAGTGTGAGAATCTCTAGGTCCATCCATGTTGCTGCAAATGACATTATTTCATTCTTCTTAATGGCTGAGTAATATTCCATTGTATATATGTGCCACATCTTCTTTACCCCTTCCTCTGTTGATGGACATTCAGGTTGCTTCCATGTCCTGGCTCTTGTAAATAGTGCTGCAGTGAACACTGGGGTGCATGTATCTTTTCGAATTATGGTTTTCTCCAGATATATGCCTAGGAGTGGGATTGCTGGATCATATGGTAACTGTATTTTTAGTTTTTTGACTTGACTTTTAATGTTGGAATTATGTCTAATTTCTTGGATGTAACAGTGAACCAGGAATTTTAGGAGTTCAGGCCAAGCTAGATCCAGAATGGAGGGGCTGAGTCTGGGGAGTGAGCGTGTCTACAGGAGTGAAAGCCACCTCCCTTGTCTGAGATGGAAGGCCCTCAGGGAAACTTCTCTTCTTCCCCACCTGAAGCTCTCCTTACCTCTGGCTGGCGGGGCCTTCTGTAAATGGGGTCCTGTACCATGTGGTGTAAGTATTCAGGGAGGGGCTCAGTGAAGTGTCTTCCTTCTGAAGAGTTGTCCTTGACAGAGTTGTCCTGAGATCCTTAAATCTCAGTGTGCCCATCTGTGGATTTTCCTTTTGCAAGTGAATCTTGGGTCTCAAGGTCGAGCAGCCTGATAGAGCCAAAGTAAAGTTCTCTGCTTACCTGGCAGGTAACACTGAGTTTCCTCCGGAATAAAATGGAGATGATGCCCATCCGATGTGTTCAGAAATCTCCATTCCTTTTTATTTACTTGGGCTTCTTATGTATTTTTATTAAAAAAATCAAAAAAAGTTTTCTTTTTGGCTGCACCAGGAGGCTTGTGGCATCTTAGTTCCCCGACCAGGGATTGAACCCGTGGTCTTGGCAGTGAAAGGATGGACCACCAGGGAATTCCCTATAAGTTTTTTATTTAAAAACAGCTTTATCGAGGTGTAATTAACATGCAATACACTGCACGCGTCGAAAGGGTGTGATTTAATACATTTTGATGTATGCATGCACCCCTGAAACTATCACCGCCAAGAGAATAAACATATTCATCACCCCCAAAAGTTTCCCTGTGCACTTTTGTAATTCTGCCTGTTCGCCTCTCCCATCCATCTTTCCCCAAGCAACTACTGATCTGCCTTCTGTCACTATAGATTAGTTTGCATTCTTCCCGAGTTTTACATAAAGGGGATAATATGGAATGTATTCTTTTCTGGCTGATTTCTTTCACTCAGCATAATTGTTTTGAGACTCATCCATGTTGTGGTGTGTATCAATAATTCATTCCTTTTTATTGCTGAATATATCCCATTATAGGGGTAAGCCACAGCTTGTTTATCCATTCTCTTGTTGGTGGACATTTGGGTTGTTTCCAGATTTGGGCTATTCCAGAGAAGACTGCTAGCAACGTTCATGTAAAAGCCTTTGGATGAACATAACTTTCATTTTTCTCAGGTAAATACCTAGATGTGGAATGGCTAGATCATATAGTAAATACATATTTAACTTTTTAAGAAACTGTCAACCTATTTTCCATTTTATAGTCCCTCCAACAGTGTATGAAAGTTCCAGTTCCTTCAGATCCTTGTCTACACTTCTAGATTTTAGAAGCCATTTTAATGTGTGTAGTAGTACCTCTGTGTGGTTCTAATTTGCATTTCCCGAACGACTAATGATGTTGAGCATCTTCTTGTGTGCTTACTTGACATCTGTTTACCTCCTTGGTGAAGGCTGTCTTCAAATCTTTGCACATATTTTCTCTTTCTTTTTTCTTTTATGATTGAGTTTTGAGAATTCTTTATATCTTCCGGATATAAGTACCTTATCAGATATGTGACTCACAAATATTTCCCCCAAGTCTGTGGCTTTCGTTTTCATTCTCTTAATAGTGTCTTTCGAGGAGAGGTTTTAAATTTTGATGAAGTCCAATTATCAATTTGTTCTTTCATGCTTCTGGTATCATAGCTAAAAAATCTTTGCCTAACCAGTTGTCACCAACGTTTTCTTTCATGTTTTATTTTATTTATTTTTTTTTGCGGTACGCGTGCCTCTCACCGCTGTGGCCTCTCCCGCTGCGGAGAACAAGCTCCGGGCCCAGCCGCTCCGCAGCATGTGGGATCTTCCCGGACCAGGGCACGAACCCGTGTCCCCTGCATTGGCAGGCGGGCTCTCAACCACTGCACCACCAGGGAAGCCCCATGTTTTATTTTTTTATTTTTCATAGTTTCAGGTTTTACGTTTAGATCTATGATCCATCTTGAGTTCATTTTTGTATATGAACAAAGTTATGGATCGAAGTGTATTTTTTATGTAAATGGGTATCCAATTGTTCCAGCATCATTTGTTAAAAAGATTATCCTTTTTCCACGAATTGCTTTGGTACATTTGTCGAAAATCAGTTGTCTGTGTATGTGTGGGACTATTTCTGGACACCCCGTTCTGTTCCATTGCTGTGCTCTTCTACATTTACAACAGTCCCACACTGCCTTGATTACTGTAGTTTTATAATGTCTTGAAATGGATAGTATTAATTGTCCAGGCTTTATACTTCCTTAAAGTTGTTTTGGCTGTTCTAGGTCCTTTACATTTCCCAAAGAATTTTGGAACCAGTCAGTTTCTGCAAGTGGGGAAAAACCCCAGTTGGCCATCTTTTAATTGAAATATAGTTGATTTACATTATTGTGTTAGTTTCAAGTGTACAGCAAAGAAATTCAGTTATATGTATATATACATACGTGTATATATATATATTCATTTTCAGATTCTTTTCCATTATAGGTTATTACAAGATACTGAATATAGTCCCCTGTGCTATACAGTAGGTCCTTGTTGTTTATTTTATATATAGTAGCGTGTATCTGTTAATCTCAAACTCCTAATTTATCTCTGCCCTTACTGGCCATCTTTTAAATTTATTGTTGAATTTGATTTGCTAAAATTTGTTTTAGAATTACTGCATCTGTGTATCTGTTGACTGGTAGCAACAGACACTTCTCCTGGACCTTTGTGAGTCCTAGGCACTGTTACCTCTGATCCTTCTGGGAGGTTCTTTCCCCAGGCTTGCATCCTTTCTTCACACTAATGCACTGATCAGTTGTCAGCTGACACTTGAGGGGACCCTCTGCAGATCTCTGGAATTCTCTCTCTGTGCAGCTCTCTCCTCTCCAGCGTGCTGCCAGTAAATTCTAGCTGCCATGGTTTCCCTGGACCCTCATCTTTATCCCCTCAACTCAGGGAGGCTGCCGGCCGCCTGGGTTCCCTCCTCCTGCACTGTGGTCTGGAAATGCTTTCAAGGTAGTGGCTCACCTGTCTCTTGGGAATCATTGTGCTTTGTTGTCTGATACCCACTGTCTTGAAAACTGTTCTCCTCGTATATTTTGTCTATTTCGCTGGTTCCAGGTGGGAGAGTATTTGGTCTCTCTTACTCCATCTTGGTTGGAAGTAGAGGTCACTTACTTGGGTTTTACATCATGGTTTCTTGTATCATTTAGTTTACTTTTTAGTTGGGGTATTGCTGTAGCCAGGCTGTCTGACCTTGTTTATGTGAGTGCAAGTTCTGTTCATCCAGAGTTCCCTTCCTTTGTTTCACGTTTATAACACCTTGTCTTAACTCCTGTCATTGTTTTTGGGTTTTTTTTGCTTTTTAAAGAATTGTTTCTCTTTCCTATTTGACTATAGTCTCCTTGTGGAGTATGGCTGAGTTTTATTTACATCGAGCGCTGATAGTAAATGTTTGTTTATATAATAAATGAATGAGAATGAAATTTTCCATTTCCATAAGAATATATAGGCTGTTTCTCCCCTCCCCCTCAAAGAGGTAGATCAAAAAATAATGTGTTCTGTTTAAAGGTTGTAGCTCTATTTAAAATTTAGCTTACTTTGAATTTTGAGTGTGTGTTCGAGGGTACATGCATGCAATAATGATGGGGTGCTTGGTGTTTTAACATTGGTAAAGGGATGGCTCATTGGGAGTTAAATTGCCCCCCAAATAATTCATGGTGTTCTATAAATTTCTCTCCAGGCAATACAGGTCTGGGATCATATGGTCCTTAACTTTGCTTTTTAATGGAAGTTTACTAAACAAGTGACATTATACGTTATAGCTATTTTAAATAATCTGTGCTGTTTAGTTCTTTTTTCACTTTTATTGCTAAATGGGATAGAGGAAGAATTGCTCAAATACGTGATTAATAGGAAGTCTCCATGGGAATTTTCTGTTTTTAAGGGGTGCCTAGTGAGTTTGAGGGAAGAACAGTACTAGAGAAAAAATTTAGTAGAGGGATTATGTCTATGAATAATTATTTTAGAAAGAAAATGTATGTCTCAGAAATATTCTCATTAGAATTTTTTAAAAATAAATTTATTTTATTTATTTATTTTTGGCTGTGTTGGGTCTTCGTTGCTGCATGTGGGCTGTCTCTAGTTGCGGCGAGCGGGGGCTACTCTTCGTTGTGGTGAGCAGGCTTCTTATTGCGGTGGCTTCTCTTGTTGTGGAGCACGGGCTCTAGGTGCACGGGCTTCAGTAGTTGGAGCACGTGGGCTCAGTAGTTGTGGCTCGTAGGCTCTAGAGCGCAGGCTCAGTAGTTGTGGCACACGGGCTTAGTTGCTCTGCGGCATGTGAGATCTTCCCAGACCAGGGCTCGAACCCGTGTCCCCTGCATTGGCAGGCGGATTCTTAACTACTGCGCCACCAGGGAAGTCCCTCATTAGAAATTTTTGATTTCCAATTACTTGCAAGTTACTAATTTGGGGAGGTGAATTTACTCATTATTATTACCATGTACTTTACTCAATTCTCTGTGATTTGTGCTTATAGCTATTGCAGAATGTAAACTGAATGCAGACTGGATTTTTAATCTAGTTTAGCAATTTGGAAACTTACGTCCCGCTGTAATGGAATTAGCTGTGTAGCGCCAAAGAATTTTTTGATTCTCAAGTTTTTGTGTTGTTTACTTTTGCTTTATTTGAAAGAGATTCTGGGATGTGGCCAGAGACCACTGGGAATTGCTTGTAACTATTTTAGAACTACACGCGATGTGGTTGAACGTGGAAGTGATTAGCCTAAGAGCATCAAAACTCCAAACTCAGTTCCCTGATGAACTTACAGCTGCGATTTCCCTAACCAGTTCCGGAATGAAAGTGGGATTTGAGCCTATACAAACTAACTCAGCTACCTGGTCCTGTAAGTCAAGACCAACACTATAATGGGAAAATAAGTATTTTCCCCGAGGCAAGAAGCAAGAAAGGCTGGGCTTGTTGCAGCCTGCAACTCCTTCCCTCAGAATGGAGCCTGTGTTTCTCTTATTTTCTCTTTTTCTCCCCAAAGGTAAAACACCCAGACAGAGACAGCTGTCCCCAACTCTGCTCCCCAGATCCCTTTCCTGTTTTCTCTGGATTTTGTATTTAAAAGCAAATCTTAAATCTCTGACAAATGGACCCAGCCACAGGGTGAGAAGACATTAACTGCAAAAAAGGGACATCTCCAAGTTAGTGGATACCTTAAGATGATTAATTCAACAAGAAAATCTGGGATAAAGACATGGTGAAACTTGTGAGGGACAAGTAGAAATCTCTCCCGAGTTACGTTCACTTTTGTCTGCTTTGTCTATTTAGATCATTGTTGTTAGTTTTGCTCGGTGGTTTTGTTTTTAAAGAAGCCACAAAAATACTTTCCTGCTATTATTTTTTTCTTCCTGTCCATTTTCTTTGTTCTTTTGAGAGTATAGTTTGTGCTTAAAAGTCGGGAGATGCTGTCCTGCATGTAGGTTGCCGTTGTGCCGGGACAGTGCTGCCTGTTGAGACCCAAGTCACTCTACATGTTGAAATGTCTGCAGCAAAGCTTTGGACACGTCACTGGGTCACTGGACGCAAGTGTATGTTACAAGAAATGGGCCCAGGGGAGAGTGAGTATGCAGGGAAGGGCTTTTCTGGAGGGGAAGTCCAGTTTAAACGTAAAATACACCTTGGTATATCAAGTATGTGTGTTTTGATTCATGCCCCACAGCTCTTAAAGAAGGTAAAACAAGGTTTTGAAACAAGGAAGTGAGGAAGGCTGTACAAAAGGGTTTGATGCGCCTTTGGAAGACAGCCTTTCTCATGGTCCTTCACTCAAGTTGTTTCTGCCAAGAGGGGTGAGGGGGTGGCATGCCTGATGTGTAGGTGCCAGAGGGGGTCAAGGAGAACTGAGGACTGGCTGGTCTGCAGTCTCAGTGCCTGGAAAAGATGGGCAATTGGAGAGAGGGAGGCAGGAGCGGTCTTGGCCATGAGAGCTGACTAGGCGGTGTGGGCCAGTGGTTAGTGCAGGCAGAAAGCAAGGATGCAGGTCATTGATGATGCTGTGGTCATGCTCTGAGGAGGCTGCCCAAATGATGTCATGGGTGGGAGGTTGGGAGAAGGGTTGGCCTGTCCTTATCCCTGCCTCAAGCAGAGCATATTTACTTTGAACTTTTATATATTGGGCATGTCCTGTAGGACTGTTTGAACAAAGACCGTAGATGAAATAAGGTTAAAAACCACTTCTTCTGAGGGATCCCGAGAGGCCTGAGGCTTGGTCATTAGGAACAGCTGGTCATTAAGGAAAAGCAGCTGCAGGAGATGAGCTTGAGCTTGAATTTGAAATGTGAAGCTAGGGCACAGAGTCCAAAAGAAAAGAAAGCTAAATTTAGAGCTAAGATCCCACCCTTCTGTTTCTTGGAAAAAAAATTTTTTTTTAGTATTTCTAAATTGGGGTGTAATTTACATATAGAGTGAAATGCACAGATCTTGACTGTACAGATTGATGAGTTTGGATGAACCTCATTCGTGTAAGAAAGTTCTCTTGTACCTCTCCCCAGTCAGTCTTCCACATCCACCAGAAACAAGCACGGTTCTGGTATTTTCCGCCATAGATTAGTATTCCCTTTTCTAGAATTTCACAGAAATGAAATCAGGAAGTATGTACGCTTTCGTTTCTCTTTTCTCTTCACTCAACGTAATGTTTTTGCATTTACCTTTGTTAGGGGTCGGCAAACTTTTTCTTAAAGGAGCAGATAGTAAATATTTCAGGCTTGCCGGTCACAGGGTCTCTGACAATATGCAAATGTTTCAATAAAAACATTTCTGTTCTGTTTCAGTAAAACTTTATTTACAAAAAACAGGTGGCTGGTTTGCAGGTAGAGTTTGCTGACCTCGGATCTGTGTTATTTTGTTTATCAGGAGTCTTGTTCCTTTTTATTTCTGAGAGTATTCCATGCATGGATATATCACAGTTTATATATTGATTCTTCTGTTGATGGACAGACACCCAGGCCCTTTCCAGTTTGGGAGTATTATAAGTAAAGCTACTGTGAATGTTTTGTGTAAGACCTTTCTGTGCCTAAATTTTAATTTCTCTTGTATACCTAGGAGTGGAATTACTGTGTTGTAACTCTAGATGAAAGTGCCAGGTAGTTCTACAAAGTCATTGTACCAAGTTATACTTCTGCCAGCAACATGTGAGAGTTCCAGTTGCTCCTCACCCTTGCCAACATTTGGTGTTGTCAGTCTTTTTCATTTTACCCAGTATAGTGGGTGTGGAGTGGTGTCTCATCCTACCCGGACTGCTTCTTGATTAATGAGCTTCAGTCCTAGGCATTGTCTTTATTGCAAGACACGCCTCTTACTGTTGTCAACCTCCCAGGCATTTAATAGCCTCTCCTTACACAGAACTTGGTAGAATAAGTGGCATGTGTTTACCCAGAGTCTTTGACAGTATGTATTTTGGTCTTTAATCATCAACTACTTTAATTGTCCACATGAATCAGATTTTACACTGATACCCCTTTGCCTTCTTTGCTGTAAAGACTCCACTTCCTTGGCTCAGTTAGTGGAGCAGAGCTGGGAGAAAGAAGGCAACGGTGACATCATTTCTGGTTTCACAAATGCTATGGTCTTTCCTCCTTCAGAGCCTTCAGACCAGGCTGGCTCCCATTTATTGAAACACTCAGTCAATTCCTTCCTGCCATACGGTTGATTTTCCCTGAGGGTGAGGGGGAAGATTGAGAAGAAAGACTCATATACTGCTGGTTATTCTGTTGTGTTTGGATGTGGAGCTTAATTTGTGTTGGAAAATAGCAGTATTCTTATTTCATTGATTTCTTTTTTGCTTCTTTTATAAAAGGAAAGAATGAAAGCTGGGAAATTAGCTACAGAAATAGCAAGTGAATAATAAAATAATGAGTTGTTGGTCCACGTGCAGTTAAAAAAGGAAGAATGTTTTACTTTCTTTTGATGTGAATTGACAAAAAGCCTACTGGCTTCTTGTATCAGTGTGGTGTCTTAAGAGATATAAAGCATTATTGTATCTGCTCCCTTACTAATAAAAATAAACCTGTGAAATGATCAGATATGATGCTCAATTTATAAATGAGGAATCTGAGGATCACAGGGATGTGGTACCTGGCCCAAGGTCACTTAGCTTGGACTGTGGTCCTGGTTGAATAGGGATTTAAAATTGCAAATTTCTTGGTTTGTCTTAAGACACTTAAGAGAATTTTTTAATAGTGACTAATTTTTTTCCCACCTTGGAAAAGGAGATATAGGATCATAAAACAAAAGGTTTTGGATCTTCAAGGTCAAAAGAGTAGGTTTTGGGGAAGAGACCTTTACACAGAGATTCATCCATGTGATGAAAGAGAGCCTGCCTCTGGCATAGGTGCTAACCAGTGGGGACATGAGGTGATGGGGATGACAGTCTGGGCCCTGAGGAACAGTTCTGTCCGCAGTTCTGAGGAACCATCTGTCCCTAGTGAGGTCATTTAATCCCTCTGTACCTCTGTTTCTCATCTGTCAAATGGGTTCTTGGATATGATATGATCTTTCTTGGATATGGATATGATCTTTCTTCCTTCCAGCTCTAAACTTTACTCATTATCTAAAGTAATTTCAGTTTCCCCCGTTTTAGTTGCTCCCTTGAATTAAAGAGTGATGTCTTTATCATCCTTAGGTATCAACAACCATCAGTGTCCAATGCTGTCTCAGAGTTGTATGGTCCTATTGGAGTAAAGTTCTTAAGGAATTAAATAGATCAAGAGATGGATAAGAGGTGTCCGTTCCTGTGTCTGGAGACACTATAATGGCCTCTGGTCACAGCTTGAGACTGTTACTGAACTTACTATAGCCTTATTACTCATCTGTGATATGGGATGAAAATGCCATCTTCTAATGGATGTGGTCTGGGGTAAATGAAAAGTAAGCGCATAGTAGCCCTCAACAAATACTGTGTGTACATTCTTTCCTGCTGTCCCTTCCAAAGCCAAAACTAGCCAGAATGAGTGTGACGAGCACGTGGGCATTGCTGCAAGAAAGCAAAGGCCTTGAGTTTGTTTCCCATTATCATTTCCTTAATCCAATGAGTTATATTCCTTGCTCTCTGCTGATCTTGACTATACCCTTTAAACTTGGCCCTGTACTGGGGAGACTGAGAGGAAGCCAAAAGACCTTGAACTTCCAGGATTTCCTCTGGGGTGTCTGGACTAGCTAACCCAAGAACTCTAAGAACAAAGAAACTCGTGATAACCATACTCTAGCCTGCGTAGCTTGGGAAGGTAGGTTGATTGGCAGACCACTTTAATCATGGTTTCTGGAGGTGGTCTGGTTGGAAATTATAGTATCAAAGGGATTTTAATGTCTGCATTTCATCCAGAAGGTCTTTGTGTTTTCCATCAAAGAAACGTATTTCTTTTCCTCCCCCCTCTTAAAAAAAAGAAATCTGGGTCAAAACAGAGGGTGGAGTTCCTTCATTTCTGTGCTGTCGAGGGGGTTCAGCATCACCTGGAGGTCTGGGTGGGGCCTGAGAATTTGCCTTTCTAAACAGTTCCCATTTGGTGCTGATACCCCTCCCGGTCACACTTCGGAAACCTCTGTGCTGACCTGCAGCTCCTAATGCAGCAGAGTTGACCCTGGCTGAGAAACATCTCTCTCTTCTTCGTCAAGAGTGATTCCTTTAACCTCTTCACTATGCGACATTCACCCTGATTAAATAACTGAGGAGTTTAAGCTTCATTTACCCTGCAATTTTTCTTTGAAAGATCTTACAAATGATCTATTTATTTTTTCAGGGAATGAGTTTTCAAGTCTTTTGTTTGTTCTCCTGTTTGGCTTGTGTTCAGAACACCACTGTTCCTACCAGTGTAACTTTTGTCACCCACCGGTATATTTATTTTTTAATCTAATTTATTTTTATATTATTATTTTTTTGCAGTACGTGGGCCTCTCCCTGTTGTGACCTCTCCCGTTGCGGAGCACAGGCTCCGGACGCGCAGGCTCAGCGGCCATGGTTCATGTGCCCAGCTGCTCTGCAGCATGTGGGATCTTCCCGGACCGGGGCACGAACCCGCGTCCCCTGCATTGGTAGGCGGACTCTCAACCACTGTGCCACTAGGGAAGCCCTGTTTTTTTTTTTTTCTTTTTATGCCATATATATATGTTAGCACACGGTGTTTGTTTTTCTCTTTCTGACTTACTTCACTCTGTATGACAGTCTCTAGGTCCATCCACCTCACTACAAATAACTCAATTTCCTTTCGTTTTATGGCTGAGTAATATTCCATTGTATATATGTGCCACATCTTCTTTATCCATTCATCTCTCGAAGGGCACTTAGGTTGCTTCCATTCCCTGGCTATTGTAAATAGTGCTGCAATGAACATTGTGGTACATGACTCTTTTTGAATTATGGTTTTCTCAGGGTATATGCCCAGTAGTGGGATTGCTGGGTCATATGTTCTATTTTCAGTATTTTAAGGAACCTCCATACTGTTCTCCACAGTGGCTGTATCAATTTACATTCCCACCCTTTTCTCCACACCCTCTCTAGCATTTATTGTTCGTAGGTATTTTGATGATGGCCATTCTGACTGGTATGAGGTGATACCTCACTGTAGTTTGGATTTGTATTTCTCTAATGATTAGTGATATTGAGCATCCTTTCATGTGTTTGTTGGCAATCTGTGTATCTTCTTTGGAGAAATGTCTGTTTAGGTCTTCTGCCCATTTTTGGATTAGGTTGTTTGTTTTTTTGATATTGAGCTGCATGAGCTGCTTGTAAATTTTGGAGATTAATCCTTTGTCCGTTGCTTCATTTGCAAATATTTTCTCCCATTCTGAGGGTTGTCTTTTCATCTTGTTTATGATTTCCTTTGCTGTGCAAAAGCTTTTAAGTTTCATTAGGTCCCATTTATTTTTGTTTTTATTTCCATTTCTCTAGAAGGTGGGTCAAAAAGGATCTTGCTGTGATTTATGTCATAGAGTGTTCTGCCTATGTTTTCCTCTAAGAGTTTTACAGTGTCTGGCCTTACATTTAGGTCTTTAATCCATTATGAGTTTATTTTTGTGTATGGTGTTAGCGAGTGCTCTAATTTCATTCTTTTACATGTAGCTGTCCAGTTTTCCCAGCACCACTTATTGAAGAGGCTGTCTTTTCTCCATTGTATATTCTTGCCTCCTTTGTCAAAAATAAGGTGACCATACGTGCGTGGGTTTATCTCCATTGTATATTCTTGCCTCCTTTGTCAAAAATAAGGTGACCATATGTGCGTGGGTTTATCTCTGGGCTTTCTATCCTGTTCCATTGATCTATATTTCTGTTTTTGTGCCAGTACCATACTGTCTTGATTACTGTAGCTTTGTAGTATAGTCTGAAGTCCAGGTGCTTGATTCCTCCAGCTCCGTTTTCCTTTCTCAAGATTGCTTTGGCTCTCTGGGGTCTTTTGTGTTTCCATACAAATTGTGAAATTTTTGTTCTAGTTCTGTGAAAAATGCCATTGGTTGTTTCATAGGGATTGCATTGAATCTGTAGATTGCTTTGGGTAGTATAACCATTTTCACAAGGCTGATTCTTCCATTCCAAGAACATGGTATATCTCTCCATCTGTTTTTATCATCTTTAATTTCTTTCATCAGTGTCTTATAGTTTTCTGCATACAGGTCTTTTGTATCCTTAGGTAGGTTTATTGCTAGGTATTTTATTCGTTTTGTTGCAGTGGTAAATGGGAGTGTTTCCTTAATTTCTCTTTCAGATTTTTCATCATTAGTGTATTGGAATGCAAGAGATTTCTGTGCATTAATTTTGTATACTGCAACTTTACCAAATTCATTGATTAGCTCTAGTAGTTTTCTGGTGGCATCTTTAGGATTCTCTATGTATAGTATCAAGTCATCTGCAAACAGTGACAGTTTTACTTCTTCTTTTCCAATTTGGATTCCTTTTATATCTTTTTCTTCTCTAGTTGCTGTGGCTAAAACTTCCAAAACTATGTTGCATAATAGTGGTGGGAGTGGGCAACCTTCTCTTGTTCCTGATCTTAGAGGAAATGGTTTTAGTTTTTCACCATTGAGAACGATGTAGACTGTGGGTTTGTCATATATCGCCTTTATTATGTTGAGGTAAGTTCCCTCTATACCTACTTTCTGGAGGGTTTTTTTTTTTTATCATAAATGGGTGTTGAATATTGTTGAAAGCTTTTTCTGCATCTGTTGAGATGATCATATGGTTTTTATCTTTCAGGTTGTTAATATGTTTCACATTGATTGATTTGCATATATTGAAGAATCCTTGCATTCCTGGGATAAACCCCACTTGATCATGGTGTATGATCCTTTGAATGTGCTGTTGGGTTCTGTTTGCTAGTGTTTTGTTGAGGATTTTTGCATCTATGTTCATCAGTGATATTGGTCTGTAGTTTTCTTTCTTTGTGACATCTTTGTCTAGTTTTGGTAGCAGGGTGATGGTGGCCTCGTAGGATTAGTTTGGGCATGTTCCTCCCCCTGCTATATATTGGAAGAGTTTGAGAAGGATAGGTGTTAGCTCTTCTCTAAATGTTTGATAGAATTCGCCTGTGAAGCCATCTGGTCCTGGGCTTTTGTTTGTTAGAAGATATTTAAACACAATCTTAATTTCAGTGCTTGTGATTGCTTATATTTTCTATTTCTTCCTGGTTTAGTCTCAGAAGGTTGTACTTTTCTACGAATTTGTCCATTTCTTCTAGGTTGTCCATTCTATTGGCATATATTTACGTGTAGTAATCTCTCATGATCCTTTGTATTTCTGCAGTGTCAGTTGTTACTTCTCCTTTTTCATTTCTAATTCTATTGATTTGAGTCTTCTCCCTTTTTTTCTTGATGAGTCTGGCTAATGGTTTATCAATTTTGTTTATCTTCTCAAAGAACCAGCTTTTAGTTTTACTGATCTTTGCTATTGTTTCCTTCACTTCTTTTTCATTTATTTCTGATCTGATGTTTACGATTTCTTTCCTTCTGCTATCTTTGGGGTTTTTTTGTTCTTCTTTCTCTCATTGCTTTAGGTGTAAGGGTAGGTTGTTTAGTTTCTTGTTTCTTGAGGTAGGGTTGTATTGCTATAAACTTCCCTCTTAGAACCACTTCCCTCTTAGAACCACTTTTGCTGCATCCCATAGGTTTTGGGTTGTCATGTTTTCATTGTCATTTGTTTCTACGTATTTTTTGATTTTCTCTTTGATTTCTTCAGTGATATCTTGGTTATTTAGTAGTGTATTGTTTAGCCTCCATGTATTTGTATTTTTTACAGATTTTTTCCTTTAATTGATATCTAGTCTCAGAGTGTTGTGGTTGGAAAAGATAATTGATATGATTTCAATTTTCTTAAATTTACCAAGGCTTGATTTCTGACCCAAGATATTATCTATCCTGGAGAATGTTCCATGAGCACTTGAGAAGAAAGTGTATTCTGTTGTTTTTGGATGGAATATCCTGTAAATATTAATTAAGCACATCTTGTTTAATGTATCATTTAAAGTTTGTGTTTCCTGATTTATTTTCATTTTGGATGATCTGTCCATTGGTGATAATGGTGTGTTAAAGTCCCCTACTATTATTGTGTTACTTTTGATTTCCCCTTTTATTGCTGTTAGCATTTGCCTTATGTATCGAGGTGCATTTGCCTTATGTATCAAGGTGCTCCTATGTTGGGTGCATAAATGTTTACAATTGTTATATCTTCTTCTTGGATTGATCCCTTGATCATTATGTCGTGTTCTTCCTTGTCTCTTGTAACGTTCTTTATTTTAAAGCCTATTTTATCTGATATGAGAATTGCTACTCCAGGTTTCTTTCGATTTCCATTTCCATAGAATATCATTTTCCATCTCCTCACTTTCAGTCTGTTTGTATCCCTAAGTCTGAAGTGGGTCTCTTGTAGACAACATATATATGGGTCTTGTTTTTGTATCCATTAAGCCAGTCTTTGTCTCTTGGTTGGAGTATTTAATCCATTTATATTTAAGGTAGTTATCGATATGTATGTTCCTATTAGCATTTTCTTAATTGTTTTGGGTTTGTTATTGTAGGTCTTCTCCTGCCTAGAGAAGTTCCTTTAGCATTTGTTGTAAGGTTGGTTTGGTGGTGCTGAATTCTGTTAGGTGTTGCTTGTCTGTAAAGATTTTAATTTCTCCATCGTATCTGAGTGAGATCCTTGCTGGGAAGAGTAATCTTGGTTGTAGGTTTTTCCCTTTCTTCAGTTTAAATATGTCCTGCCATTCCCTTCTGGCTTGTACAGTTTGTGCTGAAATATCAGCTGTTAACCTTATGGGGATTCCCTTGTATGTTATTTGTTGTTTTTCCTTTGGTGCTTTTAATATTTTTTCTTTGTATTTAATTTTTGATAGTTGATTAATATATGTCTTGGCATGTTTCTCCTCGGATTTACCCTGTATGGGACTCTGTGCACTTCCTGGACTTGACTGTTTCCTTTCCCATAGTAGGAAATTTTCAACTATTATCTCTTCAGATATTTTTTCAGTCCCTTTCTTTTTCTCTTCTTCTTCTGAGACCCCTATAATTCCAATGTTGGTGCATTTAATGTTGTCCCAGAGGTCTCTGAGACTGTCCTCAATTCTTTTCATTCTTTTTTGTTTACTCTGCTCTGCAGTAGTTATTTCCACTATTTTATCTTTCAGGTCACTTATCTGTGTCTGCCTCAGTTATTCTGCTATTGCTTCCTTCTAGAGAATTTTTAATTTCCTTTATTGTGCTGTTCATCATTGTTTGTTTGCTCTTTAGTTCTTCTAGGTCCTTGTTAAACATTTCTTATATTTTCTCTATTCTATTTCCAAGATTTTGGGTCATCTTTGCTGTCATTACTCTGAAATCTTTTTCAGGTAGACTGCCTATTTCCCCTTCATTTGTTTGGTCTGGTGGGTTTTTACCTTGCTCCTTCATCTGCTTTGTGTTTGTCTGTCTTCTCATTTTACTTAACTTACTGTGTTTGGGGTCTCCTTTTTTGCAGGCTGCAGGTTCGTAGTTCCCATTGATTTTGGTGTCTGCCCCCAGTGGCTAAGGTTGGTTCAGTGGATTGTGCAGGCTTCCTGGTGGAGGGGGCTGGTGCCTGTGTTCTGGTGGATGAGGCTGGCTCTTGTCTTTCTGATCGGCAGGACCATGTCCGGTGGTGTGTTTTGGGGTGTCTGTGAGCTTATATGATTTTAGGCAGCTTCTCTGCTAATGGGTGGGGCTTTGTTTGTGTCTTGCTAGTTGTTTGGCATTGGGTGTCCAGCACGGTAGTTTGCTGGTTGTTGAGTGGAGCTGGGTCTTAGCATTGAGATGGAGATCTCTGGGAGAGCTTTTGTCACTTGATATTACATGGAGCTGGGAGGTCTCTGGACCCACCAGTATATTTAAAATGTTAGAGCAGATCCTTGTAGATTAGGATTCATAATCATCCATCCATCCATCCATCCATCCATCCACCTATCCATCCATCCAGCTGTCCAGGCATTTAACCATCTATCCATTCATCCATCCACCTACCTACCTGTCTTTCTCCCTATCCACCTATCTATCCCCGCAACTGTCTACTCACTCAGCCAGCCAGCTCTCCACCAAGACAACTACTCACCCAGCCACCCATCCACCTGCCCAGTCATCCACCCAGCCAGCCACACAACCAGCCATCCACCCATCTACCTGTCCACCCATCCATTCATTCAGCCATCTAGCTGTCCAGGCATTTAACCATCTATCCATTCATCTATTCACCTACCTACTTAACTGTCCTCCTATCCATCTGCCCATCCACCTGTCCACCCATCCAGCCAGCCACCCATCCACCCATCCAGCCAGCCACCCATCTACCCATCCAGCCTTCCACCCATCCAGCCTTCCATCCAGCCACCCATCCACCCATCCATCCAGCCACCCATCTACCCATCCAGCCATCCACACAGCCAGCCAGCCACCCATCTACCCATCCAGCCATCCACACAGCCAGCCATTCTCCTGCCCAGCCAGCTACCTAGCCAACCATCCACCCATTCACCCACTTAGCCAGCCACCCATCCAGTCATCCACCCATCCACCCATCCACCCATCCACCCATCCACCCATCCACCCATCCACCCATCCAGCCTTCCATCCAGCCACCCATCCAGCCATTCACCTATCCGGCCATCCAGCCATCCACCCAACATCATATGCTGGCAGGCTGTAGAGTTGTAAAGAAAGATAAAACCTTGTGCCTGCTCTCAAGAGGTTGATGTCACTGTAATAGAAACTCCTCTTTCCTGTCTTTGTTAAAGTAAAATGTGCATTTCTTTCTTCTTAGTGAATTGAGATAATAGTTGAATCCTTTGTATTAATATTGCTGCTTCCCCACAAACATATATTTTCCCAGAAAATGTTTTGAGAAAGCTGTTAATTTCTTGACATAAAGGCATAAATGTTTTTAACCCAGTTTGTTGTGTTGAAAAGCAATTCCTTCCAAAGATGCTTTTCGTAGCCTTTTGGTGATAATGACAGAAAGGTTTTCTCTGAATAAGGATGCTACCTTTTAGAACCCTCTGCTATGTTATCAGGTTATCTTGAAATGTCTGTGTCAGCCTAGCCAGTGGCTCTGTGCAGGCTCTTTGTGGAATGTGTTTTCGGAGTGATGGATCACCCCAGCTTAGTCTACCTACGCTGTGTGCTCTTCAGCATTATGAGCACCCCTGTAAATAATTCCAGAACACCTTCTGCGGGACCCTTTGCCCAAGTACCATTTTGGCTTTCACTGCGCTTGTCTGTGGGTGTGAATGCTTTAATGGTTTTTCAAAGCCAGTTCTGAAGAATTTAAAGTGGTGGATTCGCTCTGTGTGTACTTTAATCCTGCAGAAGTGTTTTAAAAATTCATTTTAAACTTTTATTACAATGGCCAAATTATTTTCATCTCTCCTTGTCCTCATTCCATCTTTGTTTAAACACATGGAGCTTTTTACGTGGTGGAAGTCGTTATGGATATACAATTTTTTCGGATTCACATTATTTTGTAAATGTTCTTTCTCGCTCCTACGTGGCTGTCATGACCCTGTAATAGTCCACGGTTTAATATACCTTTATTGCTTTTCCATTTTCTATTGCTGGATTTTAGGTCATTTCTATCTTTTAAAAATAACCAAATGTTGGGGCTTCCCTGGTGGGGCAGTGGTTAAGAATCCACCTGCCAGTGCAGGAGACATAGGTTCGAGCCCTGGTCTGGGAAGATCCCACATGCTGCGGAGCAGCTAAGCCCGTGCGATGCAACTACTGAGCCTGCACTCTAGAGCCCGCGAGCCACAACTACTGAGCCCGTATGCCACAAATACTGAAGCCCGTGCACCTAGAGACTATGCTCTAGGGAAGAACAAGAGAAGCCACCACAATGAGAAGCCTGTGCACCACAATGAAGAGTAGCCCCTGCTTGCCGCAACCAGAGAAAAGCCCGTGTGTAGCAACAAAGACCCAACGCAGCCAATAATAAAATAAATAAAATAAAATAAATTTATATAAAAAAATAACCAAATACTTCTTTCTATTCCTGTCATCTGTAAACGGAAAGGAAAAAAAAAACCCCACAAGCAAACTCTTTTTTTCTTCTTTTGAATTATTTACGTACATTTATATGATTAGGCTATTGTTCTTGTCATATTTTTAATTACTCCTGATACTAGTCAGACTTCCTTCCCACAGAATTGAGTCAATCTACTTACCTCCCTGCCAAAACCAGGCTTAATAAGTTTTCTTCGTTTTTCCAATTTAATAAATTTTCAAGAGTTTGCCCACTGTTTTGATTTGCGTTTCTATAATTCCAGGCACCATTAAACCCATTTTCAGTTATTGTTTTACTAAAGGAGTTCGTTCACCCACGTGTTCGTGTTTGTGCTGAAGACGGGTGGAATGTTTTCCCTTTGTATGAGGTATTTGTATATATACTGTTTTGTGTGTGCGTGCGTGTGTGTGGGGTGTGGGTGGGTGGGTGTGTAATTAGTAACATTTATGTTTGACTTTTCTAATTCTGTCGTCTTCCTTTCGTTTAAGGTTTTCTGGGCTTCTTAAAAGTTGATAATATTTATAAAATTAGATGTAATAGTAACTGTTGCCTGATAAGAACTCAGATATTTATTAAATGAGTGAATATTTATCTTTCCTTTGAAATCTGTTCTATAACAATAACTTTAAAAACCTTCTACTTGGGAGGAGAATGTTATTTTGTTCAATCTAGTTTTCCCTATGGTTTGATTTGTTAATAAAACCATATATATAGTTGTTATATATATGGTTTGACTTGTTATGTATGTTTGATTTTGTAATATTTTCCCACTAAATTTAGATTGGGTGTGGATCTAAGCTTATTTTTCTACATTTTGTTGTTTCTGTTATTATGTATGACATTTTATTTTACTCTTCCATTCACTTAATTCTTTAAAAGTTTGGATCTGCTTCTGGGGTCCCACTTCTGCCTCAGGGATCTGTGGCTGGGCTTTAAGCCATTATTACTGTTTATGACATGTTTGTTTTGAACATATTCTAGTATTTAATGGAGAAAATCACCTTTATTCATCCCTTTTTATTTATTCTTATCCCCCCCAATACTAATATTTTTCTTTTTTTTGCTGTTTTTAGCTAGATTTTATATACAACAGTGTAAATAAGTAAGGAAAGGTTTTATGGAACAAAAATAATTATAAAGAGCAGCTTTCCCTTTTCTAGTTCCAGTGAAATATAATTAGAGAAGCTTTAACTATATGAAAAAAGTACATTACACATAACTGATTGTGGTATTCTGTACACACACACATTTTTATATATACGTTGTACACCTAAAATGAATACAATGTTATATGTCAGTTATATCTCACTAATAACAAAATCATCACACAGTGCTACAACAGTAGTAACGAAAATAAAGTGAAAAACTTACCCACAATAACCTGTAATATTTTCTTGAAGTGCACACATAATCCTTTAACGTATATGAAGTTTTACATGGTCTTTAATTTTAGCTAAACTTAAGTTCCGTATTTTACATTTATCCATTTAAGTGTATATTACAAAGATTTCTCCATATTATGTCTCAATAATGATTGTTTTATGTGAGTCAGTAAACTCTGTTCCATTGAGTCATTGTTTAGCAATTTACCTAACCAGTTCTTTTGCTAAATAATTAAGCTGTTTCTAACATTTTGCTATTATAGATAATGCAGTAATAAACTTTGTAGTCCATATGGATTTTTCTTGTTGAGAATGATTTTTTAGGATATGTCACTACAATGAGGTCACTAGGCCACAGCATATAGACATACGGGTGTCTATAGAAATTGCCAAGTTGCTTTCCCAGCTTGAGAATCTGTACAAATTATGTAATGTAAACAAATGCTTGGTGAATTTTACCACATCTTTGCTTTTTCATAAAATATGTATTCGTATATATATATATGTTGCTATATATATTTCATAAAATGTATATTTATATATATAGCTCTATATAGCAATATGTATTTCATAAAACGTATATTCATATATATGTAGAGCAATAGTCACCTTGTACGCATGAAATTAGCAATATATATAGGTGTGTGTGTGTATATATATATATGTATATTTCATGTGTACAAGGTGACCACATAATTTCAGTTTCTGTTTCTTCAAGGTTGAACATTTCTCCATTTGTTCAATTATATGGTACTTCTTGCATGAGTTGTGTCACTTGTGCAACTTTATCCTTTCAACAGAGCTTTTTTGAGCACCCATCAGGAGACTGCTCAAAGCAGCAATAGCTGTCCCTACCCGCTCAGCGGAGGGGAGGTGGACGATTCCACAGCGTGAGAGGGACCACAGTGGGGGAGTGAACACTGCCGGCCAGCACACATGGCAGGGCACCTAACCAGACCTAGATTTCCCCCCTTCCCCAGTGCATGAGCCCTTCCTGACCACAGCAGTGATGAGTGGACCAGGGGACCCCCTAAGGACAATATAACTACATGATTCCCTCCACTTTTTTTTTTTTGGCCATGCTGTGGCTTGTGGGATCCTAGTTCCCCAACCAGGGATTGAACCCCTGCCCCCGCAATGGAAGCGTAGAGTCCTAAGCAGTGGACTGCCGGGGAATTCTCGACTACATGACTTATTATCTGTCTTGACTTGGCCTTGGCAGCAGGAGAAGCAGTGGCTCCAGAAACTCTCTTGAGTCTGGAGGCCCAAGTTAATCTTTCTGTAACTAAGTCAGATCCCTCCTGTTACAGATATTACTCTTTGAGGTAACTCATTCCCCAAATTCCTCCCCGGGGGTTCCCTCATAGGCAGTATGTAGCCCTGATTCTAATAGTATTATATTATTTTTAGGGTTTTCTCAGGATGATAACATTCCGTGAGGTGTAGGGAAAAGTTCTGTTGTCAGGGCAAACAAGGTGGTGGGTTTCACTGCAGCTTTGATGAAGACTTCTACTTGGGCAGACTCCCTTACTTCTCTGGCTGTAGGATGCCAACCACCTCTGCGTTCTCCTACTTTCTTTCTTTGTTTTGCTCTCTGTTCAAGGTCCCCCTTTTCTCCTCAAGACTGCTCAGTAAATTCAGTTTCTCTGGAATCTACTAGCCTAATTTTTTTTTTTTTTTTGTGGTACGCGGGCCTCCCACTATTGTGGCCTCTCCCGTTGCAGAGCACGGGCTCCGGACACGCAGGCTCAGCGGCTGTGGCTCACGGGCCCAGCCGCTCCGCGGCATGTGGGATCCTCCTAGACCGGGGCACGAACCCGTGTCCCCTGAATTGGCAGGCGGACTCTCAACCACTGCGCCACCAGGGAAGCCCCCAGCCTAATTTTTGATGCCTTTCTCTCCTCCCATCAAAGAGAGCCCTTTTCTGAATTTTCCCTTTGATTGGTTGTTTTGTATCTTTAGTAAGCAACCTATATATAGATTTTAATGCAATTTCAATGGCTTTTTCTTTTTCAACTTATGTTTGTCATATCTTATCTTTCAGTTGTTATATCTTACCTTTCAGTTTTATTTTTGACATCTTGTATTACTGTGTTACCACCCTCTTATTTACCATCACCTGCCTCCACTTTCCCATCTTCTGTTATATAGAGTCAGAATAATTTCATTTATTTTCATTTTCTGTAGTGATGGGGAAGATAAGATACCCTAGTTCATTCTTCTGTTAATAGGTACTAAGGACTGAAAGGAGTTCATCAGCAAGTGGATAGTAGAGGTGATGGATGCTGGGTTCGGTGGGGGTGGGGATAGAGTAGGGTGCGTGTCATGTCAGGTGGACTGGCTGAGCAAGGGCTTCCAGAGGCAAGAATCAACATGCCGCTGTAAGTGTCACCAGTGCCTGGAGTGTAGGGAGGAGGTAGTGAGAAATGAACTGAGAACCAGTCACCAGCCTTTGGGGGCCATATGTGCCGTATTCTTTTTTTTTTTTTTCTTTTTTGCAGTACGCGGGCTTCTCACTGTTGTGGCCTCTCCCATTGCGGAGCACAGGCTCCGGACGCGCAGGCTCAGCGGCCATGGCTCACGGGCCCAGCCGCCCCGCGGCATGTGGGATCTTCCCGGACCGGGGCACGAACCCGCGTCCCCTTGCGTCGGCAGGTGGACGCTCAACCACTGCGCCACCAGGGAAGCCCTGTGCCGTATTCTTGAATGTGAACTTGATCTTCGAGGCATGACCAGCCATTGGAGCTAAGCCGTCAGCATCTTTTTGAAATGGAGGAACAAAGGTTCATTGAAGAAGGTTTTCTGGTCACTGCCCTTGCCTGGGCATTTGTCATAGACACACATTTAGAGCCATTGGTACATGTTCAGGTTATGAGATGGATACACAGTCATAATCTTTTCTTTTTTTAATATTTATTTATTTATTTGGCTGCGTTGGGTCTTAGTTGTGGCATGCAGGATCTTTAGTTGCAGCATGCGAACTCTTAATTAGTTGTGGCATGTGGGATCTAGTTCCCTGACCAGGGATCGAACTCGGGCCCCCTGTATTGGGAACGTAGAGTCTTAGCCACTGAACCATCAGGGAGGTCTGGGATACACTGTCATAATGTTTGATTTAAACGTGACAGCCCTAGAACAACAGATGCCTGCTTCCACAGGGAGACTCGTCAGGGGGAGATGGTGCCTCCCCTCTGTAATTACTGTAACCTAAAGGCCTCAGCCAGACTGACCCACACAGACAAATCCCCCCAAAGAAAAATATCTGACATAGCTTTTGTACTGTGTTTGTCTTAATAAGTGCTTATAATGTCATATAATGCATTTCTTTCCTTACGTAAGCAGTTTCAGTATTTTTATGGTATGATACAGGCTTCCAGGAATGTAATCTCTGTTTACAACATTATACCCACAGGAAACATTGATTTGTAATTGGAATTGATTTATAATTGGTCATTGATTTATAATTACTTGACTTGCTTCCTTTGTCCAATAATTGATTAGGTTGGGGCTGGCAAACTTCTTCTGAAAAGGGCCTAAGAGTAAATATTTTCAGCTCTGCAGGCCATACGGTCTCTGGCACAGCTGGACAACTCTGCCACTGCAGTGTGAAAGCAACCATGGGCGTCGCATAAACAGATGAGCGGGGCTGTGTGCCAATAAAACTTTATTTTCAGACAGTGAAATTTGAATTTCATACAATTTCCATGTATCACAAAATACTATTCTTTGAATATTATTTTTCAATCCCTAAAAAATACAAAACCATTCTTAGCTTATGGGCTGTAC
This sequence comes from Phocoena phocoena, assembly GCF_963924675.1. NCBI lineage: Eukaryota > Metazoa > Chordata > Mammalia > Artiodactyla > Phocoenidae > Phocoena > Phocoena phocoena. The sequence continues at coordinate 13,217,057 of NC_089233.1, forward strand.
AAAAATAGACAGTGGGCTGGATTTTGGGTCAATGCTTCGATCATTTCGGGGGGGTCTGGGTAGCTATGGTTTACTTAACATATTGTATGTACTCGGTAGTGTGCTTTACACTTTTCATATATCAGCTCACATAATGCTTAGGGAAACTCTGAATTATGTATTTGTTTGTTTACAGGTGGGGAGACTGAGGCTTACTGAGGTTATGTATAATGTCCCTGTTTTTGAGCAGTTTACAGAGTTGTGGGGAAGGCAGTGGGTAATTAAACTATTTTGTAATTGTAATAGGATGTCATTGTCATTCAACTAACAAGTAAACGCCCTAGAGACAACATATTTATAAAGCCTGGGATGAGTTTCGCTCTTGGGCTCCTTATTACTCTTAAGGATGGTGCAGGAGAGAGATTGGGTGTGAATCTGGCGCCCACTTGGAAGTCCAGTGGCCTTCAAGTTATTTATCCTTGCTGTGCCTGTAAGTACAAATAGTGTTTACATTTATTCAAGTTCATTGTAGATCTTTCAGTTTTTGGAAGGGTAAATTGTGAATATATGTGTCAATAGGGGTGTAGTTTTTTTCTTTTTTATAATTGCTTGTTTTCTCCCCAATTGTTGATTTGTTTAAATTTTATATTTCCCATTGGCTTGGTATTTTAAACTTTAAAATGGATGACTAAATTCTGACAGTGTGATTTTATGGTGTATCACTACAACAGAGATTCTATGATGTTCTGTACGTTGGCAGTCCGCTTTTATTTATGTATTTTATTGACATTTATTATTTGAGCAATGTTCAGCATTCTCTGGTTTTCAGTTCTCAGTATCCCTTTAACATTTTATAATGACCATTTATAGTTTGTTAATTTTGTCTCATACACTTAGTAACCTAGCCAGTTTTGCTTTTTTTAGAAAAATCTGTACACATCCTTTTATATTCACATTTGGTTCATGTGTAATAGATTTTGATTTCTAATCCAGTCAGGAACTCTTTTTCCCCAACCATGAGATACTAATTACATTCTTTTGTATTTGGTGTTACATTTGAGTCATCTTCTGTCATCCTAATTTTTATTTTCATTTTTATAGTCCTTTTGACATCTCTTTCCAATTATAACGACAGAATCCTGGCCATTCCTCAATGGCCTTATTCCTTCTTTTTTTTTTTTAAATCCCCCTCTTAATTTTATTCTTCTGGTAACCAGCCTCTTTCTACTGTAATATCGCTGAATCCAGTGGGTCAGCAAACACTCATTTCTATGTACATATGTTTAAATTTTTAACCACTTAAACCAGCAACTTTGGTTGAAAACTTTTTAAAATAAAATTATATATATGTAAGGTATACAACACGATGATTTGATCTGCACACACATAGCGAAATGATTACTACAGTCAAGCTAATTTAACCTGTCATCTTCCAGAGTTACCATTTTTTTTATGTGTGTGTGATGAGAGCTCCTGAAATCTACTCTTTTAGCAAATTTCCAGTATCCAATACAGTATCATTAACTGTAGTCACCATATTGTACACTAGGTCCCCAGAACTTATCCATCTTATAGCTGGAGGTTTGTATCCTTTGGCCAACATCTCCCCATTTCCCTCCCCTCCCCTCCCCTGGTAACCACCATTCACATTGCTTCTGTGTTTGCAACTTTTTTAGATTCTGCATAGAAATGAGACCATGCAGTGCTTTTTTCTTCTGTGTCTGGCTTATTTCACTTCGCATGATGTCAGCAATTTTGGATGCTCTCTGTGGAGGAAGAGCAGTTGTGTACCCCGACTCCCACCCTGTCCCCGGCCTTTCCTCCACACATTGAAACTTCGGGGAGCTCAGGCACCGGTTTTCTTTCCTTCTCAGTAGCTTTGTCTCTGACGCCACACACTTGACATGGTTGTCACTGATACGTGATTGTACTGACTCTCATTCCTCACTGTATGGCAGCCCTTCCCATTAGTGCCCTTTATTTATCTTTCGGAGTTGGCATTTAAACTCAGTTGCTGCTTTGAAGTCATTTCGGAAGGGGAATTTGTCAGTAAGGGGTGTGAGCAACACACAATGCCTTCAGGCGTTGGACACATTTAGGTCCTTCTGTCACAGGGCTCTGAAGTGACAGCTTTTCAGGGTAAAGAATACCTGAAGTCTCTGCTTTTATTTCTGAAGGTTTATGCCTATTGCTAAGGTCTAAGATGAGAATTCCGAGAAAAGGCTTGTTTGTTGTGTTTCTTTAAACGTGACCCGCTCTTGGATTTTTAGTGCAGTAAGGAGGCATTTCCTAGGAGAGAGCTCGGTGTCTTCCTCCTTGCTTGTGGACTCTGGGAGAAATGTATGAGCTCCTTTCATCTCCAGACTAAGATTTAAAGCAGTCTGGTTCCTTCTAGGGCACTGTTCCCCTTCTCTGTTTCTCAGTTCATCTTTTAGAGGTACCCTTGCCATTTGAAGGTCAGGCTCCCCACTGTTGTATACTTTTTCTCCCCTGCATTGGCTTAGCTTTCCTCCATACTCCAGACTGTTGTTGCATTGATGTGATGTTTTGCGGAACCGATTCTGCTTTTGACTAAATTTCTGGGACGTTCTTAATTGTGTTATCATTTTATCATAGTCTTCTTTGAAATCCCGTGTTAATCTTGATTGATTTTTGTAATGCCCCCTTTCACCTTTTCAAGAAAAGGTGCCAACTGTCTCTTGAATGTCATTTTTGAGTCTGGTAGTTGTTGTGTTTTGCTTATCAAATGTGGTTCTGGGCCCAGGGGCTCACCCACCCCTGGCCAGCTTCCAGAGTTTTGCACTAATGCCACATAATACATTTTCATCCACCCCAGGTTTTTTGATTTTATTTTTACTGTGCTAAAATTTATTTTTTCTGTTTTATTTGCTTTCTGTTTTATTAGTATTTTTAATGGAGGAGGCTGTTTTGCCATCTTTAATTTTTGGAAGGTGTTTTCATTATGATTATTTTTCAGAATGCTCTGTTAACTATTACTGTAATACTCATTTTTATTTTAGTTGTATTGTAAGAATAAAATTTTAAATTCTACACAAAAGTAGAAAGGATTGTATAATGCCCCCCGTGTACCCCATGTAGAGACCCATGCACCACCCAGCTTTAGATCTGGTCAGTTTTTCATTTTTGCTCTATTCCCACTCCACAGACACCCCTTGTTTGTCCTGGAGTATTTTATTTATTTATTTATTTTTAATTATTTTATTATTTATTTTTGGCTGTGTGGGGTCTTTGTTGCTGCGTGTGGGCTTTCTCTAGTTGCGGCGAGCGGGGGCTACTCTTTGTTGCGGTGCGCGGGCTTCTCATTGCAGTGGCTTCTCTTGTTGCGGAGCACAGGCTCTAGGTGCATGGGCTTCAGTAGTTGTGGCACACAGGCTCTAGAGCACAGGCTCAGGAGTTGTGGCGCACGGGCTTAGTTGCTACATGGCATGTGGGATCTTCCCAGACCAGGTCTCAAACCCGTGTCCCCTGCATTGGCAGGCGGATTCTTAACCACTGCGCCACCAGGGAAGTCCCTGTTCTGGAGTATTTTAAAACAAGTCCCAGATATCATGTCATTTCACCTGTAAATGTCAGATATTGATTCCTGGTCATGACTGATGTTCTTCATGGTGTCATTAAATTTGCTTCCTTAGACCCCATACTTCTTATAAACTGGGAGTTGGATCAGGTCAAGGCTTTTCAATCTTTTTGGCCTTACAACCCTTTCACAATCCTACAAATCATCAAGGACCCCAAATGTTTTTATTTATGTGGGTTGTATCTATTGATAGTATATTAGAAATTAAAATGGAGACTTTCTTTTTTATTTTTGTTACCTGGCTGCGTCGGGTCTTAGTTGTGGCACATGGGATCTTTGTTGCGGTGCATGGGCTTCTCTAGTTGTGGCGCACGGGCTTCTCTAGTTGTGGTGTGTGGGCTCCTCCCCAGCTGCAGCGTGACGAATTAGATTGTTTATGTGTAAGGCAGTGATTGTTATATTTTAAATACCTTATATCATTCTAGTTTTTCCACCTTTTAGTTCTTGTCTCTTTTAGTCATGCCTTCCTTTTTAAAATTTTTCATAAAAGTACCTAAGTCATATGTACATACATTGTTATTGAAAAAAATGCAATAGGGAAGTAGAAAAACAAAAGCTGTTTCTGCAAACTTTTCCCCACCCTGTGCTTAATTAGCACCGTTGATAGTTTAGCGTGTGCCTTTCCAAAACTGTTTTTATACAGTTATCCACCAGTATTGACACACATAGACATAAAAGTAAATGCTTGGTTTTTTTAATGGTTTTACAAAATGATAAATGAGTATGTACACTGTGTATTTTTCTGCCTCTTACTTTGTCTTTCAACCTGACAGCATGTCTTGAAAGTCTGTCTGTGTTGGTAAAATACCTCTGACTGCATCCTTTTAGATTCCGCATGGCCTGGTATAGATTCACTACAGTTTATTCAACCAGACTGCTGTTGCTGGCCATTAGGATGTTTCCACTGTTTTTCCTGTGGCAACCACTGCCGCAGTTAGCATCTTTGTTGCAGCCTGTTTTGGACATTTATAGTGTTTCTCCCCATAGAAACCTAGAAATAGGAATACCCGATAAAAAGTTCTATACATTTTGAATTGTAGCAGACACCACCAAGGTCTCCCAACAGAGCTAACACCAAGCAGTGAATTTCCTGTTCTCATATCTTGTCCGTTTTCCCATCGGGTTATTTGTAGGCACGGATTTTACATTCTGGATGTTAATCCATCGTTACATTTATTTTAGTGGCAAATATTTGCTTCTAGTATTTTGCTTGGCTTTCAGCTTTGTCAGCATTGTAAATTCTTTAATCTTTTAGAAGTTGTTAATTTCTTTTCGCCATAAAATTTCTCAGTCCCTTTAAAGTGTTTTCTACGTGTCTTTTGCATACTTTAAATGTTTTCATGTCTGCACTGTTCTCTTTTTTTTTTTTCTTTTTTTGTGGTATGCGGGCCTCTCACTGTTGTGGCCTCTCCCGTTGCAGAGCACAGGCTCCGGACGCGCAGGCTCAGCGGCCATGGCTCACGGGTCCAGCCGCTCCGCAGCATGTGGGATCTTCCCGGACGGGGGAACGAACCCGTGTCCCCTGCATCGGCAGGAGGACTCTCAACCACTGCGCCACCAGGGAAGCCCTGGACTGTTCTCTTTTGATGGCTTTGTGATTTAATTACAACACCATCATCACTCATGATGGATAAGCTCATTACTGCAGACTTCTTGGAGAGGTCTGAGGGGAAGGTGGGTTGAAGTGGGGACCCTGAATCTGGCTCTTGTTGTACGCCATCCGCAGCTACCAGTACTTTGTACTCTCTAATCCCTCCACGATGTTTCATGCCCGTGTCAGTATTTGCATTATTTTCCAACTGGAACGCACCTTCTTTTGATTGGCTGCTGTTGGTTGAGTGCTGGGAATGTGCAGGGCACCCTAAGAGGGACATCAAGTATGTCACCTCTGCTTCCTCCCACTCCCCTGCAGGGGTCAATGTGGTCCTCTCCAATGGTGACCCTAGATGTGCCATGCCTCCTGGTTTGCCGCCTGTGTCTATTGCCCTTCCACGCTGAAGCTACGCTGGCCGTGACTTGCTATGGTCAGTACAGCATGGCGGGAGTGAGGCCATGCCGATTCTGGGCATTAGCCTTAGGAAGGCCTGTGTGCATAGGAGTAAAGCCATATCTGTGGTAGACATATTGGCCAACCATTGGCCAAACTTTTTCTGAGAAAAAAAAATGGTTCCGCAGTCAAATAAGTTGGGGACATTCTGCCTATCGTTTCTCTGGCTTGGATATTTACAGTGTATTAGCAGGTGAGATGCTGGGGGAAGTCTTAGAGTTTAGAAATCTGTTTAACCTTCTTTAATATAGCATTTTTACAAACATACTTCAATTTGTTGCTAAATGTCTTTAGAAATATGGTATCCAGTTTATAAAAGAAAGAGCTCATTTGCTTTACCTGGAAGTTGGTAGTCAGAAAGAAGGGAGGCTGCCTAATATACTAAAGAGCACAGTCTTTGACTGGGTTCAGAGACCCCAGTTCAAATCCTCCACTAACCTACTTACTGGCTTTGTGGCCTCAGTGAATTACTTAACCTCTCTGTGCCTTTGTAAACTGAAAACCTAATCTGTTTTCATTTCTAAGCATTTTATTTCTAATGCATGTAAAATATCTTGATGCAGAATCAACAGTAGCCATGCTTTTACTAAAAAACAAAAAGAATAAAAAAAAAAAAGAAGGCTTGTGTGCCCTTGCGTGCCTGGGCCCACATGTAAGGGAGAGGCCCTGATACTGAATGGAAACAGGGGGGAGAAAGGCCAGCTGTGCCACTGTCCAGCTGAGCCCAGCCTTCTGTCTGTCCCGGCCCAGGCCCCAGACTATGAGTGAAGCTGTCTTGGGCGCTGCAACCATAGAACCAGCAGGAGAACTGATCAGCTGAGCCCAGCCAATCCACAGAATCATGAGAAATAATAACGTGATGGTGGTGTTAAAATACTAGGTTTGGGGGTGGTTTCTTATGCCGTAAGAGATGTTGAAACAGTGAGGTGTAAATAATTGCTCTGAATATATTAGGGCTAGAGGTTAGTTAAAGGACTATTAGTAATAATATTAACAATAGCCATCATTCAGTGAAGTGTCTACAGTGGTCCAGGCATGGTGTAGATATGTACATGTGTTCTGCATGGCAAACTGCTCCATGCCCTTCGGGGATCATTAGTGCTTTTATAAGACCATGAGTAATAACAGCTACTATTTATTAAGCAGGAAAAACAGGCTGGACAGTCTCTCTAGGTAGTTTGTGCGGGTTATTCTCGGGCCAACTCTAGTCCATCCTTCAGGACTGTGTCTGGAGGGAGGAGAGGGGCTACCACAGTGCCTGAGTTGTGTCCTTGTTTCCCTTTGCTTGTAGGGCATCTGCTCCACAGCTGTGAGCATGTAGCACCGTAACCTGTCTCTCTGCCCCTTCCCTCCTGGTACCTGTATATTATAGTTGTTGGTTGAATCCATTATTTATCTTCTTATGACTCTATATGTATTGTTCCCCAATAGCCCAGGGAACTATGACGACACGTTTAATCTTGTACAACTTCTGCAGTTGACAGTTGCCTCACTTTTTTCCTTTCCTTGTTTGGATGTTTTTGTTGGAGCTTTTGGGTTACTCTTTCAGACACTCTGACAATATTGTAACCCCCTCTGGATGCCCAACTGTCAAGCACATTCATTCCATTTTCTGTTGTGTTTTTGTTCTTTCCTTGGAGATGGTCCTCTCAGTGCCCCGGGGCGCCTGGTGGGCAGCCCTCCTCCTGGGGATTCCCTGTGCCTCCTGTACTCTGTGCCCTGTTTCCACGAGCCATTCTCTCTGTTTTTGAAAATGTGCTCCCTTGGGATCTTCAGTTTGAGTATGTATTCATTTATTAAATATTTACCTCCTCTGTTTTCTCTGTTCTCTATCTTCTGGGCTGCTTCTACATCAGATGCTAAACTTGCTTGATTGAACCTGTGATGTTTCTTATTTCTCTCATATTTCTTGACGTTTTGTCTTTTTACCCAGTTTCCTGGGAGATACGGTCTCCCAACTCTTAAAATTTAAAGATTTTTCTATATTTAATTCTGAAACATTTTCTCATTCTCCAGTGATCCTCTTCTGAATACCCTGTTTCTATTTTGTGAGTGTAGCATCTTTCCCTCGACTCGTGGGGATTATGGGGGTGTTTCCCCGTGCTCTGCACGGGGTCCACACACTCCACGTTCCACGTGTATGTCATCTATTTGTAGGTTTTGGCATCTGCCCTCCTGTTGTTAATTTTCCTTGAGGCCTGGTGATGCTTTGTTCTCTCACATTGAGGAGGAAGGTGTCGGGGCATTTGGGAGCTTTCTGTGCATCGTGGGGTAGAACAACCAATGGTCCCCACTGGTGGGCAGATCAAGTAGGTGGGCGGCTGTTTCCCTGGATGTTACAGGCTGAACTATGTCTCCCCCCAAATTCATATGTTGAAGTCTTAACCCCCAGCACCTCCGAATGTGGCTGTGTTTGGAGATAGGACATTGAAAGAGGGAATTAAAGTTAAATGAGACCATTAGGGTGGATCCTAATCCAATCGGACTAGTGTCTGGATAAGGAAAGGAGCTTAGGACACAGAGACCCACAGAGGGAAGACCATGTAAAGACACCAGGGAGAAGGTGACCATCTACAAGCCAAGGAGAGAGGCTTCAGAAGACACCAACCCTGTTGACATCTTGATTTCAGACTTCCAGCCTCCAGAACTGTGAGAAAATAAATTTCTGCTGCTTGAGCCAGCCATTCTGTGGTACTTTGTTATGCAGCCCGAGCTGACTGATACACCAGGTGAAGCTCACATGTCAGTATCTGTAGCTCTTTCCTCTGAGGCCATTCACTTTTTCTAGAGAAGAAACTCCCAGCCTTCTGCAGGGTTGTAGACCTGCCTGTGTGCACTCTGGGAGCTTGTGATAGAGTTCAGGGCAGGGAGCTAGATTTCCATGTGAACTTCATCTGTTCCCTTTGACCCCTCGCCCTCCTCGATGCCTAGGGCTCTGGCGCCGGAGTCTCTTAGGGGGAGATGCAGTCAGCTGTCTGGGTGGGATTGGCACAGGGGGCAGAAGGTGGAAGGCTAGGGGCAAAGCTGTACCTCATACAGAATTATAGCCATGCTTCTTTCTCAGTCCTACACTCTGCCCCCACCTTCTGGAGCCTTCTTTCTAGGGTCCTGGGCATGAATTGGCACCTTTCTCCGCTCTCAGTTGGTGTTCTACTCTGCTGGCTCCTCCTCCCTCATTTATTCTTCCAAATTTTAGTTCATGCTGCCTGTCTGTAGTTTAGTCTCCTACTTCTTGTCCTTGTAAGTCCATAGATGTCCCTCCTGTGGATAAGAAGGGAATTTATTGGTTCAAGGCAGTGGGTAGTCCAGGGTGGGGTGGGGGGGCGTCGGCATCCTCGTGCAGTGGACAAATGGGATCCAGGACTTGTCTCTTTCCATCTCTCCATGCTGTTGCCCTGGGTAAGCTTCAATTTTAACTTTCTATTTTGAAACAATTTTAGACTTACAGAAGAGTCGCAAAAATAGTACAGTGAGTTCCCTAATGGTGACGTCTTATATGATGTTGGTATGACTATCCAAGCTAAGAAATTAACACTGGTACAACACCAGTGCTAAACTAAAAATGCTAAACTAAATGCTAATAACTAAATGGTAGACTTGATTCAGATTTTATCAGATTTCTCAGTAATGTTCTTTTTTTTTTTTTTTTTTTTTTTTTTGGCGGTACGCAGGCCTCTCACTGTTGCGGCCTCTCCCATTGCGGAGCGCAGGCTCAGCGGCCATGGCTCGTGGGCCTAGCTGTGGGATCTTCCTGGGACAGGGCTCGAACCCATGTCCCCTGCACTGGCAGGCAGATTCTTAAACACTGCGCCACCAGGGAAGCCCTCAGTAATGTTCTTTTTACCTAATGTTCTTTTTACCTGAATCCCAGGTCCAATCCAGGACCCTACCTTGTATTTAATTGTCAGATTTTCTTTTTTAAAACATATTTACTTATTTATTTATTTTTGGCTGTATTGGGTCTTCATTGCTGTGCACGGGCTTTCTCTAGTTGTGGTGAGTGGGGGCTACTCTTCGTTGCTGTTCATGGGCTTCTCATGGCGGTGGCTTCTATTGTTGTGGAGCAGGAACTCTAGGCACGCGGTCTTCAGGAGTTGTGGCATGCGGGCTCAGTAGTTGTGGCTTGCAAGCTCTAGAGCGCAGGCTCAGTAGTTGTGGCGCACGGGCTTAGCTGCTCCGCGGCATGTGGGATCTTCCTGGAACACGGCTCAAACCCGTGTTCCCTGCACTGGCAGGCGGATTCTTAAACACTGCGCCACCAGGGGAGCCCCTCAAATTTTCTTAGTGTCTTTTAATCTGTCAGCTTACCTCGTGTTTCACAACCTCAGCACTTTTGAAGAGCACTGTATTTTGTAGAATGTCTCTTAATTTGGGCTTCTCTGGCATTTTCTGATGATTTGATTGAGGTAGGGATTTGGGGGAAGCACACCACAGAGGTGATGAGCCCTCTCAGAGCCTCATATCAGGGGGACCTGATGTCTGTATGACCAGTGACGTTCATGCGATCACTTGCTAACGTGGCATCCGCCACGTTTTTCCCTGTAAAGTTCCAGTGGAGGGCAAAGGTTCCCTCTTTGTAATTAATACATATTTGGGTGATAGCCATGCAAATATCCTATTTCTCCTTAAACTTTTGCCCTCTATTTTTAGCGTTCATTGGTGGACATTGCCTGCAGCGATGATTACTGTGGTTTCCAGTAGATATTTTCTATTTCTCTCATTCCTTCCACGCTTCTTAACTGGAATTCTTTTCTAAGGAAAACTTGTCCCTTCTCCTCCATTTATTTGCTTATTCAATGATTTATTTTTATCAGTATAGACTTACGAATATTTATTTTATTCTTTGGGCTATATCCAATACTATATTTATTTCTATTTTTGCTTAGATTGTTCTAGCATCGGTCATTGTGAGCTCTGTCGGGTTGTCTTTTTTTTCTTGTGTCCTTTCAGTGTGCCTCCAACCTTTCTTTTTCTTTTCTTAAACACTTCCTTACTGACACTTACTGATGCTTCAGGCTCATCTTGTATAGTTTGTAGGCTTAAAATTTTTTTTTTACTTCTGTTTTGATAAGGTTTCAGAAGTGGACAGAGAAGAAATGTCCAACGAAATATTTTCCCTAAACATTTTTGTAAAGATTTTCTATGTTTCTTGTGATGTTATGGTTAATTAATTTATATTTACTGTCATCTAAATAAATAATCTCTGAAGTAGACATCTGTTTGAAGGAGTGCATCCAGTCCCGGTTTTTCCAGAAACAATAACCTGAATTTCCTTGCTCATCCTTAGCCCGGTGCCCTTGGGACTCACAATACATCTAACTTCCAGCACACGACCCAACTTGTTTTAAAATATTAGGCACATTCCATCCTAGTCAGAGGCACCACACCACAAGAAAACCTTTTCTAGGGCTGCTGGGAAGGAGAAGCTTTCTCTTTCTTCCATAGGAGCAACCAGAAGAAATGTTCTCCCTTTCCTTGGATGATGATGTGTTCTCAGGTCTGGAACTGCTGCAGCCATTTTGCCACCATGAGTTAAGAGGCAGGAGCTGCTATAGGGAGCTGTCTCCATGAAGAGTCTAAGGGTGAAGCCAACCCAGGAAGGAAGAAGATACTGGAAGAACCAGCACACTGGGGCTTTGTTTGAGTTGCTGCTGTAGGTAGCTTCACCTGACCTCCATTTGGACATCCTGCTGCTGGACCGAAATGTTCCCTTTATTGTTGAGGCCAATTTGCTCATTTTCCTGGAACCTTCATTCCTAACTATTATAATCTCATTCTTACAGAACTTGTGCTTTACTACATTAAGTGTACAAGGAGGGCATGCAGTGGAGATCGTAATAATCTCCATTGATCTGCACATAATTTGAAGCAGTCACATCTTGCTTTGTGTTTCCAGATTGTTCTGCACTTTCTGCTGTGTCATGATGGCACTGATGGCTTTGGAAGCTGCTTCTTTGCCATCTGAGATGTTTGTGGCTATCAACACACTGCCCCCGGGCTTCTCTTAGATACGTAGCGTTAAGTCCAGTCAATAAATAGGGCTGCATGTTAGTTTTCTCACACAGAGCAGTCCTGTACCGCGTAATCTAAGAGATTTCCTCAAATATCTTGTTGCAGTGGATGACACAGCTGGCCTTTTGACCAAGCATTTACATCTTAGGAAATTATCTCAAGGAAATAAGCAGACGGGTGTGCGGTACACAGGGAAGGAATGTGCCTGAGGTTACTGCAGTGTTGTTATTACCCAAGAAAATTGGGTATGGCATAAATGACCAAGAATGAGTAATTGGTTCAGGAAGTTATGTCACGTTCACGCAATGGCATTACTATGCAGCCGTTAAACAATAATGTTGGTGTATATTTTTAGGATGCATTATTAGGTTCAAAAGTTATATACAGTAAGCATAGTATGATTGCATTTTGTAAAAAATTGCATATATGCATATAAAAAGTTAGAGGTTCTATTATAGGGTATTTTGTCCTTTTGATTATTTGTTTTTTTTATTTTTCTAAAGCAAATCAGTATCACTTGTGAGTAGTATATTAATAAAACAGTAATATATTAATTACTCTATATTAATATAGTAATGCATTAATTAGAACAAAAGTGAGTCATATGACACTATTGCCCTTCTTCGGGAACTGAAATTTCTGAACAATGAGTGAAGTGTGTAGGAAGTGATTCTTTAATCACTTGTCACTTAATGAACTGTTAAGGCCTTAAGTGCCTGTGATTAGGATATTTTTCCTACCACTCACCTTGCCCTTCTTGCAGTTGGCTTGGGCAGCCGGGGGTGGGGAGCCAGGACCTCCTTTGGGGAGCAGCAGAGCAAAGGTGAGTATAAAAAGCAATGACCTGGATTCTAACTTGGGAGCTTTCATTTCCTGTCTTTGTCGTCTAGTCCTTGGTTATGTTGGGGCATGGGAACGGCTTCTCTGCTTCATAGCAGTACAATAACGAGAGAGAATCTACCTGAAAGCGCCTTATAAACGAATGTCAAATGTCATTGTAAAGGCTCTGTGCGCCTTTCGGGTCTTGTTTGGAAAAGAGCTGGGATGTTGGCTTTGTCCCTTAGTTTCTTAGGTTGAATCTATACCATCCCATGCTGCCTTCTTTGGAAGGGAAGCTTGGCGATCATCATGGCCTCTCCAGCCTTTGACCCCTCCTCAGATTCTATCCTTCGAGCATTCAGTAGGGAGAATCTGGAAGTCAAGTGGCAGGTTCCTGGGAGAGTTCAGGTGGGAACCTGGTTCTCTTGAGGTCAATCCGTCTGCCTCCCTGTGTATCCTGTCTCAATACACTCCTTGTCCCATTTGACTCCTTTGCATGGATGTACAACTTGGATGCTTTGGGCTCTTCATAAGCCATGATTGTGTTCCTTTGGCAAGAGACCCCCGTTATCCTTCCTACCCTCTTTGCTTGATGGCTTAATTCCGTTTGCTCCCACCATTTGATTTGATTTGATGGTGCGCAGCATGAGGGCCCCAAATCATTTCTGCCTGTTAAGCAAACGTGTATTTCTGGGATTGATGTTTTAATTTAATGAAACACATTCTAATGAGGGTCAGCTGCAGCCATGAATTTTCTCGTGAGTGATTTGCTGAAAAGCACATCAACTGGTAACGTCTTGTGCTTGGCTGAGTGAATCCGAGAGTCCTCATTCCAGGGCATGGATTGAATGAGACACGGGGAGAGATGCCGCTGGCCTTGGCGTGCCTGCCTTCTTATGCTGTGTGCCACGGTCAGGTCCTTTGCTTCTATGCTGGTGGCTCTTGGATGCCTTATGTCCAGGGCTCCCTTTCATTGTTAGAGAACATTCAGGATCCTTCAGCCCAGTGGGGGAGCAAACAGTGGTCCCGGAGGATCCCAGCTTGGTATTTGTTCAGGGAGCCCCCTTTAGAATATAACAGGGCAGAGAATCAGGAGGGCCTTGCCTGATTGTGTGTGTGTGTGTGTGTGTGTGTGTGTGTGTGTACATGTGTACACACATTGTGTGTTTCGGGCTCAGGTGGGAAGGAGAGGTCCGAGTCTCAGTGAAGGAACCTGGGGCTGACACAGCTGGTTTCCTGCCGAGAAGCCCCTCTCCCTTGTATTAGTTTCCTGCTGCTGCTGTAACAAATGGTCACAAACTCAGTGGCTTAAAACCACAGACATTTATTCTCTCATCGTTCTGGAGGCCAGTGTCCAAAGTCATTGGATTGAAGTCAGGGTGTCAGCAGGGCTTTGATACCTCTGGATGCTCAAGGGGAGAATCTCTTGCTCCTTCCAGCTTCTGTCGGCTGTCGGCATTCCTTGGCTTGTGGCCATCTCCGTTCTTCAAAGCCAGCATGTTCACATCTCTCTCTGCTCTGTCTTTATCTCACCCTCTCCCCTCCTGTGTGTGTCTGTTGAATTTCTCTCTGCCTCCTTCATGGAAGGACGCTTGTGATTGATTTCAGGGCCCACCTGGATAATCCATGAGAATCTCTCTGTCTCAAGATTCTTAACCTGACCACATCTGCAGAGACCCCTTTCCCAAACAGATTATATTCATAGGTTCCAGGGATTAGTACCTGCTGTCTTTGGGACATCCTTCAACCTGCAACAGCCCTTCTTTCTCCCTTGCAAGGCCCTATTTGATCCTACTTGGTCAGTTCCTCTGCTGAGGTCTAGTCCCCTGCACCTGGCTGGTCTGGGATGTGACTCATTTCTGGTCCAGGAGGTGAGGGGCACGTTGGCATTGGGCATCCAGAATTTGCCTCCATCCTTGCCAAGGAGAGCGGCACAAGGAGGACGTCCTCTTGCTCTTTCTTTCCTGCTCTGGGTGCTGCTGTGTGAGGGCATGACTCAGAGGTGATGTAGCCTTTTTACAATCCCGGGAGGATGTCCAAGAGAAGTGCAGGCTCTGACCTAGAGTTCGGGCAAGACTGCCTGCTTCCGTGTCTCTCTGGCTTAAGCCACTGCTTGCTAAGAGTTGCAGCCAGAAGGCTGTTCACTGACCTGGAATTCATGTGAGAAGCCCTTCTGCCCAGGCTGACAGGCTAGCCTGACCTCAGTGGCCTTGGGGCGGGGGGCAGGTAAGGTTACCACGGACCCAGTGTGGATCCCAGAGACGTGTCTTGGAGTATTTTCAGGTGCTTTCGGTGGCCACGGCACATTTGCGTGCTGCTGGCCACACGTTTTGGCCACAGGCTGTGCTGTTTCTGAGGTTTACTGTCTGGTAGCCAGGGGGTCTGAATGATGAGGTCACGTCAGGGAAATCCACATGCAGGAGACAAGTTTAGGGACTCTTCTGAGTTGTCCCTCTTCTTCCTATGGAGAGAAGTCTCCAAGCTGTCCCCAACAGCCCCTGATGTCCAGGCAAACGGAGGTACAGGATGCCTTGACTCTTCGAAAGATTCCTAAGTCAATTCAGCAAACGTTAAGTGTGTGTTGGTAGCTGGACCGTGGTCACGTGTGTGCTGTGAGAAGGGGTGGGAATCCACCCACCCTCTTCATTCAGCTTGGCGTCTGTGGCAAGCTGTGCCCAGGGTGAGACAGATTCTTGCTTAGGTCACCCCACAGTCAGAAGGCAAATGATGGGATGAAGCCGAGAGCAGCAACCTGCATCTCTGATGGGCTCAGACTGACTGAGCCGAAGGCCAGCTAACCCTACCCCACTAATCCTTACCTTAACCCTTACCATATCCCTAACCCTAACCCTAAGCTGCAGAGAGGATCGTAGGCATCACCCAGCCCAGACCAAACACTGTGTAGAGCATGAGCCAGTGGCTGAGGCTTATGGAAGAAGAGCCATGAGGAGTAGGTCCTGTCAGTGAAAGCACAAGAGGATGGAGTAGGTTTGGACTGGAGAAGAGAAAGCTGAGGGTGTACCTTGTATTATTATTATTATTAAAGTATCTTCTCTTGCCTTTATTTATTTATTTTTGGCCATGCTGTGCGATGTGCGGGATCCTAGTTCCAGGACCAGAGATCGAACTTGTGCCCCCTGCAGTGGAAGCGTGGAGTCTTAACCACTGGACTGCCAGGACTTACATTATTATTATTATTATTACATTATTACTATTATTATTACATTATTATTGCTGTTTCTGCTCTGTGAATCTCCCCATCCCCCATGAGAAAGATGCTGAATGTCCAGTTGGTTAAAATTAAATTAAATGACTACCCCACTTTAATTTTAACCAATTATTTCATATTTGGACATTCAGCATGGTAGTAGTATATTGAAAGCTTTCAGCGTCAAGAAACAGAAAACCAACTAAAAGGAAATTAAATAGGGGGTTTGTTTTGCTCAAGATCAAGAATTTGGGAATGGGCTGCTACTGCATAGGGTCAGAAGCTGAATATCAGGGATTCCCTCATGGCTGCAAGGAGGCTGCCACAGCTCCAGGCATGCTGCCTGTATTCAAGAAGGAGGAAGGGAAGTTGGCACCGGCATCAGGGGAACAATAACTTTCTCAGGCCTCCTTCCGCATTCCCCCAGCAGATTTTTCCTTTGTCTCTTTGGTCAGAACTTTGTCACCTGGCTACCCATAACTGCAGAGCAGGCTGCGATGGTGGGTATTTGGGGGTTGGGAATGAAGCTGGTTTAGGCAGCCAACAGGGCTGGCACAGCACTGCTTGTAGAACTTTAGAACCTGGGCACCTGCAGGAAGAGAGAATTATGAGCAATAAACCCTGCCAAGGCGGCAGGGGTGGGATCCATACCCACCCCTGGGTGCACTTCAGGTGCCATAAGCTTACGGTTCTGCAGGTCCCTCCCCCATGGGGGCGTCCAAAGATAGGCCACATAGGACAGTGGTTCTCAAAGTGTCCCTAGACGAGCATGATCAGTGTCACCTGAGAGCTTGTTAGAAATGTACATTCTTGAGCCCCACCCAGACCTACTGAATCAGAAACTCTGGGGGTGGGGACCAGCGACCTGTGTGTTAACAAGCCCTCTTGCTGATTCTGGTACACATTTGCATTTGAGAACCACTGACTGAGAGGCTGGGAAGTCCAAGATCAGGGTGCCAGCAAGGGCAGGTTCTGATGAGAGCCTTCTTTCTGGCTTGTAGATGGTCACTTTCTTGCTGGGTCCTTACAGAGTGGAAAGGAAGAGGGGGCAAGGGGAAAGGGGGAGGGAGGGAGGGGGGCCCTGCATCCAACCTCACCTCCATCTCACCAGCATCACATTGAGAGTTAGGGCTTCAACATATGAATTTGTGGGGGGACACACAAACATTCAGTCCAAAACTACGGGCAGGTAGGGTCTGGCCTCCCTTGGGGGCATAAGAGGGTCTTTAGCATCCCCGGAATTCCCTGAGTTACGCTCCAAGTCACCATTCACTTTGGAGAATTCTCAGATTGCCACAAAGACCAGGGAGTACTGGGAAGCTTGGGGGGATTATCAACTAAACCCACAAGGTGAGGCCTCCACTCCTTCTGCTGTCAGACTTGACTGCCTGTTCCCCTTTCTCTAATCACCCCCCATTGCACTGGGGCAAGGGTGACAGCCCCTCTTGGGGCCTTGGTGGTCAGGGTCAGTGGGGGGGGGGTACAGCATTTCAGAGCACACTGTACCTCCACTGACCACCCCAGGGTCACTTTTATTTTCGCAGGGCCGGTAGAGGAGAGGAGGGGGCATATTTGCGGAAGGAGTGGGAGGCCAAGGGGGGATTCTCATAGGTGATTGAGAGCAACATATGTTTCCATGGTGAAATCCAAATTCTTCCACATCATCTCATTTAATCCTCTCAACAACCCTGTGAGGTAGGGTGTAGTCTCTGTGTTACAGAAGGGGAAACTGAGGTACAGAGAGCTGAAGGCTGTGCCACCAACTGGGAAGAAAGCCGAGTTCTAAGCTGCCAGGTGTTCCGCTGACCCTGGCTGTCTGCCCGCCACATGTACCCTCCCTCACACCTGCCTCTTCTTTTTTTTTTTTTTGGCTGAGCTGTGTGGCTTTTGGGATCTCAGTTCCCCGACCAGGGATTGAACCCGGGCCATGGCAGTGAAAGCCTGGAATCCTAACCACTAGGCCACCGAGGAACTCCCCTCACACCTTCCTTTCTAAGCGTGGAGTCTGTGAGTTATCGAGCTGTGGGCTTCGTAGAGAGCAGAGCCGGGTTGAGGACCACTCCCCACCTTGTAGTCTTACATCCTGTTTTCACAGAACTGGGATGAGGTGTAGGTGGGAGAGGATGGAGCTGGAGCTAGGGGACACCTTTCTTAGGCGGCCCATCCTGGATCCCCATCTTGTCCTCTGTTCTGAAGGCTCCAAAGGTGGTGGCCGTGTGAAGGACTCCTGAGCTGGAAATCACATTCAATAGGAGTAGACCCTACAATGCCAGTGGGTTAAACTGCAAGGAAAACTACGACTGCTCGAAGGTTTATGTTGGCATGACCAGCACAAGAGCTCTCTGTTGACCGTATGGGAAGCCAAAGAATAACAGAAGTTTACTTTGTGAGCCTGGAATCCAGACAAGGGAGCCAGATGGATCAGTGTGTCATGGACCCAGTCCAGGGCAGTGGCTGCATCCGTGCTGCCTTGTGAAAGGTGGTCCTGTCTTTGGGACTCTCATTCCGGGATCCCAAGCTGACCTTGGTCCTTTGGAGCACACACCTGTGGCTTTAGATGTTGAACACAGTGGACCAGCCTACCGTCTGGGAGCCATGCTGTCTCTTTTGGGTGACTTTGCACGTTCGATTTCTGAGCTAGTGTATCCTGACATTATACTTAATCTTGTAGGACAGACAGGATGTGAAGGGCAGGGTAGGGTGAAGGGAGGGAAACTAAACTCTTAACTCCCATGCACTGGCCAGGTGTTCTGGAACAGAACTTCATTTCATCCATGGGAGTAACTAACCATGTTCTTCTGGAGCTTTCTGCAATGACAAACCACAGTATTGGACCAGATTGCTCGATTCCCACTGTTGAAACGAATTACAACATACGGACACTGATTCCTGAGTTTGGGGACAGAAGGTCTGGTTCTGGCGTTAAATGCCTTTTCGCGCCTTGGGTGCCCCTGCGTAGGGACTGTTGGATCTTCTGCCTGTTAGTGGCCACAGGAAGTTTAACTGTGCCCTTATCGATAAAAACGCAGTCTGCTCATCTTCGTTCTGCCGTTGGTTGGGAAGGAGACCCTCTGTCCAGGATTTGAGACTTTGCTACACAGAAGCCCCCCTTACCCGGTGTCTTCCAGTCGTAATACCGCAACAGAATTTCATTTTGCTGTTTCTGTTTGCTAAGGACCTGAAGTGACTTGGATGGAATTAACGCTGGAATAAATGATGTATGAAATGAGAAACCTTTGTCCAGTACCTCACGGGGAAGAGATAGGGAAAAAAAAAGAGAGCCACAGACAGAACTGCCGCTGTACAGAATTAGCGTCGATGAGTCGGAAAATGCAGAAGGATAAGACAGAGGATCATCAGATAGTTTCCTCCGTTTTTATTGAAAAGTCAAGGCTTTTATCAGTCTCCCATCAAGCCTCCCTTTCAGGCTCCCAGTGATGCAAAGTGGATCTTACATTAAATGAGAACAGACTTCCACTTAGTCCTGCCTGTGGCCTGTGTTTTGCGGGGGCCCAGCACCGGGGAGGATTTTGAAGGTGTGTTTTTCTCCCTCCAGCCCCTCCTCCCACTTTGGGGTAACCCTTCCTCCCCCCGTTATCAGTAACCCTCGTTCTTTCATCTCTTTTGCCTTGAAAAATCTGCTCTCTCAAGAAATGAACTGACAGACTCATCCACGCTGAGGTTTACATGGTGGATAGGGCTTCACTGCTAACTTCTCTGGGGGTGTTTTAATGTGGAATGGTGTGAAATCAGGATCCAAGCGCTGAACCAGGAAAACTGGAACTTTATACACCAGAAAGCAGGCTGTGCCTTCTCAGCGTGCACACCCTTGGGGTTCAGCCACATGGCCTCACTTCTATAGCCTTATGGCTGCATGAGCCCCATTTCCTTTTTGGGGTGCTTTCTCCGTGCTCTGCAAACCACACGTCCTGGGTGGCCACACCCTCTCCTGGTTGTAAGGCTGCCTGATTCTTTATCCAAGGAGGAGACAGTTGCATTGTTTTGCCCCAAAACTCCTGCCCATCCCAGCTGGGAGGGCTGGGCCGGTGCTCCTGGATCTCTAGATGAAACCTCCAGGCCGTGCCATTGATCTACAAGAAACATGAAATCTGGGCCAGCCCTCCGCAGGGGGCACCTGCCCTTGACCTCGCTCACAGCACTTCTGGGGGGTGTTTACAAAAACTGCACCTGCTGCTTCACTGATGGTCGTGCTGGGGGAAAAAAAAATCATAATGTAAACCGCTAGAAAGGGAGAAGAAAAGAAAGCCAGCCCGGGGAAGGCAATGATCCGTCCTCTGCTCTATTTTTGTCTCTGCTGTGTGCTCGCTGAGTGTCCTTGAGGGACTTGCCTCCCTTCTTTGTCTTGGTTTGTTCCTGCCCTGGCAGAATTTCATGCGTTGCTTGCCAGAACTCTCAGGGAATCTCATGCATCCCTGACAACGCACAGGCAGACGAGCATGTGCTTCTTGGGGGGCCAGAGAGTGGGAGGTGGGGCCGTAAGTAATGGGAGGGGAACAGTGGTGCCCAAATTCCTCAGATTGTAGGCAAATTGAATCCTTCTTTGTCCTGCCCTGAAAGAGGGTCGCATTGTCCCCACCGGTAACCCAAAGGAGCTTCCCCCTCATGAACTGCGTGGTGGGCAGAATAGCTGACGCCTGCTGACTGTTTACTCTGTACTTCACACCAACTTTAAGTGCATGATTTCCCTTGCTTCCCATTTTCAATATGAGAGGATTGGGGCTCAGAGGGATCTGGTCATTTTCCTGGTGCAGGATGGGAAGATCTCTCATTTTCAGGCCCCAGCACACAGCCTAGCATATAGTAGGTGCTCTGTACATAGATGGTGGCTGAATAGGAGGTGGGAACTCGGGGGCTGTTATCCGTGCTCTGCTGCTGTCTCTTAGTGCTTTGATTTATTCACCTGTGAAATAGGGGTGTGGACTAGATGCTTGGATCCCAGAGTGCAGGAGGGGGATGGTTGGGGGGAGGGCAGTTGTCAGCACCCTGTCTACCCCTCCTGAGTTTGAGATCCCTTGAGAGAGAAGCACAGGAATCAGGACAGTGGAGTAAAAAAATATCTACTTCATTAGTGATAAAAGTTGGCTTGAAGGGTGTGGCTTAAATCTGCACCCACAGTGGGTTTTCTGCTACTTCACCCCAGAATTAAACTTATCTGCCAAACACAGCCAGAGCTGGACAGCTCCCCCGTGGGAGGGCAGGCCAGCCACACCCTCTCTGTGGCAGGCAGAGCTGCAAGAGGGAGGGAGCCCCAGCGGGTGCTGAGTCAAGTGCAGTGACTTTCTTCCCTACTCTTTTCATCAGTGGGTCACTCTTGTTCTGGGCTGGGGGCAGGGAATGTGGGGAGTGGGAGAGAGGTGACTTCTGAAGACTTTCACACTTGCATATGGCTACCTTCAGTATTTGTTAAATGGATGGGTTAAACGCCGAAGGCTGAGGGACTGCGGGTTCCCCAGCCCAGGCATCTCTCGGATTCTGTTTGCTCCTGCCCTCAGTGAAATAATGAAATGATGCCTCCCTTTATATGCAGGCAAAGCCCTGCCCTTATCATCACAAGGAGGTCGTGGTAGGCAACCTCCAAGGTGGACCCCGGGGATCCCTGTCTTCTGTATTTACACCCTTGTGGATCCTCTCTCCCTGAATGTGGGTGGAACTGTTGATTCCTTCTAATGGACACAGTGTAGCAGATGTGCTATATGACCCCTGTGAAGTTAGGTTATTAAATAACTGTGGCTTCCACCCGGGGGATGCCCTTTCTCTCCCTTAGATCACTCACCCGGGAGAACCCAGCTGCCACATCAAGATGCAGCCCTGTGGAGAGGCCCACTTGACGAGGGATGGAGGTCTGCCAAACGTGTGTGCGTGGAGCCTAGAAGAGAATTCCGTTCAACCCCACATTGAGCCTTCAGATGAGACAGCAGCCCTGGCTGACAGTTCAGTTGCATCCCAGTGAGATACCTTGAACCAGAGGCACCAAGCGAAGCTGTGCCCAGATTTCCGACTCTTAGAAACTGTGAGATGATAAATACTATTTAAGCCACTACATTTTGGAGTAATCTTGTATGCGATGATAGATAGCTAATACAGAAGTCTTCTCTCCCTGAACAAGGGCCCCTGCAAAGTAGCATTACCAAGAAGGCCCAGTGAAGTCTTAACTCCACTGCCTTTTATTCAAAAAGAAACAAGACTGCCTGTTTGAAGCAGCTCAGCCAAACCACTCCCAGGATTTTTTTTTTTTTTTCCACCCCAGGCCCCAGACTAAGGATACAGACAAGCTGGACCACGTGATGAGGCTCTGCAAACAGGTTTAAAAATAACATTACTAGATTACACTATGAAATTTAAGCCATCCATTTAGGAAATACTGAGTGCAGCTGGGAAAATTATTTTTATGTTATTACTCTTCAAGAACAAAGTGATGAGTGACTTTGGAGTCAGAGGAGGTGGTGGTTTGTGGAGTTTATGAAAAATACGCTGCCATCTTTGTCCTATATTACATTGGAGTCGCTGGGAGTTATAACTCAGTTTTCGTAAATTTGGGTGTTTTAAGGGACCTTGGACATACTGAAATAAAAGAATGCCTCACAGTTACGCAGAAACGACATTTCCCACTTCTTTCCTTAGAGGATGGAGCATTGAAAGCACACTTATTCTTTCAGATTCTTACCAAGTAGCTACTTGGCGGTGCCCGGGGAAGAGCCAGAAATAGACAGAGATACATGTATTGCCCCAGCCACCTCAGCTCAGACTGGAGGGATTGTCAATTGTATTTAGATAAGACATATCTCAGATATCAAGTATATTTTCTGGCGGCATTTGGGAAATCTGGTCGTTCTGTTTCCCTGGCTCCCAGCTTGTCCGTAGGATCTTGGAAAGTGGCTTGTTTTGCCAATATATGTTAAACATTCCCAAGGAGACTAACGCCCTTGGGTGACCCTTTGTCTTCTTGTTTTTTCTCTCCTCCTTGGTTTGACTGGTCTGGGCAGGGCTCTGATGGGAGAGTGGTTTGGGTGAGTCAGCTCTTTGGGGAGAGAGAGCATGCTTCCTTTGTGTCCTTCACCCTTTGTGACGAGGATTGTGTGTTGCCCACCCGCACTGCCCCCAGCGCCACTTCTGAGCTCCCCATCTTCCCTGGGTAGAGATGTTACGGCTGTCTACACAGCCACCCAGAAGAGCACTCCATGTTCCAGCCTCCCTTGCGGTGTAGTCACAGGGATAGGAACTAATGGGATTTGCACAGAAGTGCCATGTGCTGTTGCCACACTTACCCTTAAAGTGAAGGACAGTGCGTTCCTCTTCCCTCCCCCCTTACCGCTGGCTGGAGTGCAGATGTAGTTTTGAGCCACCCTGGACCACAAGGAAGAGGGTGACAAGTTAGGCATGGTGGGGAGGAGCAAAGCAAGACGGCCACCTGCCTTGCTTCCACCAGCATCATTTCCAGTCTCCATCACACGCAGCACAAGTACAGTATCCTAACTCCTACCCTTTATATCTCCCGGGATGCCTGGAGAAGGTACCCAGGGTTCACTGAATTATGGGGTTGGACGAGTCACCACCCTAGTTAAAGACAACCGCTGCGGACGAACCCTGCCTTCCTTCTTCAGTCTGTCACCTCCAACCACTTAGGCCATTAGGATCTTAGAGTCGGAAGGAATCTTCTAGATCATCTCTCTAGTCCACGCATCACTGGCATCAGTTTCTGCACATCATTCGTTCTTGGTCCTTTTAGCTCCCAGCTTGATGACGCAGCGCATTATGGGGCAGTCTTAATTGTACAAATTCCCACCTTTGCTCTTATTTTCCCCTTCGAGCCCTCTCCAAACAATACATTGGGGGGCAGGTTTTTCAGGGAGGTAGTGATAAACAGTGTCCGAACTCATGTAAAAGTGAAAAATGTCCATTAATGTCAGGACCGAAGCATCTCTATTGGGCTTGACGATTCAGAGGGCATGGGTGTCCTTGGCCTCTGAATAAGGGGTGGCAGCCAGATGGAAGTGGGAAGATGGGGAAAGGGAGCTGATGGATGGAGACGTGAGCAGAAGAGAGTTGGAGGTGCGGGGTTACAGGAAGCGTTTGCTGTGCCTGTTATTAGGATGTGAGGGACTTGAACAGATTTAGCAGCTAAGAGAGTTCAGACTGAGGGAACAGGTGAAGTTGCAGGGCAGAGAAGGCGTGCCTGAGAGAGCGTTGTCTGCGGAGAGCGGGGAGGGCAGCGAGAATGAAATTGGGCCACTTGACGATGAACAGATGGGAGAGACATTTCATCCTTTGCGACCAGAGGGAGGGAGGGAGAGAAGACGTGCCGAAGGGGATTTGCTGTGAAGCCCTAGCAAATCTTTTCCATCCGGAAGCCCAGGGAGATAAGCTTGGTGGAATCAACGAGGTAGGAGGCAAGGGTGTGTGCCAAGCACTGGGGTGAACTTTAAACAAGCAGCTGGAGTCACGTGGTGATGATTTGCAATAGTTGTGACGGGCGAGGGAAAGGGAGCCTTAAAGACCTGTGTGAGGGCTGATCACAGTGCCCAGCTAGGTACTGGGGCTTCCAAAACTCAGTTTAGGGGCATTCCACATGATATGTGTGTCCATGGTGATACAGGCCCGGAGAGGGTGGATTTCAGCTTTGATCCATGGGTCGGGTGGTACCCTGGAGGGCCAGGGATGCTTGGGAGTGGAAATGAGAGTAAGAGAACAGTGCAGGGGCCAACCCTGGGCTCCGGGCAGGTAAGAGAAAGGACACTGCAGCACTTGCTGCCTTGTTAGAGCCATTTCCCCTGAAGGTGGGAGAGGTGGAAGGCTTGTGGGCAAGGCACAGCCGTGTCCTATATGCTTCTGGCCCCAGAAGGTGCTGTCTCTATCTCATTTAGGACAGTCCTGTGTGTTTTCCTGAGCCTCCACCTTTGGTCTGCAATCTAGTCTCTTCCTTGAATCTCCCGGCCCCCTTCTCCCCCGCCCTGCCCCAGGGTCCAGCCTTCACCACTCGATGCCCATCCCTGTTCAGTATGGACTTCTCTTGGCTGTGCGGGCATCCTCTGAACTGTTCTAGATCAGCGCACCCTTCTCTGCTCCCTCTCGTTCGGCCTCACCGTGGGTCTGCCATCATCATGGAGAAAGCTCGTCATTGTCATTTTGGCTTTGACTAAGTGCCAAGGCACCGTCAGCTGTTCCCAGCACTTAGTGTTCTAACACCTTCGCATCCCGTTCTGGGGCTCATTGATTCTTCTAAGAGAGACAGAGAGGTTGGTGGTCAGGAGCTGAGGTTTGGAGTCACACAGACTTAAGTGTGAACCTTCCTTCTGCCCTTTATTAGCTGTGTGACGTTGAGTAAACTATTCAGCCTCCTTGTTCCCCGCTGTAAAATGGGGATAGTGGAAGTTATCCTCAAGGATATAACTCTTAGGCTTGGGGTGATGGATAAAAGAGAGATGGCACGAGCTTTGTGGGAATGAAGATCTCAGAATGAAGACAGCCAGTGGGATGCCTAACATTGCCAAAACTTGGATTAGAAATCAACCAAAAAACTCATCCGTCTATTGGGAAGCCCTCCCCCCCACAACGAAGAAATAGGTGTTTCTAAGGAAAAGCAATTGATCTGTGTTACATAGCCCCACCCTAGACATTCCCAAATTCCCCATGGTATTTGTGTTGTTTACTGAGTCATAGACAACAAGCCATTCAGTAATTACATTCCAATCATGGGCATCCAGTCACCCTGGTCTTCTACCCACCAACTGTGTGGAACCTTTGTCACAACCTACAAATCACGTGATTGTGATCTGTGGTTTTTTTCTAACTGAATACACATTGCATAATAATCGGGACGATTCTGTGGCAGCCATGGTAAGAGTGTGTGCTGAAAAGATGGGCTGTGTTATTTTATTTTTTAATGAATTAATTAAATTTTGGCTGCGTTGGGTCTTAGTTGCTGCGCGAAGGCTTTCACTAGTTGCGGTGAGCGGGGGCTACTCCTCGTTGCGATGCGCGTGCCTCTCATCGCGGGGCTGCTGCAGAGCACGGGATCTAGGCGTGCGGGCTTCAGTAGCCAATGGCTCACAGGCTCCAGAGCACAGGCTCAGCAGTTGTGTCCCGTGGGCCCAGTTGCTCCGCGGCATGTGGGATCCTCCCGGACCAGGGCTCAAACCCGTGTCCCCCACATTGGCAGGCGGACTCTCAACCACTGCGCCACCAGGGAAACCCCAAGATGGGCTGTTTTAAAAACCATCTTGATTTTGGGAGGCAGACCGCTGTGCCATTTTTCCTTTGCACTGCCTGTCACCCAAGATATAAAGGAGGGCAAGGGTCTGAAGTTGTCCATGTTAATAGTGACACTCCAAGCAGATCTGTTGTATTTGGGCTGCTTGGAAAGGAAGAGGCAGGCAGGAGAACATACAGTGCCAGGCTGGGCGCAGTTGGAGAAACAGTATTTTGCCAGGAAAAACTGGGGGCTCTGAAGGCACCCCAGGCTGTGTGCTGCTCCTAGTTCCAAGTCTCTGAGTAGTTCTGTGGATACTGGGGACTGGACTGGTTGGGTGTTTAGATGTTCTGGCTCTCTGATGGGCAGAGGCTAGAGATAATTAAAGGGAGGTCTATGTGTAAATTGGTATTTCAGCACTCAATAAAAACAGAGGGGGGGGCTTCCCTGGTGGCGCAGTGGTTGAGAGTCCGCCTGCTGATGCAGGGGACACGGGTTCGTGCCCCGGTCCGGAAAGATCCCACATGCCGCGGAGCGGCTGGCCCCGTGAGCCATGGCCGCTGAGCCTGCGCGTCCGGAGCCTGTGCTCCGCAACGGGAGAGGCCACAACAGTGAGAGGCCCGCATACCACAAAAAACCCCCGACCCCCCCCCCCCCAAAAATCCAGAGGAAACCAACAGGAGAAGGCTAGCATGAATTGTGAAATCTACAGAGAGGAGAATTTTTTCCCAAGAAATACTTGCTCCCCGCTATAGTTAAGGTTTGGCCTGGACCCATAGGCTCCCAGCACTCTGGTGGCTTTGTAAATTTAGAGTTACACTTTTGGAAAGCCATTTGGAAGTGCATCTCATGAGCCATACAAATATTTCATACCTTCTGAACTAGTAATCTCCCTTCTGGGAATTTATCCTAAGGCAATCTGAGAGAGAAAAAAAAAGTACCACATGCATAAAAATGCTGATTGCCTCATTGCTTTCAATATTAAGAATTTGGAAGCCACCTAAAAGGCCAACAGGAATGGAATGGTCGTTGAAATGATGGTATATTGAATCACAGAGTATCGTGCGTTCATTAAGTTATAATTATGAATACCACGTAGAAGTATACATCTATCTGAAATAGCAACCTTTTATGTTATAAGTAAGTGAAAATAAGCGTAATGTAAGATGCTGTCTGAGCTATGATTAATGTATGAAATAAAGATATATACACATGAATAGGGCCTGGAAGGAACGTGCAGAAAATGAGCATGTTTGATGGATTCATGGGGTGAAAACAGGAGTGCTTATTTTTCCTTTTTTACGTATCTTCACTATTGCTGCTAAAGGTCAAATCCTAATTTTGTCATGGAATCGCATCCATTTTGTCATCTGTACAATGGGTACAATAATACTTGATATTACCACTCTATCTCCCTCTAGGCTCTGTTCTTGGCCCGTCCATCGATTCTTGCAGACTTCCTCATGCCCCTGGGGTAGGTACTTACAGACAGGCAGGAGAGCTTGGGCTTGTCCTGTGTAGGTCACTGAGAGCAGGTTTGGACTTCCAAACCCACACGATTTGAGTGGTTTGACTGCAAAGGCAGCACCCTCACCTGCCTCCTTCCTCATCAGGTGTCTTTCACCTCTGCTTTCCTGGCACTTTCTAAATGTGTTGTGAGAGTAGAGGTCATGTGTGCTCCCTTCGGGCCTGATATTTAGTAAATGCAGTAAACAGTAGCCGCTAATCACCATCCTCATTATAACGTTTGTATAATAAAGTAGTAAGAAAAAAATAATAAAAGTAGAAGGGGTACCTTGAGGTTCATGTAGATGGTGAGTAAAACTTCCAGATAATATTTCCAGATACCTGTCCTCTCTTCGTGAATTCTTTTTTTAATAGATTGATTTATTCATTTATTTTTGGCCGCGTTGGGTCTTCGTTGCTGCGCACAGGCTTTCTCTAGTTGCGGCGAGGGGAGGCCACTCTTCGTTGTGGGGCGAGGGCTTCTCATTGCGGTGGCTTCTCTTGTCGAGGAGCACGGGGTCTAGGCGCACAGGCTTCAGTAGTTGGGGCACGTGGGCTCAGTACTTATGCCTTGTGGGCTCTAGAGCACAGGTTCAGTAGTTGTAGCGTACAGGCTTAGTTGCTCTGTGGCATGTGGGATCTTCCCAGACCAGGGCTCGAACCTGTCCCTGGAATTGGCAGGCGGATTCCCAGCCACTGCACCACCAAGGAAGCCCTTTTCATGAATTCTTAAGGTCCATCTTTAAATAACAGCATCTGTTACAGATTTTCTTTCTTATGAGGGGTAAACATACCTCCTGCAATGATATTTAAGCTATTGCCTTTGTTCAACAAAGCCGTGTTATAGTGAACACTGGATACTTTAAGCCTGGATGAGGCCAAAAGAACACTGAGTTTTGACCAGCTAGGTCAGAAGCAATAACTCTCTCTAGTTAGATCTCTCTATTTATAATGCTTTGCCTCTCTTTGATACTCCATCCTTCTTTGAAAGCATTTTCATATTTCTTTTTCTCTCCTGAAGTTGGTGAGTTATATGGTTGGTCTCCCCATTCAATGGATTGTGATCTCTCATTTAAAAAAATTTTTTACCCCTATTGGTGAAAAATCTTGAGCACACCCTCTAATACCTGTATATTTGTTTACTTATAAATGATATGCGTGGATCACAGTACTGGTGGATCATATGTAAAAGCATGAGATGATAAGATGAAATAAACAGTGTTTAAAAAATAGTTTTTGGGAAAAAAAAAAAGTTTTTGGGCTTCCGTGGTGCAGTGGTTGAGAATCTGCCTGCCAACGCAGGGGACGCAGACTGGAGCCCTGGTTGGGGAAGATCCCACATGCCGGGGAGCAACTAAGCCCGTGCGCCACAACTACTGAGCCTGCGCTTTAGAGCCCGGGAGCCGCAACTACTGAGCCCACGTGCCTAGAGACCGTGCTCTGCAACAGGAGAAGCCACCACGATGAGAAGCCTGCGCACTGCAACGAAGAGGAACCTCTGCTCGCTGCAACTAGAGAAAGCCCGCATGCAGCCCAAAATAAATAAATAAATAAAATAAATTTATTAAAAAAAACAGTTGTCATAAAGTTTTATTTACTAGCCTAGGAGACCTTTTTGTTCTCATTAAAATATCATGACTAGTCCTATTTTCAGTCAGAGTGGTGTGAGTGGGTATGTTTTATTAATTTCAAAAATCTTGATTTAGTACTTTGTGACACAGTAATTCAAATGTCTGATTTTGATTCACTTATTCTTGGTGTCAGTAGCTGAAAAGGTACCTTGAGAAGACGTGTAGAGCCAAGTGGAAGAAGTTCACAGACGGTGGTGCTTCCTAAATTATGACTCTTATTTTTCAGTCCCATCCATGAATTATGCAAATGTTTTTGTTGAAATTCAGCAAGTAAATTTCCATTTCTCATGATGTCAGCCACTTGTTCTTGTAAACTAACTGAAGGGTGCCACGTTTTTGACCAATGGGTTCAAAACCTGCCGTAATTCTTCGTTTGGAAGATCTTTAAAAGACTAGACAAATCTGTTTGCAAGTTTTTGAAGTGTGCAGATATGTTTTTATAAATCAAATTACAGGGCTTTTGGCTACAAATCATTAATCATGGAAATGTTTCTAAACGTCCGTTTTCAAAATGCCTCTCCACTAGTACACTTTTTTTTTTTTGGAAGCATTGCTTTCTTATTCATTGTTAAAATGTCATCTTTACCTTGAAGGAACAAATTAAATATGTTTGTTCTTCCTGAAAATATCTGCTGGATGCCATAGCTCTTGATAGTCACCTGTCATCCAAGAATAGGTCATCAAATATTGAACTTAAAAAAAAAAAGAATGAATAATATATATATTTTTAAAGTTAGATTTTTAAATTTTATTTTATCTTTATTTTAAAAAATTAATTAATTTTTGGCTGTGTTGGGTCTTTGTTGCTGCACGCGGGCTTTCTCTAGTTGTGGTGAGTGGGGGCTACTCTTCGTTGCAGTGCGCCTTCTCATTGTGGTGGCTTCTCCTGTTGCAGAGCACAGGCTGTAGGTGCACAGGCTTCAGTAGTTGGGGCACGTGGGCTCAGTAGCTGTGGCACGTGGGCTTAGTAGTTGTGGCTCGCGGGCTCTAGAGCACAGGCTCAGTAGTTGTGGCGCACGGGTTTAGTTGCTCCACGGCATGTGGGATCTTCCCAGACCAGGGCTTGAACCCGTGTTCCCTACATTGACAGGGGGATTCATAACCACTGCGCCACCAGGGAAGTCCTGCATAATATATTTTTATATTTGCAGCTCTTCTAAAGTTCTTTGACACTGGGTAACCAGCAAACTTCTGGGTGTCTCAGAAGATAGAGGTCGCTGCCCATCTTATTCACAAAGTTTGGTGAAGATGCAAACTGCATCTTAAATACCTTGTGTTTTTACGATTGACATCCTGAAGCCTTTGCTACAATCACTTGCCAGGGATGATGGAGTGAATGAATTTCTCTGTGCTGCTAGCTCTGCTCCTTTGTCCCCCAAACCCTGCTTTGATTCAGGCAGGGCAGCCACTGCATCAGGAGCTACATTCAGACAGTTTCTCTCTGGAACAGTATTCTCATTTAAGAAGCCATTCAGCTCCGAACATGAATTTACTGTAAATCTTCCGTTAATCGACTCACACAAAAAATGCACTTTATGTGTGTCATTACAGATATGGAATCTAGCAAATGCCACAGACTGAACCACGGTGTGAAACCATCACCCCAGAGCGCAAAGCCAGCCTCCACACTGTGTGAATCTTTTGCACATTTCTCCCTTCAAATTGTCACCGATGTTTTTCATACATTTTTCCAAAGGTATTTGCTGACAAAGGGATGTGTTTAATTTGCGGCCATTTGTGTAGCGTGTTATGGTTCAGCTAGTTTTGGTGCGATCAGGAGCACGGACGTCTCTCCCACGTGGCTTCCCTACCTTTTCCAATCAAGTAAGAAACCTTAGAAGAGTCAAGGTGT
This sequence comes from Phocoena phocoena, assembly GCF_963924675.1. Taxonomy (NCBI): domain Eukaryota; kingdom Metazoa; phylum Chordata; class Mammalia; order Artiodactyla; family Phocoenidae; genus Phocoena; species Phocoena phocoena. Next base: position 13,247,916 of record NC_089233.1, read on the forward strand.
TTACATTTGGTTGGAAGAAAATTTAGAAGGCACTTGGATTGTGTCTAGTACATGTTAAATATCACTGAAAACATTGCGGAAATGCGTCTTCAATTTCTGTATGTTTCATTTTGAAATGTCGTCTCAAGTAAGACGGTTTCCTGCTATGCTTAGCTAATAGCTCAAGGCACAATATATTCTTAAGGTAGGGGTCACTGTTTGGTAATGGATCTTCACCCATGTATTTCATCTTCTTGATGCTTCCTTTTTTTCTTACTGGATCAGTGTCAGATTGTCACTATTTTGACCTTGTATTGTGGCTGAAGACAAGCTCCCATCTGAAGGAAAAGTGTCAGCTTTGTCCTGTTGGGTTATTACCTTGTGTTTGCCTTCCTGCCATCATCTGCAGTGCACAGGTTCTTGGCCAAAATCTTCAAGTCTCTGGCCCGTTTGATGGGGGCTGGTTGCATGAAACCCATGTCTTAGCATCTATACACTCACTGCGTGGACACAGGTACACTGCATGTTCAGGGGAGGCTGTGATCACATCCAAGCAGGGGTGTTCCTGTTGCCTCCCCCAGGCTGTCAAGGTGCTGGGCTCACCAGGGGCCCCCCACTTTCTTACCACACGTGACATCCCCCTGCCAGAGGGATGCCACCGCCAGCGCTTGTATTAGTGAACTCTAACGGAAACTAGGGACTTTGGGTCATAGTGATGTTCAGTGTAGGTCCATTGGTTGTAACACAGGTGGGGCATGTTGAGCATGGGTGGGGGGCCGTGATGCCTGTGTGGGTGTAGGGGGTGTATGGGAAACCTTCCACTCCATTTTGCTGTGAACCTAAAACTGCTCTAAAAAAATAAAAATTTTAATAATAATTTTTAAAAAGGTGGTGAAACCTAACCCTAACTGAATAAAAGGCTATTTATGGTATGCATTTATCCCATTTGGCGTGACTGTGTTTACTATGTATAGGGCAGGAATATTCACGTGTGAATCTGGGGTGCTGGCCCAGGCCCATCAAAGAGTATTCGGTCATATAGTTAAAGGGTAACATATTATCTTTCTAAAACCTCGAAAATTCTGATTCTGAAACCCAGCTGGATCCAAGAGTTTGGTTATGGAACTGTGACCCTGTGTTTTCTTCCCATAGCCCTGTGGATTGTTCTGGCTCTCCTTGGACCCTATGTTATAAGCATATGGAGGGTGAACCCCAAGCCCAAGGGAGTTGCCACTTGCCCCATGTTGACCAGCGTTTCCTGGAAACAGGAAATGAGACTGGACCAGGGCTGCTCTCACCAAATCACAAATCCTGTTGCCCATCTGAGGAGAAGCCTCTGGGTCTGCTTAAAAGCCCGAGCTTCCCCAAGAGAACATGTATATATTGGCGGCCTTCTGCCCAGAGAAGATTTCATTCCCTGCAGCATCCACTGTGATAGGCGCGGGCAGCGAGGAAGAGGCATCTAGAATCACAGAATGTTCAAGGAAGAACATTTTGTCAATGGATTCATTTCTATTTCACTCACCCGTTCAACACATTATGTATTAATACTGTGCTGAGAATGGAGCTGAGGCTGGGGATGCCGAGAGGAAAAGTCTGTCAGTCTCTGCCTGCCCTGGAGGTGTTTACAGTTTACTGGGGGACAGACATGCGGATTGCAAGCGTCCAATTCCAGGGTAACTGCTTGTGGGTTCAGGGGAGAGAGAGTTCTTTCTCTGCAGACGAGTGAGGATGGGCTTAGGATGGGAAAATAGCCCTTTACCAGAAACTTGCAGGTTGACTAGGACTTTTTCAGGTGAATTGTCTGGAGAAGGCATGCCCAGTTGAGGGAGCAGCGTGGTGTCGACTGAAAAAAAAAGCACAACCTAAAAGTTGAGAATTATGTTTTATTTGGCGGACATACTGAGGACGTAACCCCTGGAGACAGCCTGTCATATAGCTCCGAGGGACTGTTCTGGACAGGTAAGGGAAGAGCCAGGATCTGTAGGAGTTGTTGCAGAACAAAAACAAAACCAAACAAAAAAAACCCAGGTAGTCTTGGAACATCAAAAGATTGCTGTTAATTAAAGAACACCTGGCATCTCAAGTTAGTGAATTTAGCACTTTTCTAAATGTATGGGAAGATGCAAGAGTCTGGGCTCGTGGAAATCATGCCTTTGATAGGCGCCTTAACTATCCAGGGCCAGTATCTTGTTTTTCTCCATCCTGAATCCCCTCACGGAGCACAATCAGGGCAGCTGCAGTGGCTGGTGGCTTGATGGCTGCAACATCCTTTGTTTATTGACAGCGTAGGTGACATTTTTCCGTCCTCAATGGCTAAAGGTGTGGTGGCTGGCTGGGAGACATGCTGTGTCTCAATGTATCTCAGTATATTATGGTAACTCAGCATTATTGGGGATTAAAGTGAGAAGTAAGAGAGGTGGGAGATGAAACCAGCTTGATTAACAGGGGTCCTGTCACCCCGGGCCCTGTGCCAGAGGGGTGTACATTTCCAACATGAAGCTAGTGAACCCATTAGAGCAGGAAAGGACACATTTGTCTAAAAGTGCTCCCCAACCCCTGCCGTCTCTGGAATTCCTTCTATAGCATCCCTGCTGGATGGGTGAGTGACCTCTGCTTGACCGCTTCTGGGGACGTTATTTGGTTAGCATAGAAATGAATTTCTTTTATGTAGCTCACGATTTTGTCACCTGTGCTGTTTCTAAAAACTGGTATTTTAAGGCTGTCTGCACAACTTCAACTTGTTCTTTTTTGGGAAATGGGTGCAAGATACTTCAATTTAATTCCTCTGCATTCTCATTTTTCACACCAGTTGTCTTATTATTCTTTTTTTCTAATTTTTTTTTTTTTCTGGTACGTGGGCCTCTTACCGTTGTGGCCTCTCCAGCTGCGGAGCAGAGGCTCGGACGCACAGGCTCAGCGGCCATGGCTCATGGGCCCAGCTGCTCCACGGCATGTTGGATCTTCCCAGACCGGGACATGAACCCATGTCCCCTGCATCGGCAGGCGGACTCTCAACCACTGCGCCACCAGGGAAGCCCTTTTTAAAAATTTTATAGATTCATTTATTTTATTTATTTTTGGCTGCATTGGGTCTTCATTGCTGTGCGCGGGCTTTCTCTAGTTGTGGCGAGCGGGGGCTGCTCTTCGTTGCGGTGCATGGACTTCTCATTGTGGTGGCTTCTCGTTGGGAGCACAGGCTCTAGGTGCACGGGCTTCAGCATCTGTGGCCCATGGGCTCAGCAGTTGTGGTTCGCGGGCTCTAGAGCACAGGCTCAGTAGTTGTGGCGCATGGGCTTAGTTCCTCCATGGCATGTGGGATCTTCCCGGACCAGGGCTCGAACCCGTACCCCCTGCATCGGCAGGTGGATTCTCAACCACTGTGCCACCAGGGAAGCCCTGTCTTATTATTCTTAACTATTATTAAAAGGAATGATAAAAAGTAATTAACCATCTGGAACAGATTCATGCCTACATTAGTCAGGGCATCCATTATAAAACCTCTTGAAAGTTCAGCCTTGGAAATAGATTCTCCAAGTAGGTGGATTAGCTAATGAATTTTTCTTCTCCAAAGGCAAGTGTGTTTTCCCAGCACAGCCAGAACTTCTATTGCCCATTTTTCAAAGAGGGAAAAAGTAGAAGTGAAAACAGAAATGGCTTGTCAATTTACTGTGTAAAAGCTGTAGATTCGATATGGTATACTTTTCCACTAGTATTTGTGGATTTAGTGTGACACGTAACATTGGCTTCAGGAAGATAACTGTATTCAGTGATTGCATCCTTCAGGTGCCTGGAAAGCACCCCTGGTCACTTCTCATCCATGATGGAGAAGCTGGAGATGGGTTTGCAGCAGGACAGCACCAAGGGGGGAGTGTCAGAGCCTCAGCTTGTCCTGTGTGGGTTCTACCGTGAGTTTTAGGGGGACTTGGAATTTGACAGAAGGAGGACATTACATTGTTATCGGTTCAGCTTTGTGTGCTGCCGAGTTCCATAAATCATTCTCTCCCAGACCATCCTGGGCATGGCCAGGCTGTCTAACTCTTGGAAGACCTGTGTGACACTTTGGTCCTACTGTGTCGACCCTCTGTGTTAGCCCTTTGTATATGTAAACCCAGATGGTTGCTTCCCTCTGCCACCTCCCTGGCCTCCCGCCATTGCTGACACCCGGAAACTGACATGAGTGCCTCAAGGCAACCCCTCCAGATTCAGGGCTGACCTGGAGCTAACACGAATTCAGACCCAAAAGTCCCTTGGGGAGAAGTAGCTGCCCCCGGGTACTTCTTCCTGGATACAGAACACAGGGCCAGACCTCCAAGGGCCAGGAGGCTGACTCACCATTATCTGTGTCAACAAGAAGCATTTGCTTTTTCCCAGATCTGAAACTGTTCATGGTGCTCAGAATTCCCAAAGTGCCATGCTGATTTGTGGCCAAGAGCTATGCTTCATGAACTCTTCCATGGTTTCGTGTTAGCCTGATAAGACCTAACTCAAGTACGATTTTTTTCCTGAAGGCTGGGTATTGCTAGCTTGCAAGTCGATTCTCTTCTACAAATACTTACACAGCACCTTTTGTATTCTGAGCTGTGAGCTACACGCTGAGGATCCAGGGTTGAATGAGACACGGATCTGTCCCCAAGGAGTTCTCAGTCTGCTGATAGATGCATGAATGGAAAGATTACAGATAAACATGCTAAGTGCTCGAGAGAGGTCTCAGACATCTGCCGCAGGGTCCTGGAGAGAAGAAAGCCTTACCATCTGCTTGGGAGGCTTAGGAAAACCTTCAAAGGGAGGATGATATTTATGCTGGGTCTTGATGCATTCATAGGGGTTTGCCAAGTTGAAAGCAGGTTGAAGGAGGGAGGAGGACAGTTGAATCAGAAAGGACACAGACAGAAGCAAGGCTTGAAAAGCCATGGGGTGGGGCATGGTGTGTTTCTGCAGATTGACGCTCAGGGTGTACGTACAGGGAGCAAGCGTGAGGCTGGAGCCTCTCATGATGTTGCTCTTGCCTTAGACCCCGAGCCTGGCACGCAGTACCCACTGGGAGGGAGGGGCCAGGATGGGAACCCAGGATGAATCCACAGGCTAGAGCTGGAGCAGGGAGTACCACTTTCAGGAAGAGTGATGAAATCTGAATGCCTAGGGGATTCCAAGCCCAGAAGTGTCAAAAGCAGGGGTCAAAGCCACAGGTCTCTGAGCGAGAGGAGGGGGTGGGGTGTGAGAAGAAACAGAAGCAGGTTGTTTCTACCAGGCGTGAATGAGTGATTGCCATTTCCTGTTTCATGCATGAATGTCTTTTCTCTTCAAATAGATTATATGATACTTGAAGGTAGGAGGATGGCTTTAAATTTTAAGTTCTGTACACTAGGGTCTAATAAAGTATCGTTAATGCATACAAGAGGTTGTGCCACTTGCCCACGATTATAGGGTTTGTAGAGCGGTAGAGTTTGAGACTGTGTGTTTACCATGGCTCTGCACGGCTGCTACAGGCCGAATATGTGTGTCTCCCCCAAATTCGTATGTTGAAATGTAATTCCTAACGTGGAAATATTTGGAGATGGGGCCTTTGAGAGGTAATTAGGTCAGGAGGGTGGAGCCCTCATGAGTGGGATTAGTGCCCTTATAAAAGAGGCCCTAGAGAGCTCCCTAGCCCCTTCCACCATGTGAGGACACAGCCAGAAGAGGGCTGTCTGTGAACCACAAAGCAGGTCCTCATTAGACACAGAATCTTCCAGTGCCTTGATCTTAGACTTCTCAGCCTCCAGAACTGTAAGAAATTAATGTTTCCTGTTTAAGCCACTGAGTGTGTGGTATTCTTTTCTTTCTTTTCTTTTTTTTTTTTTTAATATATATTTATTTATTTATTTTGGATGTGCCGGGTCTTAGTTGCGGCATGTGGGATCTTTAGCTGTGGCATGTGGGCTTCTTAGTTGCGGCATGTGGGATCTAGTTCCCCGACCAGGGATTAAACCGGCCCCCCCGCATTGGGAGCACAGAGCGTTAACTACTGGACCACCAGGGAAGTCCCAAACGTGTGGTATTCTGTTATGGCAGCCTGAGCGGACGAAGACAATGGCCTCCAGTTGAGAGTAGGTAATGGCCCCTGTCCTGTGGGTCAGATCTCAACCAGAGAATGTGCTTCGTGGACATCATCACACGTAAGAAAGGACGTTAACAAAGTAAAGTGCATGCAGAGGACAGAGACTTGCTGTCCTTGGTCTTGTCCTACGAAAAAGAAAAAGGGAGCAGAGAAGACACCAGGGCAGCTTGTGAGGTGGGGGGCTCACTGTCATTGTATATTTTTGGGAATTTCATGTAGAAGAAGGATTCGCCTGGGCTGGCCTTGGGGGCAGTAGATGGATGTTGCAGTGAGGCTGATCTCCCCCTAACTGCTGGGGCTGTCTCAGATTGCGCTGGGCTGTCTAGAAACAGTAAGACTCTCCGGCTGAGAGGCAAAGACAGCAGGAGTACTGTCAAGGAGCTTCCTCTTCTGGGTGGGAGATCCCAGCAGATGATTTGCAATGTCTCTTCCAGTCTGGGGATTCTACAAATCTCTTGATGTTGCTGTAATTCTGCCTTTCTCCCCTGGCTCCCAGGAGAGGCCTGGCTCTGTGAAGACATGAGAAGCTGAGAGGGTGGCTGACTGACACCCAGCCCTTGTCTTCATTATTTCAGTGTGTGGGAGCCATTTGCCAAAAGAAATTGGGGAAAGTATTTTTAGCCAAGGCATTTGCTTTCCTGGGACCCAGTTTCCTAGAAATGCTCAATTCCTCCCCTATCATGCCATACCTCATCGTTCCCCAGGATTTTTTCTCCTTGGGGTGCTATTTGGATTATTTTCTTTTTCATCTCTTAAGCTCGTTTGATTCCAGAAGGATTAAGACACAGTTGTTAGATTTCAACGCATAGAGACAATGTCTTACACCATCCTATTGATTGTCCCAGAAAGTACCCCCTCCCAGGTGGGCTGCTGGCTTTGAAGCAGGGCTCTCAGTCTTGTCTGCACTTTGGAATCACTTGGGGACAGTTGAAAAATCCCAGTGCCCAGGCTGCACGCAGACCGGTTGGATCAGAACCCTGGGTGGGGCCCAGCACCAGAGGGTTTTAAAGCTGTCTGGGTGGTTCCAACGTGCAGTCAGGTCAGAGAATCACAGCTTAAGATACATTCTGGATTCCACCTGGCAGGACCCCTTGTCTCCTGTTCCATAAAGGCATTGAGCAGAGCAGCTTGCAGTTCCCCGACCTGCAGCCTGTGTATCTTGAGGAAGTGATTTGACTTCTTGGAGCCTTGGTATGGAGCCCCTAGAAGATTGGCTTCATGTGCCTCAAGTTCTTGACGTGACTTGGCAAGGAGCTCACCCTGATGCTGTTAGCTATGATGATGATGGTGATGATGGTGATAACGATCATGTTGATGCTGATGGTAATGATGATGATGATGATGATGATGATGATGATGATGATGGTGATGATGGTGTTGATGATGGTGATGATGGTGATGATGGTGATGATGATGGTGATGGTGATGATGGTGTTGATGATGGTGATGATGGTGATGATGGTGATGATGGTGATGATGGTGATGATGATGGTGATGATGATGTTGATGATGTTGATGATGATGTTGATGATGATGATGGTGATGATGGTGATGATGATGATGATGTTGATGATGATGGTGATGGTGATGATGGTGATGGTGATGATGATGATGATGGTGATGGTGATGATGATGGTGATGATGATGATGATGGTGATGATGGTGATGTTGGTGATGATGATGGTGATGATGGTGATGATGATGTTGATGATGATGATGTTGATGATGATGATGGTGATGATGGTGATGATGGTGATGATGTTGATGATGATGATGGTGATGATGTTGATGATGATGGTGATGATGATGGCGATGATGATGATGATGGTGATGGTGATGATGATGGTGATGATGATGATGATGATGGTGATGATGGTGATGATGATGATGATGATGATGGTGATGATGTTGATGATGATGATGGTGATGGTGATGGTGATGATGGTGATGATGGTGATGGTGATGATGGTGATGATGATGATGGTGATGTTGGTGATGATGGTGATGATGATGATGGTGATGATGTTGATGATGGTGATGATGGTGATGATGATGGTGATGATGATGGTGATGATGGTGATGATGGTGATGATGGTGATGATGATGGAGATGATGATGATGATGTTGATGATGGTGATGATGGTGATGGTGATGATGATGATGATAGAGTTGATGCCGCTGATGATAAAGATTACAGTGTTGATGATGATGACATTGATGATGGTAATGATGGCGACAACCATAATGAACACTGGTTGGGCGTCCTCCTGTGTAGGTGTGGCCTCTGTGCCAGGTGTTTTGTGCATGTAGCTTCCGCATTCCTCTCAATAATCTCTTCGGTGGTGACTCTTATTATCTTACCTTTTTAAAATCACCACTCCATGGAAAATGATGACATTTGTACAGAACATGGGAGTAAAAGTGTGACACCTGGTGGGGGCTGGAGGTGATGGCCCTGGCCCTCATTCCAGGAGCCTTCAGCACTGACAGGATTAATATCTTGGGCACCCCTTAACTCCTGACATAGAGCCAGGAAGCTCTGCCTTTTACAGTTGATGGTGGTGAAGAAGAAGAGTGTCCTCACTCTTCAGGATTAATTGCTCTGTTGGTCCCTTATGTACATGTCACTTCTTACTGCAGGCAAATTGCAGGTTTTCACATGGCATGATTTGAATTCTTGGGAAATATTATGGCTGAACTGTGTTCCCCCAAATGAATATGTTAAATTCCTAACCCCCTGTACCTCCGAATATAACCATATTTGGAGGTAAGGGGAGGTCATTAAGTTATAATCAGGTCTTTGGGGTGGGTCCTAATCTAGTGTGGCTAGTGTCCTTATGAGAAGAGGAAATTGTACAAAGGAAGGTGATGTAGGGACACAGGAGAGGAAGGCCATCTGCAAGCCGAGGAGAGCGGCCTCAGAAGACACCAGTCCTGCCGACACCTTGATCGTGGACTTCCAGCCTCCAGAACCACGAAATCCTAAGTTTCTGTTGTTTGAGCCATCCAGTTTGTGGCACTTTATTATGGCAGCCCTAGCATAAACTAATCCAGGGGCAGAGACCTCTACCACTTTCTGGAGTTTGCCTTTAGAGCTTCCTTGGGTTTCTCTTGCCTCTGAAAAAGTGGTTCTAAAACTTCAGTAGGCCTCAGAACATGCAGAGTTCTGGTGAAAGCAGATTGCTGGGCTTCACCTGCAGAGTCTATGATGTTTCAGTTTGTAGGAGCGGGTGGGGCCTGGGAATTTGCATTTCTAGTGTGTTCCCAGGTATCTTAGTCAGTTTGGGCTGCTCTAACGAAGTGCCATAGACTGGGTGGCTTATAAACAACAGAAATGTGTTTCCCACAGTTCTGGAGGCTGGAAATCCAAGACCAGGGCGCCAGCATGGTTGGGTTCTCGTGAGAGTCCTCTTCTTTGCTGCAGACTGCTGACTTCTGATTGTGTCCTCATTCGGTGGAAGGAGAGGAAGCGAGCTCTCTGGCCTCCTCTTAGAAGGGCACTAATCCCATTCACAAGGGCTCTGCCCTCATGACCTAATTGGGGATGATATTGATGACAACAAAGGCCCATCTCCAGATACCATCACATTGGGGATTAGGGCTTCAACATACGAATTCTAGGGGGATACAAACGTCCAGTCCATAGGATCAGGTTATGTGGATGCTGCTGGCCTTGGGGACTGCACTTTGAGAAGCACTGCTCTAACAAATGAAACCCTGTAAATGGCACCCAGTAGGCCTTCCAAGCTTTTTGAATATTTTGACTGTGGGACTGATGGGGGCCCATCAGGGTTAGCTTGCTGGGGTGACTGGCGTTTCAAATCCTGGCTTCTTCCCTCTCTCTGACCCACTCTTCAGGGTCCGAGCATTCGATAAATGCTTCCTTTCTCGTAGGCCCTCTTTGTTGGCAAAATGGAAGGGTATAACCTGTATCTAGCCTTGTAGTCAGTCATTCTCCCAGTGTTGTTAGGGTTCCTCTCTGTTCTGGTCTTACCTGGGCAGGTACATCCCCGGGATTACAGAGGTGATGAAGACAGTCACGTAAATGGTTATTGTAAAAATGTAATATTTCTGAAGAAATTCTTGGTGGGGAATTCCGTGTGATGATAGAGTACAGAGTGACTAATTTTGTACAGGGAGGGAGAAGAAGGTTGGACAAAGGTAGCAGCCTCACACCTGGAGAGGGACTGATGAGCAGAGATTTTTCCTGGCAGAGAGGAGGGCTCAGGGTGCTGTCATCTGAGAGGGCAGTAGGTGCAAAGGCCGTGGGGCTGGAAATGATCCAGCCTCTTTGGGAAAGAGTTAAGGAGTTAAGTGTAGCTTGAAGCATAAGGTCTGCGGGTGGAGACGTGGTGGGAGCTGACCTGGAAGAGGTAGGTTAGCACCACCTCCATCTGCTGGGGGTTTGATATTTATCTTTTAAGAAATGAGGGCGTGTACAATATTAGTTTCATATTTCTTCTGTAACAAATGATTGCAAACTTAAGTGACTTAAAACAAGCCAAATGTACTATTTTACAATTATTGAGGTCAGAAGTCAGAAATGAGTCTTATAAGACTAAAATCGATGTGTTGTCATGGCTGCATTCCTTCTAGAAGCTCTAAAGGAGAATCGAATCAGTTCCTGGGCTGTACCAGCTTCTAGAGGCTGCTAGCTTTCCTTGGCTGTAGCTGCATCGCTCCAGTCTCTGCTTTTGAGGTCACCTGGCCTTCTCTGACTTTGATTCTCCTGCGTTCCTTTTATAAGGACCCTTGTGATTACAGGGGGCTCAGCCAGACAATCCAGGATAATCTCTCCACCTCAAGATCCTTAACTTACACCTTCAAAGCTCCTTTTGCCACAGAAGGTAACATTCATAGGTTCTGGGAATTGGGATGTGGATACCCTTTGGGAGCCATTATTCAGCCTATCACAGGGCATCTGAGGAATTCTAAGTTACCTGGACAAGGGGAGAGAAATCCAAGCTCTGCTGGTCCCCAAGGGCACGTAAGGGTTGAGGAGGGCCTGGACCCAAAGGGTGTCGTTGGGGGTGGAGAGGAGATGGTGGCTTGAATTGAGAGGAAAAAATTGGTGAGAATTCAGTAGTGGACGATGAAGGCATAGGAAACATGGAGGATAACCCTGAGGTTTAAAATGGTGTCGTTCTTTTTTTGCGCTTTTGCTTTTTAAAAATTGAAGTATAGTTGATTTACACTATTGTGTTAATTTCTGCTGTACAGCAAAGTGATTCAGTTATACACATATATACATTCTTTTTCATATGCTTTTCCATTATGGTTTATCACAGGATATTGACTATAGTCCCCTGTGCTCTACAGCAGGACCTTGTTTATCCATTCTCTACATAGCAGTGTACATCTGCTAACCCCCAACTCCCACTCCATCCCTCCCCCTCGGCAACCACAAGTCTGTTCTCTAGGTCTCTGAGTCTGTTTGTCTCATAGGTAAGTTCTCAAATGGTGTCATTCTTTTTTTTTTTTTTTTTTTTTGCGGTACGCGGGCCTCTCACTGTTGTGGCCTCTCCTGTTGCGGAGCCCAGGCTCCGGACGCGCAGGCTCAGCGGCCATGGCTCACGGGCCCAGCCGCTCCGCGGCATGTGGGATCTTCCCAGACCGGGGCACGAACCCGCGTCCCCTGCATTGGCAGGCGGACTCTCAACCACTGCGCCACCAGGGAAGCCCTAAAATGGTGTCATTCTTAATGGTCTTGTTAATCAAGAGAAGAAGGACAGGTCCTTCCATCTCCTTGCCTGCCTCACTTCTCTGGTCTTTAGAATTTTCAGGAATCCTTCCCTGGCAGGTGTAGTGCTGTCCTCGGGTTCCCAAAGCGCCCTGCTTCCCATTAGCCGACAACGTGTTTACTTGCCTGTCTCATGTGTTAGGCTGCAAGTTTCTGGAGCACCTGGGAAGGTGTTGGCTGCGTAGCAGGCTCTGGTTCTGGTCTGTTGAGTTCCTCTTTTTGTATGTAGAGATTTGGACGCCCTTGGGCAGCCCTGAAGCCGGCAACCAGGAGATCACTGTTGCTAAGACCCCTTTCTCACTCTCACGCCTTCCTGGAATGACAAAGGGGTCTGAGTTATTAACCTTTATCTCCACAGTTACGAATATTTTAGTTTTCGCCCCTTCAGGGAGTCATGTATCTTCCAGAATGTCACGTAGCCTTTAAAATGGGTGTAAATAAGCCTAATAGCTGGAAAGGACTTGGAAATCATTTATCAAGGAGGAATAATTCAGCTGGAAATATGAGAAAGTAATTTTCAACGCTATGCATGTTTCCAGAAACGTGCTCTCCCTTGAGATGCTATTTCTTGCATCTGATTCAGTAAATATCTGTTCTGTTCATTTGCTGATGGGTTTTTGAAGCTCTCTGTCTCCTGTGTGTTCTGGCTCTTTCTCAGCCTCTTTCATCCTGCTTATTCCTTAAAGACATGGAGAATAGTAGTTTCCTTTATTTAAAAGCAAGGAGTGGGATGTTGAAGGGAGCTTCTCCTTTTGCTTGGGAATTCTGGTTTCTGCCCTCAAGCTGAGAGCAATGCGGGAGAATTTTCCATTATTCATAGCGAGGATGGAGCCCTTAGGGGAGGAGCTATCCAAAGATAGCAAGATTGGTCCAGCACCTCAACGACCTCTCCTCTATAAAAACAAGATGCGTTCAGGAGTTCATGGAGGAGATAGTTGCGGGAGAGATAGGATGTTTCCGTTTCCTTCCCGGTAGGAGTGATTCCCCCCAGGTTAAATGGGGAGATCTAAAGGAGTGATTCCCCCCAGGTTAAATGGGGAGATCTAAGCAGAACACACGAAGAGATCGAGGGTGCCTTCCTGAAGAGGAGACTGGCGTCTCCCTCCCTGGCTGGGTGCTTGCTGAGCTACAACTCTCATAGGCCTGTCTTTAGACCAGGAAGCAGAGTTTCATGAGAATGTTCTTGGGAGCCTCTGGAATGTGGAAGAAATTGACATGAGTTCCCTGGATTGGGGGGACCTACATGGACATGGGGGAATTCTAAAGTCAGGAGGCCAGTGGGCAGCAGGGTGAGCGCCCTTCGCTGTCTCCCTCTACCTACATGGCGAACAGGTGGGAGTCTCCTGTGGACCCCTGGAGGCCTGGAGTGGGCAAGGGGCAGGCTGGAAAGGGGGTCTGCTGTGGAGCAGACATGGGCGCTGAGACTGCCAAGGTCAGGTCCAATAAAATTCCTAGAAGAGCTCATCCCCATATCAGGGAGCCCTGTAGTATGGAGGGCCTCACGGCAGGGCCTGGACCTCAGATGTGCCCCGTAGGAGAGACCACCTTTGATCACCTGCCAGGAGGTAACGCCGGACAGTAGCAGCAAAGCCTTTACAAGGCAGGAGTTCGCTTCTCTTGCTTCGTCTGATCCGTTCTGCCTCTGCCTTGGTCTCGGAGGAGCCAGGAAGCAGGTGGGAGGAGAAGGACGTGTGGAGGACCGGCCACTGGTCTACCTGCCTGTGGCCCTCAACCCAAAGCTGAGGGGAGGGACGAAGCTGGGAACTCGACGTCAATTGAAGGGTTCACTGTGGGCTGCACTACGCCACTTAAATCCTAAAACTGAATATTAATTTCCTAACGGATTTTGTTCTTGTAACTGAACGTTGAGTGGGAGGCTGAGGGGTCTGTCCGAGATTATCATCAGGCAAAGGAGGGAGATGGTAGAGCGCAGCTGGGGCAGCAATGGAAGAAAAATGGAGCCATTTGCCTTTTTACTCCATGGAGTTCAGCCCGCTCAATAAATTTGTTACAAAACCTGACAGGAGCACAATGCAGGGTATCAACTCGGGATCAGAGATTTAATATAGTCTGTGAACTGCTTTGTACTGGTTTAGAGGCTTTAGAAATACGTGTGCATGCGTGTGTGTGTATTTGTATGTATCACGTCTCTATATAATAGCATACGGCAGGTGCTTTTCAATGTCTCTCTGCTGCTCCACACATGTAATAAATGTGCTTTACACTCATTTAATCTTCACAACAACCGTGCGAGTTGGTCCTGTTATAAGCCCTATTTTACAAAGAAGAAACTGAAGCACAGAGAGGTTAAGAAACTTGCCTAAGGGCACACAGCAAGTGTGGAGGAGCAGAGAGCTGTGCCTAGGCCTTCTGGCACCCTGGACCATTCTCTTTCTTTCTCTCTCTCTCTCTCTGTCTCTCTGTCTCTCTCTCTCTGCCCTTTTCCAGTCTTCCTCCGCCCCCATCCCCATCATCTCTGTCTGTCAATTTTTTAATATGGAATTTTACAAACAGAAAGTAGAGAGAATAATGTAATGGACTCGACATACACTCACTCAGCCTCAGCAATTCTCAGTTTATAAGCTGTGCTCTAAGCCCTCATGCTCTTCTGCCTCTTTTGGCAAATCTGTTTGAGGTGGTGGATGTTTGCTGAGAGGATGGATTAAAAAAAAACAGTTGAAGAGTAATTGCCATTTGATACAGAACAGAAGGGCTTAGCTTTGGTTTAAGCTGTTCATTTCCCCTCCCACATTCTGAAGTTCAGCTGCAGGAAAAAAAAAAAAAAGTAATTCAAGTAATTTAAATTCTGCATGCTGACTTAGTTTTGTCCTCATCTTATCTGACCTTATTTAGTCAGACCAAAAAAAGGAAAAGAAAAGGACCAGAAAGGCGTTTTCCAGGGATTTCATCCTGACCCTTTAAATGAATCTTCCATTTATACTTATATAATTATTTCACATTAGATAGTCTTAATAATATCAAATTTCATTTCTAAAGCGAGCTGACAGAAGCTTTTAAAGACTCACTTTGCTGCCAGTCCATTTCCTTTCAGTATTTTCTGCCTAAGGGTGCTGCACTTTTCCTTTAAAAAACCCCACAGTTACAGCAAAAACCATACACTCTGATCCCAGATCCCCGTCCCAGGTCCTATAATGTAAGAAATGACCACCCCTTAGATTTCAGTGGGCACAGCCCCGGCATCTTTCTTGCTCTGCCTGTGAGGGTGGCGATGCTCAGAGGGGGAACTGGGGCTCCCAAAGGGTCACTGTCAGCTGGAGGCAGACTGTGCCCAGTTCCTGTTCATCCCACCCCATATCCAACCTCATTCGCTCTCAGATACCTCGTGTCTGGGAAGCAGGCTTTGCTAAAGTGCCAGAAGCAGTTTTTGAAGGAATCTGATCTCATGGGAGTGAATTTAAAAACCTCTGGCCCTCATTCAGGTTTTTCTGTTTAAATGAAATTTCTTGAAGTCTAATTTGCATGTAATAGAATTCACCATTGTAGGTGTACAGTTCCATGCCTTTTGACAATGTATGCGGCCATGTATCTCTCACCTCAGTTGAGATACAGAGCAGCTCCATCGCCCTCAAAGCTTGCCGTGTGCCCTTTCATAGTCAGTCCTCAATCCCATCCTCAGGCAGTCATTGATCTGCTCCCTGCTTGTATGATTTTCTTTCCTAGAACGTCATACAGGTGGGATCATACAGCATGTAGCCTTTGGGGTCTGGCTTCTTTCACTCAGTATAGTGCTTTAGAGATTCATCTGTGTCGTTGCATCTATCAGAAATTCATTCCTTCTCAGTGCTGGGTAGTTTTTCAATGTAGGAATGGATATTCGGGTTGTTCCCAGTTTAGGGCAATCATGAATAAAGTTGCTATTAAATGTTCATAGGCAGTCTTGGTGTGAACATATGTTTTCGTTTCTTTTGGGTGGGCACCCAGGAGTGGGATTGCCACGCCATATGGTGAGTGTTTGCATTCTCAGCAGCCATGTATCAGAGTTCTAGTTGCTCCGTATCCTTGTCAGCACTTGTTATTATCAGGAATCCTTTTAGTCATTCTATGATGTGTGTAGATGTCATGCAAATTCTTATATGTGGAAGGACAGGGATGCACTGTTAAAAAACTGGCTTCAGGGCTTCCCCGGTGGCGCAGTGGTTGAGAGTCCACCTGCTGATGCAGGGGACACGGGTTCATGCCCCGGTCCAGGAAGATCCCACATGCCACGGAGCAGCTGGGCCTGTGAGCCATGGCCGCTGAGCCTGCCTGTCCGGAGCCTGTGCTCCGCAACGGGAGAGGCCACAACAGTGAGAGGCCCATGTACAGCAAAAAAAAAAAAAACTGGCTTCAGTTGTTGCCCCCATGAGCCTCTCTACACTTCAGGAACTTGACTACGGGCTTCCCTGGGAATGGGTGTACTTTGTGCCGCTTGGTGGGAGACTTTGCCATGGAATGCTTGGTGAGGCAGGCATGGCTTACAGGGCTGATGAGGGCCCCTGTGGCACGGTGGGAAGAACATACTCTCTGAAGTCTGGGACCAAATTCCCTTTCTGCTACTTATGACGCCTGTAACCCCCGCAAATCATTTAAAGCCTGCATGTCCTCTTCTGTGAAATGGAGATAATCGTGGCTCCTTGCCCACCCTACAGAGAGTGAAGAAGAGCTTTGAAAACGGAAACGTGCAATCCAAAGAAGAAAGGAGGGCATGATTATTTTTATTGCTTTCAAGCCGTTTTTATTGCTGTTGGCTAAAACCTCAGGATTGAAGTAAAGCATTATTGTTATTAGCAATGAAGGTCGACGGGACTGTTTTTCATCTGCTTTGTTATTTTTAACCACTTTGTAGACATAGAATTCCATGGAAATGTCACGAAGACCGCTTGGAGTAGAAGCTGCATATTCCATTGTGATTTTTAATATAAAATTCACTTTAGGCATAGACGACTTCTTGTAATCACTCACCTCGCTTCCCAGATACTAGTCCTCTGAAATGTTATTGGAGACCGTGCTCTGATTTCAAATACTGTCAACTCTTGCTCATAAAAGGAACAGTTTATATAGTTTGTGGATTATTTCTTTTCCCTCTTGGGCCATTTGTTTGACTGCTCAGTGTCATCCTCAGTTGTTTCAGACAGGAGAGATGGAAGATCAAGAAATGTAGGCTGGATTATTTTCTCCCTGGTTATGGCTGTAGTTGAAAGTTTGTCTCAAATACAGTTTTTTGGGTTGTCTGGGGATTTGAATTATTCATGCTATATGCCCTTTCTCTGTTAGCGAAGTCAGCAAAGATTTGATGAAGGGGGACAGTGAGATATTCCCATTTGTGGTCTATGGGTTCTATCCTATATCTACCAGAATATTGTGTTCAGAGTCGGTATGGAGCAAACTTTCTTAGGAGCTTAGTTCTCCTAAGGGACTTTGGAGACAACAAATATTTCTTTCAGGGAAGTAGAAAAAGGGGGCAGAATAAAGAGCCTTTGGTTGAGCATTCTTTTGATCAGCTATGAAAAGTTTGATTGTTACTGACGGTCAAATAAAACAGTGGCATTTCTAAACAATTTTCTCTAATGAGATTGTGTGTGTGTGTGTGTGTGTGTGTGTGTGTGTGTGTGTGTGAAAGAGAGAGAGAGAATCATAGGTTTCCAATGACCTCCGTTTTAATTCCAGAGATTCATTTTTGAGACATCCACCCTCAGAAAGTGTCTGGCTTCTAAGCCCAGCAAGCACCACATTTAGGAATACTCATGTTGCTGCCAGGCAATGCTGTGCTGGCAAACAGACTCTGTAATCAGGAAGAGGGGAGAGGGTATGTGATGGTGGTTAGATGGGGGCCTTGACGCAGATCTTCCCATCGTGGTCTATTTCAAGCCTCTAGTGGCTGACAGCTGGCTGGCAAAGCTTCTGCATATTTAACAGCTGGCTCTGGCAGAGCTGACTCCTGCCCACCACTCATTTCAAGGGACATTCTGCTTCTCTTAGAGATCCACTGTCAACGTGTTTAATTTTCCCAGAGATCCCCCTGTAAGACATTTGTCAAGAGCATTGCACTTGACGTCAGCGCACACGATAATAGGTTAAAGTACACTCGAAGGTGCCACCTGGCTGGTTTCAGTGGTCTGATGGGAAACTCCCTTACGTCCGTGCTCTGGTGTCTTTGCGTGGGTGCACCGGGCCTGCGGATGCTGCAGGAACTGGGTGGACAGGAAAACTCAGGGCTTTCTTCTGATTTGCATTTCAAATGAGGACAAGAAATCCTTGAAGAAAAAGTTAGTTATCTGATTGATGTGGTTATTGAGGTAGTGCTGTGATGGGGACCAGCCTTGGCCCTGGGTATCCAAAGCTGAGCAGATCATGACCTCTGCCCTCTGGACCCTGGTCTCCACAGGGGGTGCCGACGCAGGCTGTGAGGGCCTGTCTCAGGAGTCAGGTCCCTGAGCTGACTGCTGTGTGTTTTCAGTGCAGGGAGGCCCCGTAAAACGAACGTAGGAGTAATGTGTTTGCCTCCTGCCATCGTGGCAAATGGTTTAGTTTACAGAGCCTCAGTTTCCCCCCTCAGTTTCTCAGAGTTGGGGGGGGTCCCCAGATCTGCAACGGCAGCATCAACTGCCAACTTGTTGGAAATGCAGATTCCTGGGCATCGCCCCAGACCCCAGAACCAGAAGCTCTGGGGTTGGCCCAACGATGGACCTGTGTTTGCCCAGCTCCGCAGGTGACGCCAGTGCCCACTCAGGTGTGAGACCACTGAGTCTGGGGCTGTTTGTGGAGTGCTGTGGCCCAGGTGTGAACACTTAGCCCAGCGCCTGGCACGGGTATGGGCTCTGCCACCTGCAGCTCCAGGAAGGGCACTCTGAGGGAGGTAACATTTCAGGCGGTCTGTGGGTTGAGGAAGGGGGGCAGATAATACGGCCAGCTCTATGGTGGTGACTTTGTGTGAAGGTGCGGCCAGGAGAGGAAGGAAGCGGGGCTGCTTCTACAGGGTTAGGTTAGGGAACGCCCTCTTTCTCAGGCGTGGGCTGCTTCATTCTCTTCTTGCCCAGCTTATCGATTTCCCTTGGGTAAGTCGGGGCAGTGCTTTGTCTTGACTCATGGAGCCCTAGGAGAACTTGGGTCTTAACTACAGAGAGGTAGAAACAAAGGTGAGATGCACCACCTTTCCTGGAGTCCACACCCACCAGCTCCTGTCACCCCCGTGCTCTTGGTTATTTCATTTTCTTCACAGCACTTATTACTTCCTGCACTTATGTTTATCATGTGTTATTATAGTGTTTACTTGTCTCTTGTGTCTCCTGCCCAGCAGAATATCAGTACCACGTAGGCAGAGACGTTTTCTGTTTTGTTTGCTGCCATCTCACAGCACCTTCGAACAGTGGCCAGCTCATGATAGGTGTCCCCGTAAATGTCTGTGGAATGACTGGGTGGGGGGATGAGTGAGTATTCTGAGGGACAGCAACTGTGCAAATCCGGGCACTTCACAGATGTAAAGAGGTGGGGTTTGCATCACAGTTTGTGTATTTCTTTGGTGACCTGGAAGCACTGAAAAAAGCCATTAGAAAGTAGACAGCTAAACAAAGTAGAGGCATCCCACTTCCTGATTTTGAAAATATTACAAAGCTACAGTAACTAAAACAGTACGGTACATGCATAAAGACAGACATGTAGACAAATGGAACAGAATAGAGAGCCCAGAAATAAACCCTCACACATACAGTCAACTGATCTCTGACAAGGGTGCCAAGAACACACCATGACGAGAGAATAGTTTTTTCAATAAATGGCACTGGGAAAACTGTATATCCACATGTAGAAGAATGAAATTGTACCATTATCTTACATCACATAAAAAAATCATTGCAAAATATATTAAAGACTTAAATATTGGACCTGAAACTATAAAACTCCTAGAAGAAAACATAGCAGAAAATCTTCTTGACATTGGTGTTGGCAGTGATTTCTTGGATATGACACCAAAAGCACAAGCAACAAAAGCAAAAATAGACACAAGGGACTACCTGAAACTAAAAAGTTTCTGCACAGCAAAGGAAACAATCACAGAATGAAAAGGCAGCTTACAGAATGGGAGAAAATACTTGCAAACCATATATCTGACAAGGGTTTAATATTCAAAATATGTAACGAACTCCTACAACTCAAGAGCAAAAAACTAAAATAATCTGATTAAAATACGGGCAAAAACTTGAATAAGCATTTCTCCAAAGAAGGTGTACAAATGGCCAACACATATATGGAAAAGTGCTCAACATCACTAATCATCAGGGAAATGAAAATCAAGTGAGATATCACCTCACACTTGTTAAGATGGCTATTATCAAAAAAAAAAAACAAAACCCAAAAGACAAGTGTTGGTGAAGTGATAGATAGAGAAATTGGAACTCTTATACACTTCTGCTGGGATGTAAAATGGTGCAGTCTCTATGGAAAACAGTATAGAGATTCCTCAAAAAATTAACACTAGAACTACCGATATGATCTATCAATCCACCTTGTGGGTATTTATCCAAAAGAATTGAAATCAGGATATTGAAGGTATATCTGTACTCCCATGTTCACTGTAGCGTTATTCACAATAGCCAAGAGGTGGAAACAACCTAAATGTCTATCAACAGGTGAATAGATAAAATGTGGTATGTAATACAGTGGAATTTTATCCAGCCTTTAAGAAGAAGGAAATTCTGCCATATGTGACAACACGGATGAACGTGGAGGAGATTTTGTTGGTGAAATTGGTTGTCACAGAAGGACAGATACTGCATGATCGCAGTTATATGAGCTATTTAAACTATTTAAACCACCGCATCAAGCTCATAGATGAGGAGAGTGAAATGGTGGTTGCCAAGGGATTGGGGGAGGGGAGCTTGTTGTTCAGTGGGTATAAAATTTTGCTTATGCAGGATGAGTAAGTTCTAGAGATCTGCTGTACACCGTAGTGCCTGTCGTTAGCAGTACTGTGCTGTGCGCTTAAAAAAATGTGGTAAGAGAGTAGATCTCATATTAGATGTTCTTTTTACTGCCACCCTCCCCCCAAAAAGAAAAAACAAGGGGGCATAAGGAAACATATGTTTATTACCTTGATTGTGGTAATGGTTTCACAAGTGTATGCATGTGTCCTAACTCATCAAATCGTACACATTAAAGTATGTGCAGTTTTTGTATATCAATTATACTTCAGTAAAGCTGGAGAGAGAGAGAGAGAAAAGAAAGGAAGGAAGGAAGGAGGAAGAAAGTAAGAAAGAAAGGAGACAAAAGGAAAGAAAGGAAGGAAGGAAGGAAGAAAACAGCTGTCCGAGGAGGGGAGAGAGTTTTCTCCTTTCAGGACTAATGATGAGTGCGGTGTTTCTGTCCCAGTCTCCACCTGGGGTCTTGGTTTTCATTTATTTGCATGCTGCTTTTATGCCCAGTTTCTTCCCCTGAAGGAAAGCATCTCAGTTACACGAAAGGGAAGGAAACTTGAAATGCATTGCTTCTTTTTAGTTTGAAAAATTAATTTGTGAACAGAGCTTGTGTTTGGAGCCTAAGATATTTGGGTATTTTTTCCTGACTTCTCTTTGATGATACTTAAAAGTCAAGCTAGGTAGCTCATCTTAACTTTTTTTTTTTCATCATCTTAACTTTTGAGGTGTGCCCAGGGGAGGGAGGGAGGATGAGGGATACATCTATAGTAATAATGATATAGTATATAGTAATAATGATAATAATTATATATAATATAAAATGTTATTTATTATATATTATTATTTATGCCATTTAATATATTATTTATAGATGATATTCTGTATTATAACAGATATACTAATATATAATAATTAACAGTAATACAATTTATATACAACAGGTAATGATGTAATATATAATTATAATAATTATATATATTATGTGTATGTAATATGTATATTGTATATATCATGTATGTGTAATATGTATATTGTAATATGTATATAATTATTACATATTATGTATATTACATATATTATGTGTAATATATATGTATATATTACACATACATAATTATATAATGTAATAATTATATAATGTATAATATGTAATTATTATATATTAAAACTATAATATAAATTAGTTATTACCTTATATATGCAATAATAATTGTACATTATTACTTAATAAATTTTTACTATTATTACTTATTGAATGTATATATATAGAGAGAGAAAGACAGAGAGAAGAGATTTATCACAGGAATTGGCGTGAGACCCAGGAAAACCAGCGGTGTAATTCAGTCTGAATCCGAAGACATGGAAACAGGGGAGCAGCTGATGGTGTAAATCCCAGTCGGAGGGCAGGAGAAGATGAGGTGGGATGTCCCAGCTCAAGCTGTGAGGCAGAAATAAAAACTGGAGGTGGGGGGTGAATTTCTCCTTCCTCTGCCTTTTATTCTGCTAAGGCCCTTAATGGCTTGGGTGATGCCCACCCACACTGGGGAGGGTGGAATCTACTTTACTGAGTCCACTGATTCAAATGCTAATCTCACCTGGAAACAACCTCACAGGCACACCCAGAAATAATATTTAATCTGGGCATCCTATGGCCGGTCACATGGACACATAAAATTAACCATCATACCATGCTTTTACTTAATCCTCGTGACAACCCTATGGGTCAGTCCTGTTGTTACTATTTCTATTCACAGAGGAGGAAATTGAGGCTCAGAGAGGTTAAGTGACTGACCCCAGGTCACCTGCACCCTTGTATCTGTTACCCAGGACTTGTGTAACAAATAACCACAAACTGGGTGGCTTACAGCAACGAACATTTATTCTAGATTTCTGGAGCCTAGAAATCTGAAATCATCAAGGTGTCTGCAGGGCCATGCTTCCTCTGAAGCCTCTAGGGAAGAATCCTTCCTTGCCTCTTCTAGCTTCATAGTTGTACCAGAAGCTGTGGTGTTCCTTGCCTTGTAGCTGCATCACTCCAGTCTCTGCCTCCATCTTTACGTGTGGCCTCTTCCCTCTGTGTGTCCTCTTCTTATAAGGACACCCGTCTTTGCATTTAGGGCCCATCCTAACCCAGTTTGACCTCATCTGAACTTAAGTGCAACTGCAGAGATCCTATTTCCAAGTAAGGTCATATTCTAAGGTTCCGGTGGACATGAATTTTTGGAGGACACCATTTAAGCACTACAGCAGGTCTGACTGTTCATTCAGAGCCGAGTCTTCTCCACTGCCTTATACAGGCTAGCATCTAACGTGGAGGGATTTCCTCGGAGGGGTACCCAGGCCTGGAGGAACAGGGGAAGGTGGTCTGGGAGCAGGGAGAAAATTGCACCAGTGCGGTGATGTTCAGCTTTGCTAACGTTCTTTAGAGTATTTGGCATGTAAGCTTTCTTCACAGTCGTGTCTTCATTGGGGATTTTACCTTTTATCAGAACTAAATAGTTGTCTGGCCCATTTAATGACTTTTATTTCTCAGTCCTCTTTGATAACAACCTGGAGTTCTTTCTTTCTACTTGTGTTCGGTCAGTATATCTTGGGGCATGATTTTAATGGGTCTGGGTTGTATAGTTTTAAGCATATTGAGAGACTATAGCATTTTCTACCCCATTGGGAGGTGTTTTTTTTTGCCTTTGGATGAGAGAGGAGTAAGAGAGGGAGGGAATGGGGTCCAGACCCCCAGAGGATACAAGGACACTGCCCCCACTTCCCTGTGTTCTTTTGTCTTCATGGTTACCCAGTGAGGTAGGTGGGATTATCTCCATTTTACCACACTGGAAGCTGAGATGTTAAGTAACCTCCCCATGGTCACGTGGCCCATTGGTGGCACAACAGAATGAAGTCGGTATGACAGCTGCCTCTACTTCCCACTTCCACCAGGAGAGCAAGGCAGCAGATGGGAGCAGAAGTGAAAGAGATCAGGATGAAGACACCGAGGCAGGAATATCTAGTTACCAAGACAGTCTTGTTCCAAAGGACGGAAAACCAATCTATCCTTATTTACGCATGAAAAGGAGGAGATAGGGATTTATTCGCTCCTGTAACTGGGAATATGGGGGGTTTCAATGGTGTCTTCAAGACCCTGCCCCCCCTGTCTCTCTTGTAGACAGGGTTTCTCATCTGATAGCTAAGATGGTAGCTGGAGAAAGAAGCTCTTCCTGGAAAGTTCCATCAAAGACATCCTAGAAAAGTCTCTGGTCTGGTTTGAGGCATGTGCCTGTCTCTGAACACATCACAAGGGCCTAGGGTTTGTGAGTGGCCTCGTCTCAATCCCATGCCTGCTTGTGCTGTAGCAGAGTAGAATCACCCTGGTCCACACGGGGTGGGGTTCACACACAGACGAGGAGTTCTGTTCCCACAAACAGGGGGTTGGGATGCTGCACAGATGCCCAGAGGCGGTGGTGGTCTCTCCAGGAGAGTAGATGGCTTCAGCCCAGGAATCATAAAGAGAAGGAAAAGCAGGAACCACAGGACCAGCTGTTGGGAATGCCCAGGGTGCAGGTCTGAGGAGCGCTCAGAAATAGGAGAACCTGGAAGGAGGCCCAGTTGAAATAAATACCGTGTTATTGCACAGGGTTGAGTGGGAAGTTCAGGCATCTACTCTAGGCACTGTCTGAGCTAAGACTGCGTCCAGGTGGAGGCTGTCTCAGTCAGCTTGGGCGGCTGTAACAAAGATAACAACAAACTGGGGGCTCGAACAATAGACGTTTGTTTCTCACAATCTGGAAGCTGAGAAGTCTGAGATCAGGGCGCTCGTATGGTCGAGTTCTGGGAAGGGCCCACTTCCTGGTTCAGACCTCTGCCTTCTCACTGTGTCCTCACATGGCAGAGAGCAGAGAGAGAGGGATGGCTCTCTTCCTCTTCTTCCAAGAATGCTAATCCCGTCATGGGGTTCCACCCTCATGACCTTTTAACCTCCCAAAGACTGCACCTCTGAGCACCTTCACCTTTAGGCTTCCACATACGAATTTTGCAGGGGACACAAATAGTCCATAGCAGAGGGCTGGCAACAGCCCAGCCGAAAATGGAGAATTAGTTCTTAGATGGACCAATAGGATGCTTTAGCCTTGATATGTATAAAAGTCAGCCAATTAAGTTTCAAGGCCTGCCTAGCCATCGTCAAGAGTTAACTTCAGAAGAAATCCACCCTCGACTCTAAATTCTGGCGGATTCCCTGTCCTGCCCTCAGCCCTAGAGTGTGCAGGTGGTGAATGCACAGGTAGAGGCAATCCTGACGGCCTTCTTGCTGTTGGAACAGAGGCCGCCATCGCAGAGCTCCAGCGCAGGGCCATCTTGCCGAGGAAGGAGAGAATGCCGTTTAGCTCAAAGGAATTGGCTCCCTTGACCTCCAGCTCCAGTGCAGACAGGAAAATAGTCCTTTTCCTGGAGTCAGCAAATGTCCACACGCAGATGCGTGGGCCGAAGAAAGTAATTTCAGACACGCTGCTGCAACTTTGATAGGATTTGGGTCCCATGTGCTGTGACAGCCCAGGAAGTGACAGGATCCGGGAGGCAGCTTCTCAGCTGAGCTCTAATGAGCATCAGTGTAGAAATGCATTAGTTCTTTTATTTGTGATCTTCTGCCATCTCTCACTTTTCCCTTTGTGATCACATCCCGGAGTTGAGCCCTTTCCAAAGTCAGCTGCAGTTGTCAGCGCGCCACTGTTTCCTTCTGCTAGGGATGGTGTCTGCGGTTTTGAATTTGTGAGAAAATTATATATTTTTTCTGATATCAGAAAAATGCATTTTGACCTAACCACTTCCCCATGTGGGAACAATTTATGATTTTCTAGTCGATGTTTTGAAACTTCATTTGGAATAAAAAAAAAAGTGACCCATAGATTTCAGGTTAGCCTCCTGGGATGAAGATGGGTCACCTGCCAGAGCCGGTTCTGTTGTGGAACAAACCTGATTTCTTGTCATCCCTACTAGGGTCTGGGTTACAGGACCCTATGTGTTAACTGTTTCTTTCTCAAGGTTCTCCAAGCTTTCCTTGGTGATGAGTGAGAAGCCCCCCTTCCTCGGGCTCCTGGGTCTTCTCTGAACCTTGCTTTCATGGGGACATACCCCAGAGGCATCCACGGGGTTCAGGACGTCCAATGAAATCCCAGACTCATTCAGTGGGATGCTTTCTTATACGAACTCAAGCTCAGGCAAAAGCTTGTTCATTCCAATGACAACTGGCACGCTTGCAACTCCCAACCACGAGAGTGGGACCAACGTGGGCTACTTTATTTTCAGTTCAGTTTAGCAAACGTTTGGGGTTTGAGACACAGCCACGTGGGGACCTTTGAGCCTGCTGGGAGAGATCAGGGTCTCAGCAGAGTGTGGGGAAGAGCAGCGCTAGGGAGAAGGGAAAGGAAAGGGTGGTGTTCTTGGCTCTCATGATAGGTCCAGCATCTAGTGCTGTGTCAGGCACATGGCGGACGCTCTTTCCATGTGCAATGGATGGATGGATGGATGGGTGGATGGATGGAAGGAAGAGCCTCAGCCAGACTGGAGAGCTTAGAGCATGTTTGTACACCCAAAGGAAAGCCTTGCAAAAGGGCAGAGGAGGGGAGGAATGCTTGCAAATAGGTTGTGGGTTGGGGAGAATGTCCCATATGGACTCCAGGTTTGGGTGATGAGTCCACCTAAAGGGGAAGAGGTGTCTGCATCTTTGGGGAGGGTCAGGTTTCAGGGACAGCAAATGGGGTTGGGGGGTGGGTTTGCTGCAAAGAGGCTGAAGCCACATGGAATTCTAACCTGCTGTGGGATGGGGTCTTTGAGGCCACTTGGGGAGGCCACTTGCTGGAGGGAGAGAGGCTTGCCAGGAGGGAGGGGCACTGGGCAGGTTGGGGGTGAGGTTCAGAAAGGAGTGATGGCAGGAGGGGCTCTGAGCGTGACCAGGACACACAGGCGGGGGGTGGCATTAGCTGGAAGAGCCCTCCCAGAGCCCAGGTGGGAAGAGCAGCACTGCTGCATCTCAGCCATGTGGTTCCCAGGACTCATTTGTTCTCTTCCTTCCCCTTAAAATTGTGATTCCAGTTTTTGTCATGGATTAATTATATTAATTTTATTGTACCATAAGCTACTTTCAAGTCATTCTCATATATGGTACATACATATAAATCCGTTTGCTAAAAAAAAAAAAAAAATGCTCTTCATCAAGCTTAATAAAGCCACGCTCACCTTTCAGGGAGTTAGTATTGATGTGTACTTGGGTAAGAGTTTCTTCCCATCTATTCCAGACAAAGCTGTTTCTTAGAGTTCTAGACAAAGAGTTCTGTGAGTTTTCATGGTTAGAAGATTCTCTCTCTTCTGTGTAACTGCTACCCACTGCTTCTCAAATCCATTTTCTTTTTGTCCTTTGGTGGAGAGGCTTTAAAATCAGTGCATATGTTTTTTGAAAGGAAATTCTGAGCTGTTTTTCATAAGTGAATGAAACTGATGGAAATGAAAAACGTTAGAACACTCAATTAGGAGGCTTGGGATTCAGGGTTTATTGGGGCTTGAAGCTTATACGATTTTGGCTCCCTCTTTAAGGAAAGGAATGTAAAATTAGAAATACAGAATTAGGTGCAAAAATAAATATTTATCTAGAATGAGAAAAATTGTAAAAAAAAATGCCAAGTTAAAAAAGCTGACAAAATCATCAATATCACAGATTCTAGGAAAACAATGTTTTTATTAGCTACCCTACATACCTTTATAATCTTTTTTTCTTATATTTTTGGACTACATGTTATTTGACTGACTTCATATGACAGTAATTAGGAATATCCTTTTCTGTTGAGAGACTAGAAAGGCATTTACTCTTTCAGGATGGTTGATTGATACTTTTTTTAAAGAGTTGATACTTTAGAAAATGAAGTTTAGCTTCACAATCAGTATTGGCCATGTCAGGTACATTTATTAAATGGCTGTCAAATTTAGGGTGACTTCTGTCCATTTGCTGTGTGGGCTGTTAAGACTACAAGGCATTTCATGATTTTTTGTGGTCACTTGTATTAAATGTACTTTGAATTGATCACATCATGAGTGTTCTTGGAAGCTGTTGCTCTTCCAGGGCAGCATAACAATATCGGGGAGACTGGGAACCATTGTAGACATATTCCACTGAAGCTAAACCAAATGTATTCTTAGCCTAAATTTTCCAAAGCCAAATTCTAATGAAATGCCCCTCCCTCAAATTGCCCCACCACCAGAACTGTGACAGAGGGCCAACTGGAGGGACAAGAGACAGTCATCTTAGCTGATTGCAACAAAAGTATCTTGCTGTTGCAAATGTTCTAGAAACATCAGACCATGGGCACACACTGCTGGGGCCCTTTCAGAAAGGCCTTGCAAGGGGCCCATGTAAGTGAGGGGCCCCGAAGCAAAAGCTTCATGGGAAATCCAACTCTGCACTCATTGATTACTTCTGAATGTGAATATTTACTAAACCCCCTGGGTGAGGGACCTGGGATAGCACATCCTGGTGTTTTCTCTTTTCTAATAGACCTTTAAATATTCAAAAAAATTTTTTTTCCCTTGAAATAGGCGTTAAGAATCCTTGCCCAGATGATAATTACATTTCCTTACATCTGTGTAGTGGTTTACAGTTTGCAAGGGTTCACAATGCTTGATTTTATTTCATCTCCACTCCAGCCCTGTGAGCTAGACAGGGCCAGTATTATTCCTGTTTGCAAATAAGGAAGCCAGCTCTGAGCTTGCCAGGGTTTTTTCCATCTGCCTCTCAGGAGGAGCATTTGGAGCAGGAGGTATCTAGGTGTGATCAGGGACCACTGGGCACCAATCCACAGGCCTGTGACTGTGCTAGCTGTGGCACAAGCTGGCTGTAAGTTCTTGTCTTCAACCTTCCCGAGCCTCAGTTTCCTCATTTGTCAAGGAGAAATGGTCTCCTAGAGGTGACCTTTAAGGCCATTTTGCTACACTGTCCTCTACTTGATCAAGAAGAGTGTTCCTGCCTCTTGTCTCACATCCAGATAGGAGGTGGAGCTTTTACTGTCCTTATTTCTCTGACTCCTGATACCCTTTTACTTCCTGGCATTGTTTTGACATCCTATCAGGGTCTATTTTCCCGACTATAAGCCCTGAGCTGGCTGGATCATTGTAGAAATTGTTTTTGTGCTCCTTTGATTTCAGAAGCAGAGCTCAGACACGCAGGTATTTAAGCACCTGAATCTGCCCAGATGGTCCCGCCACGGGCTCGCGGGCCCAGTGGCAGCACCGTGGCCCTGCTTTTTGGACAGTTTTTTGACTATGGTTCTGCTTTGAGGCACGCATTCACCTGGAAATTCCGAGGCGCCCACGATTTCAGAACTGGGTTAGGGTGACATGCATTGTCACCCTAACCCTAACCCTAACCATCCTGCTGTAGGGTGCAGGAGAGGGGAGTCCACTGACCCTGGGAACATGTTGGTTCTGGATATATTTCTTTTGATGAGGCTAGCGTTTCATCAGATTTTTCTTTAAATGATTAAATTAATGCCAAAGCATGATTTGGTTCCTATAGTTGAAAAGACAATAAACGACATAGTTCAGTGTGCCCATTTTACATACGGGGAAACTGAGGTCCACTGATGAGAAGTCAGGAGTCCTGGATCAAACAGATAAGTGGGAACCCGGAATGTTTGTTTAGGCCACCTCCTCCCTGTGTGTTCATCATTGGGCCACACGTCTTTTTCTTTGCGATCTTATTTTGTGCCTAATTATCATTATTGGGCATATTTAATGAGGAAATGATTGAGTTTTGAATATTCTGGGGGTTTTTTGCCTTTACATATATTTACTTTTTAAATTTTACATGTAAATATAGAGATACCCTTATATGTATTTCTCAGTATTTAAGTGTTTCTTTTCTTCTTAGTTTTTTAATTTCGTTTTTCAAAATGTTATGTTTTTATTATGATAAAATTCACATAACATAAAATTCATCATTTTAAAGTGTACAATTCAGTGGATTTTAGTATTTTCACAATGTGGTATAACCATCACCACCATCTAATTCTAGAACATTTTCATCACTCCCCAAAGAAACTCCATGCTCATTAGCTGTCGAATATTCCATTTTTAAAGGTTTGCTAAATCATGATGCTGAGTGTGTGCTTATGTGTGTGTGTGTGTCTTCCTCCAGTGGGTGTATATCTTTTGCTTGATAATGATTGTCTTTGGAGAGGTTTCTGTCCAGGCAGGAGGCCCAGGAATGTGCTCATTTTTTGAACCTGCCCTGGATTGCAAAGCCTTCTTTCTCATGGCTGATGCTGTAAGAGTGAACTGGGGAAGGTGCTCTAGGGAGGCCCTTAGCAGAGGCTGGAGGGGTGGTGGGTGGGGAGAGAGAGTGGAGCCCGTGGACGCCCCTCTGCTTTCCAAACCCTGATGAGCCAGCCCAGCACAGCAAGGAAGAGAGTTGAGCTGCAGAGGGGCTGCCTGCAGAGAGGCAGTGAGCCAAGGTCCTGGGTGGCTGGTCTATTAAAAGCTCCCTCCACAATTTTGACAAAAGCACCAGTGTTGGCTGGTTACATCCTGATTTAGATCCTTAGCTTCTGTCTCTGAAAACCCTCCCTGAAGGTCCATTTGCATGTGTTATTCGATTCTCTCTGCGTCTGTCTGCCGTGGATTACATACTCCAGTTCTGCAAACTTATATGTGCAGACTCCAGAGAGCTGCATCCGTTTCTAAAAGGTGATAATTGGAAACAGTATGGTTAGATAGATGTAATGCTGATAGACACAGTGCTCATCCAGGCTCTCTGCCTGCTGTGTGACCCTGCCCAAGTCACTTGTCTTCTCTGAGGTTTGGTTTGCTCGTTTTTTTAAATTTTTATTTTATACTGGGGCATAGTTGATTAACAATGTTGTGTTAGTTTCAGGTGTACGGCAAAGTGAGTCAGTTAACATATACATGTATCTATTCTTTTTCAAATTTTTTTCCCATTTAGGTTTTTTACAGAATATTGAGCAGAGTTCCCTGTACTATACAGTAGGTCCTTGTTGGTTTTCTGTTTTAAATATAGTAGTGTGTACATGTCAATCCCACACTTCCATTTTTATTTATTTTTATTTTTTAGCATCTTTATTGGAGTATAATTGCTTTACAATGTTGTGTTAGTTTCTGTTGTACAACAAAGTGAATCAGCTATATGTATACATATATCCCCATATCCCTTCCCTCTTGAGCGTCCCTCTCACCCTCCCTATCCCGCCCCTCTAGGTCGCCACAAAGCCTTGAGCTGATCTCCCTGTGCTATGCGGCAGCTTCCCACTAGCCATCCATTTTACACTTGGTAGTATATATATGTCAATGCTACTCTCTCACTTCATCCCAGCTTCCCCTCCGATCATTTTTAAGTGAGTTGGTTGGAATAAATGGTCTAGAACTAATAATACCTATTTCATAGGAATCGCTGTCAGGATTAAATGAGATAGCGCATGAAAATCCTTTGTCAAAATGCCTGGCACAAAGCTTAAGTGACCCCAAATGGTTATTAATAGAAATGTACTTATGATTATTAATATATTCACCTTAATAAACTGGTTTATCCATCTAGAGTTAACGCCCAGTTTCCCCAACACGGTTTGGTAAATAATGGCGTCCTTAATTTGTAACACCTTTTTTTAAAGTTCTTCTGTATCCTTGGCCTGCTGCTGGACTGGTTTTATTCTCTTGGTCTGTTTGCTAATCATTTTATTAGAATAACATAATTTAATGATTATGGTTTATTAAACTATCTTGGAGTAAGTGCTTCTCGCAATTTAAGAAGAATTTTGAGTCTTCTTACCTTCCTGTTCTTCTGTGTACTCTTAAGAACTGTTTTGTTGGGTTGCCCCCAGATTCTATTGGGAGTGATTAGCATCCAGGTCTATTATAGCTATGTCTTGGTTTGTGAAAACTGGCTGCCTCCCAATGTTGTCTTACCATCTGGGAAAAGGGTGTACCTCTTCATTGGTTTAACTATTTAGGATAGGAGAATAGGATGTGTCTAGTGGGAATGGAGTCCCCTTATGAGTGATGAAAATGTTTTGGAACTAGATGTGTTGGTTTTACAGTATTGTGGATGTACTAAATGCACTCCGATATGCTTAAAATGGTTCATTTCATGTTATGTGAATTTCACTTCAATTTAACAAAATCAATACAATAAGAATGAAAAATTTGGGGAACAAAGAAATATGGTAGCCAGAATAAAATATGAATATGATTCAAAGAAAGATGTACTGAAGTTGAAGTTGAGAGCCTGCCTCAGGAGGCATGGAAGAGTCAGCATCACAGATCTATGCTCTCAGTGGGACACTGATAGAAATGTATTTTGAGTATGGGGACGCCTGTTTCAAAGTTGACAGACGAATGCATTTTAATCCCGAGATACGGATTGTGATTTTAAAAAATAGTAGCTGCTTGAGGGAGCTGGGCAGGGAAACGGGGCTGATGGTGTGACGGTGGATCTGCACGTCTCCGTGAGGGGGCACGTGAGTGTTTTCACACCAGTAACCTGTGGATGCTGAGTTACTGCGCTGTAACTGACTAGCAGAGCTATGATCGTGAGAGGGCGGGGCCTCTCAGCCACACACACAGAGGAAGAAAGACTCTGTCCCCACGACCTTAATTAGAGCACCTGGGCCCACCCCTCAGTTTACAGGTGAGCAGCCTGCTCCCTGGAGAGTGAAGGACCTGTGAAGAGCTGGGTCCCACCTAGATCAATGCTCTTGGCACTTTATTAACTTTTCTCCTGGGCGTTTTTAAAAAAAAATATTTATTTATTTGGTCGCGCTGGGTCTTAGTCGCAGCAGGCGGGCTCCTTAGTTGCAGCATGCGAACTGAATTCCCAGTTGCAGTTTGCATGTGGGATCTAGTTCCTCGACCAGGGACGGAACCCGGGCCCCCCTGTACTGGGAGCGCAGAGTCTTAACCACTGCGCCACCAGGGAAGTCCCCTGGGCCTTGTTTTGATCCGCCTGGATTATTGTCATGAGTCCTCGTGTACAGAGAGCATGGGAACTGCCTTTTATGAAGCTACCTCCAATGAGCTAGGTGCTCATCAAACTCATGAATTCCTCGCAGTGGACCTATGAGGTGGGGATTATCTGCCCCATTGAACAGATAAGGAAACTGAGGCTTAGGCCAAAAGGATTTGTGACACGATGAACCCCACCCCCTGGCCCTGTGCCTCCATAATAATACAACCTTGGTTTTCGTTGTGTAGATTCAATGGGTGTCTGCTGTATGCCAGGCACTGGACACACATGTTTTGCCCTCAGGGGGTGTGCAGGCTGCCCCATGATGCAATCAGTGCTGTTTCTTTCACAGTTGGAGAATCAGTGGGGTTTAGTGCAGACGTGATCTGCAGCGGACAGAATGCTGGGGGTCAGGGCAGCCGTGTGTCCTTCACGTGCCTGTGCTTTTAGTTCTTTGGAGGGAATGATTCACCCTCATAATCACAGCATCACAGAGCCTGCCCTTTCTTCAAGCCTGACACCAATGGAGAAAAATGTCTGCTATGTTCAGTCAGACCCTTGAGGGAGATGATTTAAGTTGCTTTGATAACAACCTTTGGGAGTTGGGGCTCCTTTTAATAATTTAGGGTGAAAGAATGTATGGTCTCATTACAGAGAGGAGGTGGATTTGGGCTCCGGCCTTGAAGTCTTTCTTTCTACAAGGAGACTTCTTGAGTTTAAAAATCAAGATGACACTGAAACGCGTGCTGGGAAACAAGAGATCTGTCTGTCTTTTTCGGCGCGTTCCTCCACCTCTGCCAGAGCGAACGTGGCTGAGCTTTTCCGAATCACTGACTGTTGTACATTCATGGACTTGGACAGGATAACAAGTGGAAGGGGGTTGTTTTCTGATCCTAATAAGTAGCTGTTCCTCCTAGCTTGGGAGGCAAGTCGTTTGTTTTTTCCACACACACTTGCACACGTATACACATATCGTTATCAACATGCTGCAAGGGAAAATTAAAAGTTGCACGCGGTGGAACTTCCCTGATGGTGCAGTGGTTAGGACCCTGCACTTCCACTGCAGGGGGCACGGGTTCAATCCCTGGTTGGGGAACTAAGATCCCACATGTTGTGTGGCATGGCCAAAAAAAAATTGCATACCGTATTTCTAAAAGGGGAAGAAGACGAAAGGGATTTCCAGAGATCCAACCGTGATCCCCATTGCCGCATCTCCTCATAATGTGGACGCTGTGTGTACACATCCTGGGCATACAGAGCGTGTTCCTTGGGTGGACTTGAAACTGGCCTTGAGCTTCTGGGACCTCCCTGCATCCTCCAGCTGGAGCTAAGGAGACATTAGCTGCTCTGATGGCCTTGGAAGCTGGAATGGGTCCTTTTCCGTAACTGATCATCCGGCATTTATTTCACTATGCCAGGCACTTACTTTTATTTTATTTTTTTGTTTTTACATCTTTATTGGAAGTATAATTGCTTTACAATGGTGTGTTAGCTTCTGCTGTACAGCAAAGTGAATCAGCTATACGTATACATATGTCCCCATATCCCCTCCCTCTTGAGCCTCCCTCCCACCCTCCCCATCCCACCAGACACTTACTTTTAAAACAAATAATATGTACTCCATTAACATTTAAAGTAATTATTGACAGGGAAGGGTTTGCTACTGCCATTTTGTTATTTCCTGTTAGTCTTGTAGTTCTTTTGTCTTTCAGCAGGTGTAAAGTTTCCATTAAGCAAGAGGAATACGTTCTAGAGATCTGCTGTGCAATGTGGCACCTGTAGTTAACAGTGTAATAGTGGACACTTAATAGTTTGTTAAGAGGGTAGGTCTCACAATACAATAAAATTCAGAAAAAGAAGAATGGTGTAAATGGTAGATAAATTAAGGAGTATGCATCCGTGAAAAAGGAATTTAACTATCATTTGAATTAACCACTTATTGGTAGCTTATGCTTTTTACCCAGGAGAGGAAGGTTAAGAACTTGCTATGGACAGTAACTCTGAAAAAATAGTCTCAGTAGGTATAGAGTGTGATCACAAGCAATGAGATAGTTTCTTAAACATATACTTCAGTTTGTATTTCAAAATGAGTGTTCTCTAACTTAGTTATAGCTAACGATCACGGTGGAATATTATACAGTCATTTCAGTGCTTGAAAGATACAAACATAAAAGTGCTAGGCTGTGTGTGCACGCACAACCCTCTCTTGGTTGTTCTGGACACTTAAGTCTTCTTGTCTTTTGCTACCAGGCTCAGATCCTATAGCTACATAGAGTGTTACCACAGTGGGGAGAGATAGCTGGGCTGATTTGGTGAAAATCTGGAAATACTATTTTACTGGGTTTTATTCGTTTTCGTGAATTTATTATTTTCAGAAACATAGCATGACTGCTGTTAAAAAAAATTGTCTAAAGTTGAGACTTTGTTGAACTTGCCTTGTTTCCTGCATTTGTTGTCCCGAGCAGCGATGCAGTTTTCATGCATGTAATTAGTGTACTAAGATCCTTAAAAATATGGTGGCTTCTGTAGGTCAGACATGGACTTAATTGCTTTCTTTTCATTTTCTCCACAAATTATATATACCACAGTGAAATTAGCCAGCCCATTTGGAGTGAATGATCCCTGACTCTGAATTGGAAGGGGTCTGTTCATGACCATGGCTTGAATATACATTGGGATGCTTGAGGGGAAAGCAGGCATGGTCAAATACAAACATGGTGTTTTTTCCGACTTGTGTTGGCAAGATGTCTGACTCTAATCTTTCTCGTTAATGTGGTAATTACATATACTTAGCACACTGATCTGTTACTTGGAAGCGATTCACATCATCTCTGGTATCGGGGAATTACTCTCTTTGTTTCTGCACGACTCAGATTAGGTTGGACTCCCCTTCATCGAATTTAAAGCCCTTAAATTTGATGAAGACCCACATTCCTTGCAAAATTTGACCCCAAACATTTGAGATTAGCCCTTGGAATTTCTCTTTATAGAAGTCTGACAACAAACCATGGTGCATTTTTCTCTCCAGGATCCAAAGAATAGCTAAACTCCTCGGGGAGAGCTGTGAGGCAAGTATTTTAAAAAGAACCACATTACGGTTGTCTGGAGACTGCAAACAAGAGTCGGCTCTTATTCTTCTACACGTGTCTCAGGGAGCGCACGTGTGGGTTTGAGTCCATTAAAATACGAAACGAGGTTGTCTCTCAAGAATGGACTCAGAGCTTTTCACTTTTAATTTCTCTCACTCATCTCTCAAGCACATCTTGCTAGTCTGACCCAAAACACACCTCGTTTCTGCTCTTTGGGTAGCCACAAACTTAATTTTTGCAAGCATTCCTTCAGAGAATCAGCAGAACTCAAGCAATATTCATTCATTCACTGATTCTTTTGATCTTTAACCCAACAAATAATTTCTGAGCATTTACAAAGTGCCAGGCATGGCTTAGGCTCTGGGAACACAAAATTCCAGGCCTCTAGAGCTTATTTTCTGGGGAGACTGACAAACAAATACCTACGTAAGATAGCAATGAGGGCTAGAAAGAAAAGAAAGCAGAGCAGGGGGATGGAGGCTAGTGGGAGGTCCTGCCTCCCTTTTCAAAAAAATTTATATGAATACTTTAATTTTTTATCAGCAATGCCTCTAGGATACTTTATTTTTATTTATTTTTTAAAATTTTATTTATTTATTTTTACAGTAGGTCCTTGTTGGTTATCTATTTTAAATATAGCAGGGTGTACATGTTAATCCCAAACTCCCGATCTATTTCCCCCCCCGCCCCCCCGCTCTCCCCCCCCGCCCCCCCATAACCATAAGTTCATTCTCTAAGTCTGTGAGTCTGTTTCTATTTTGTAAATAAGTTCATTTGTATCATTTTTGTTTTTTAGATTCCACATGTAAGCACCTTCTTTAGATTTGAGCAAAGATCTCAAAGTAGCAAGGGCTGAAGCCATACAGACATCTGGGGAAAGGGGACTTTAGTTAGAGGAAACAGCACGTGCAAAGGCCCTGAGGCAGGAGCCAGGAAATAGAAGGAATCGCCAAAGGAGACTGAAAATAAACCACTGGTGAGATGGGAGGGAAAACCAGGAGAGGTTGGTGTCCTGGGATGGTGATGGGAAAGAAATGTTTCAGGGAGGAAGGGATAAAATCCTATGAATATTCAGGATTTAAGGTGGTCTAGAAAGGTAAACGGAGAGAGAGAGAAAGGGAGAGAGAAAGAGAGATTTATTATAGAAATTGGCTTGAGACCCAGAAAAGACAGTGGGGTGATTTAGGCTGAGTCCGAAGGCCTAGGAACCAGGGGAGCAGTTGGTGTAAAAATCAGTCCGAGGGCAGAAGATGAGGTGGGATGTCCCAGCTCAAGCTGTGAGGCAGAAATAAAAGCTGGAGGCGGGAGGTGACTTTCTCCTTCCTCTGCCTTTTATTCTGCTAAGGCCCTTAATGGCTTGGGTGATGCCCACCCACACTGGGGAGGGTGGAATCTACTTTACTGAGTCCACTGATTCAAATGCTAATCTCACCTGGAAACAACCTCACAGGCACACCCAGAAATAATGTTTAATCTGGGCATCCTGTGGCCGGTCACCTGAACACATAAAATTAACCATCACACCATGCTTTTACTTAATCCTCGTGACAACCCTATGAGTCAGTTCTGTTATTAGTATTTCTATTCACAGAGGAGGAAACTGAGTCTCAGAGAGGTTAAGCGACTGACCCCAGGTCACCTGCGCCCTTGTATCCGTTTCGCAGGACTTGTGTGACAAATGACTACAACCTAGGTGGCTTACACCAACAAACATTTATTCTAGATTTCCGGAGCCTGGAAATCTGAAATCAAGGTGTCTGCAGGGCCATGCTTCCTCTGAAGCCTCTAGGGAAGAATCCTTCCTTGCCTCTTCTAGCTTCTTAGTTGTACAGAAGCCGTGGTGTTCCTTGCCTTGTAGCTGCATCCCTGCAATCTCTGTCTCCATCTTCCCTCTGTGTGTCTGTCCTCTTTTTTTTTTTTTTTTTTAGTATATTTATTTATGGCTGCGTTGGGTCTTCCTTGCTGCGCATGGGCTTTCTCTAGTTGTGGCGAGTAGGGGCTACTCTTCGTTGCAGTGCGCGGGCTTCTCATTGCGGTGGCTTCTCTTATTGCAGAGCACAGGCTCTAGGCGTGTGGGCTTCAGTAGTTGAGGCACGTGGGCTCAGTAGTTGTGGCTCGCGGGCTCTAGAGCGCAGCCTCAGTAGTTGTGGCACATGGGCTTTGTTGCTCCGCAGCATGTGGGATCTTCCTGGACCAGGGCTCGAACCCGTGTCCCCTGCGTTGGCAGGCGGATTCTTAACCACTGCACCACCAGGGAAGTCCCTGTCCTCTTCTGAAAAGGACACCAGTGGGCTTCCCTGGTGGCGCAGTGGTTGAGAACCTGGCTGCCGATGCAGGGGACGCGGGTTCGTGCCCCGGTCCGGGAAGATCCCACATGCCGCGGAGCGGCTGGGCCCGTGAGCCATGGCAGCTGAGCCTGCGCGTCCGGAGCCTGTGCTCCGCAACGGGAGAGGCCCATGTACCGCAAAAAAAAAGGACACCAGTCATTGAATTTAGGGCCCATCCTAATCTTCATCTTAGCTTAATTACGACTGGAAAGAGAGAAAGCGAGAAAGGAAGAAAGAGGCAATGTAGACCCGACAGCTGTGGGAGGGAAGAGGTCATATGCCGCAGGAATGGGTATGGAGAGCCTTGGACCATGATGCAAATCTAACAGAGCCAGACTCTTGGTTGTTTTTTGTTTTTTTTTTTGTTTTTTTTTTGCGGTACGCGGGCCCCTCACTGTTGTGGCCTCTCTCGTTGCAAAGCACAGGCTCCAGACGCACAGGCTCAGCGGCCATGGCTCACGGGCCCAGCCGCTCCGCGGCATGTGGGATCTTCCCGGACCGGGGCACGAACCCGCGTCCCCTGCATCGGCAGGCGGGCTCTCAACCACTGTACCACCAGGGAAGCCCTCTCTTGGTTGTTTTGGTTGTCTGTCCCATGTTGGGCAGAAATGATGAGCCCCCGGTACCCTGGTCATGCTCAGTCTGTGGCCACGAAGAGCATGGCCACTGCTTCAGAGATGGGGCAGATCCAAAAGGTGCTGACAGCTGGAGGCTGTCGATTGGGCAAGTTCTTCCTG
This sequence comes from Phocoena phocoena, assembly GCF_963924675.1. Classification (NCBI taxonomy): domain Eukaryota; kingdom Metazoa; phylum Chordata; class Mammalia; order Artiodactyla; family Phocoenidae; genus Phocoena; species Phocoena phocoena. The sequence continues at coordinate 13,286,786 of NC_089233.1, forward strand.
GAAGGGAGAGTCAGGCAGTGCACCTGCATTGCTGCCATCCCTGGTGCCATCTTTTCCTGCATTACTTCAAGGTTCTCCGTGGACGGGATGGGGCCGGTCCTCACCTGGTCTCACCATTGCCAGAAGATGCAGCTTCATCACTTGATCAGGTTTGTTACCCTTCATCCACGTGCTTCGAGCACCCGAAATCCTGTTACGATTGTTTCCTCTTCCGCGCGCCCATCCATGAACGTTTATGCCTTCAGAAACAAATCCGTTTTCTGAAGTTTAGTTGGTGGGGGGTGTGAGGTTGGGGAGAGAACAAAATTATATGGGTATGCTCAGTCTGCTGTGTTTATCCAGAAATTTAGTAATTTTTTCCCAATGGGAAAAGAGCAAGCACAGAGGTGGGGAAGAGAAATTAAGGATAAAAAATACTGATTCCCAGTTTGGAAGAGTCAATACCTCTATATATAGATCTAAAGCTAAATTCAGTGAAAAGGGGTGGAGAGGTGAATTAGGGATTCATCCCTCTGTAGATGGAATCTGAAGGCAAGGGGGTGGAGGGAGGGGGAGATGACAACAGTGGTTCGGGCAATGGATCTCTCGCTTCGTAGCTTGAAGGGTCTTGGGGGAAATTTCTAATGACCCTGAATAGGTGTCCGAATATGTTTGGTTACATTCAGTCAATGGGTAAAACACTGAACACGGAGAGGGCTTTGTTTACATAGTGTTACATGCATGTTTTTGTTTGAAATACTCCAGAGGCATCATTCTTGGGCTGTATTAAGGTCTGATCAACTGGAAACCACTCAGTTTTCAGGGCTCCCAAGATCCAAACTACCTGTGCCAAGGGGATGCCTGCAGTTTGGAGAGCTTCGGTTTGTGCTTCTTTTCCTAGTGTGTTGGAAAATGGTCTGCTAAATGAGCATCCATTGCTAGTCCATTATTTTACTTAGCAATCCAGTATTTTTCTTCTGTGGGTGTTATATACTGAATCGTGTCCCCCTAAAATTCACGTGTTGAAGTCCTAACCCAAAGGTCCTCAGAATATGACTGTATTTGGAGATAGGGTCTTTACAGAGGTAATTAAGTTAAAATGAGTCCGTTAGGGGCTTCCCTGGTGGTCCAGTGGTGAAGGCTCCGTGCTGCCAATGCAGGGGGCCTGGGTTCCATCCCTGGTCAGGGAACTAGATCCCACATGCTGCACCTAAGGTCCCCCATGCTGCAAGTGAAGATCCCGTGCGCTGCAACTAAGACCTGGCGCAGCCAAATAAATAAATACTAAACAAAAACAAAACGAGTCCGTTAAGATGGTCCTAATCTGATCTGTCTTTATAAGAAGAGGAGATTAAGAAAGAGACACACAGAGGGAAGACCAGATGAGGACACGGGGAGAAGACGGCCATCTCCAAACCAAGGACAGAGGCCTCAGGAAAAACCAATCCTGGTGGCACTTTGGTTTTGAACTTATAGAACTCCAGAACTCTGAGAAAGTAAATTTCTGTTGTATAAGCCCCCTAGTGTGTGTGGTATTTTGTTACGGCAGCCCAAGCAGACGAATACAATGGGGAAACAAAAAAAACCCAAGGTTGCAACAGAAGTAGATGGAGAGACAGATACGAGTGTATGGATATATAAAATTAAATACCTTAATCCCTAACTTCATTATTTTTCTTCTATCAAACATAATCCGATTTGGAGCAAAAAAGGCTTTGAGCACATTTTAATTTTGTTGGTTTCTCAAGAGAGGTTTATTTACCTATTTTTTTACACTCCTGCTCCCAGGACTAGTCAATTACTAGATGCAAATATAAAACTTTATATATTAGCAAATCTGGACCTCACTTCTTTCTTCCTGGGCCAACTTTCCTTAGGTTGTAGATCAAATCCGGCTCCAGGCTAAAGCACCACAATTTCTCTTTCCTCTTTCTGGCCGACGCATGGCAAGAATACATTTTTCTTTTCCTTGGGATGGTAGATTCTGTGCTGGAAATTCACAGGAGTGAAATCGTTAGCACTTGTTCTTACAATCTGGTCCCATCTTTTTTTGTGGAGATGTGTCTCTGACATGCCCTTGAAGAGTAAAGCTGTCACCTGTGCTCCTCACAGCCAGGTTTTGGGTGGCTGTCCGCAAGACGGCCAGGGCAGGGCCTCTTCTGGATGTTGTCCTCAAAGCTCCATGTGGGGTCAGTGGTCAGGGACACTCCAGGCTGGTTATCTGGCATCACGGGCTTCGGCCACGGAGCTGGAGAGTTTCCGTGTTTCAACTACCATTTAGATTTCAGGAGTGATCCACTTAGCTGACTGGCCATAGAAGATGGCTTCCCTGACATCCTGCCACTTCTTTTTTTAAAATTTAAATTCAGGTTCCCTGGAAAGCCACTGGCTGTTGTAAGAAGGAGAGCACCATGATTTGATTGACATTAAACATTTTTTTAAATTGTGGTAAAATATACATAACATAAAATTTACCATCTTAGTCATTTTTTTTTTTTTTTTTTTTTTGTGGTACGCAGGCCTCTCACTGTTGTGGCCTCTCCCGTTGCGGAGCACAGGCTCCGGATGCGCAGGCTCAGCGGCCATGGCTCACGGGCCCAGCCGCTCCGCAGCATGTGGGATCTTCCCGGACCGGGGCACGAACCCGTGTCCCCCGCATCGGCAGGCGGACCCTCAACCACTGCGCCACCAGGGAAGCCCGATCTTAGTCATTTTTAACTGTGCAGTTTGGGGGCGTTAAGTACCTTCACAGTGTTATGCAAACAATCGCCGGAACTGTTTCATCTTCCCAAACTGAAACCCTGTGCACCCCTTAAACAGTGACCCCTCATTCTCCCCTCCCCGCAGCCCCTGGCACCCACCATGTGACTTTCTGTGTCTATGAACATGACTATTCTAGGTGCCTCACGTAGGTGAAATTATTCAGTATTTTCTTTTTTTTGGTGTGACTGGTTTATTTCACTTAGCATCGTGTCCTCAAGGTTCACCCACGCTGTAGCATGCGACAGGATCTCCTTCCCTTTTAAGGCTGCATAATATTCCATTGTACGTATAGACCACATTCTGTGTATCCATTTGTCTATACCTGGACACTTGGGTTGCTCCCACCTTCTGGCTATTGTGAGTAATGCCGCTATGAATATAGTGCTATGTGAATGCAAATGTCTCTTTGAGATGCTACTTTAAATTCTTTCATATATATATCTAGGAGTGGGATTGCTGGATCATATCGTAATTCTATGTTTAGTTTTTTGAGGAGCTGCCATGCTGTCAGGTACTTTGCAGGAGATCAGCAAATATCCATAGCAGCTGCAGCATTTTCCATTCCCACCAACAGTGTACAGGGTTCCAATTTCTCCATATCCTCAACAACGCTTGTTATATTCTGGCTTGTTTTTTTTTTGACACAGCCATCCTGATGGGTGTGAGGTGGTATCTCACTGTGGTTTCCGCCACGATTTTGAATGCTTGCTGTGTGTGCATTACATCTTCAGGTGCTAGTGTGCAGGGACAGTAAGACCCAGTTCCTGCCACAAGGGAGGACTGTCATGGTCTGTTGGAGGAGAGAGGCATCTAAACAGAAAATTACAATGCAACATACCAAGTGTCATGACAGAGACAGGTCTTAGAGTGGATGCAATCAAGGAAGACTTCCCAGAGGTGGGGATACTTCTTAAAGCATTCGTTAACGCCTACTTGGTAGAAAGAACCAGAAAATGAAAAACTAAACCTAAATTCTAAGTGGTTGGTAGGTTTGGGTTAGAGCCATCTTTTTGGAATAGAATGACTTTTGAAGCATTGTTTCCTTTCGGTCTGTGTGTCTCTCTGGCTCTGAGGGGCTGTAAAGGTCACTTAATCAGAAGACTTACTTTACAGTTTGTGGTTATCAGAAAGAGGCCAAACTGAGATCTTTGGGGCAGGTAAGTAGGTGAGAGGTGCTCACGGAGCCTGACCCAGGTGACGTGTGCTTGCTGCTTCATCCGTTCCGGGGGAGTTCAAAGGTTCTGGATCTCGGGAGTCTGTCACATGGAGGAAGGTGCAGTGACAAGATATGGAGAGAGAAGCAAATTATATAAAGGCCTGCTATTTTAAAATGGTTCTCTTCTTGTGATGACTGACACTTGTCCCACCTTTGAGGCTCTCCGCAGAGGAAGAAAGGATCGAATTGCAGCTTGGAGGTGGGCAGTCTGCCTCCCGCTCCTGGGATGGAGGCTGTGTGTGATCTCACCCGTGTTTCTGAGGGCCGTCCTGACGCTCAGACTGCTCTGTGCCCATTCTCATTCCTCTGCATTGCCTTTTCTAGAACTGCTTTTAAAAGAGGTAGCAGGTCTGATGTCACAAGATCTGTCTGCCTTTCTCAGGGAGGAGACAGAGAAAGAGAGAGTGAATATAATTTTGCTCCACTCCTGTATCAAAATCCCCCCCCCCCCCAAAGTTTGATTTAGTGCTTTTGTATTTAGTACACGCTCCTTGGAAGGCCGCCCTGGAAACCTGTCTCTCTCCCAGAGCATTCTGTGCACCCCCCGCTCCTCGCCCCGGAACCTGCAGAGTGTCAGGTACTTTGCAGGAGATCAGCAAATATAGGCAAGTGAATGAATGGATGTGATGGGTGTTGGGAGTACAAAGGGACAGACCCTATGGGCTCTGCTCCTGGAGCATCTTTCCTTTCTCTCTGCTCTCTTTACCCACTTCTCTTATTTCAGGGCCTTTTTAATCTGACTCGGACAGCTGACGTTACCTTCTAATGGTCTTTTCTCCCCTCGGTGTCATTTTTCCCATTTTTGTCAGAGTCACCTTTATACCGTCTTACATACACCTGATCATTTCTCTTTCTTACTCGGAATGTTTCGGGGTTTACTTTGACCCAGAGACCAAAATCCATGACCCTTTGCAAGCTGATTCCTGTCTGTTGTTCTGACCTTGCCACCTTCACACCGCACCTCTCTCCCATCTCATTCTGCTCTGAATTTCTTCTCCCTGCTGTGGTGCGAGGTCTGTGCCTTCCCTTCCCCTGGGAATGTGTTTCTTCCACCCCTCTTTGGCCTGGCATCCACCCACATGTCCTTCAGAAGGAAACCCAAATGTCACCTCCTTGGGGAAGCTGTCCATGCCCCGTCAGGGAGAGAAAGCCATGCGTTCTTCTGGGTTCCTATAACCTTCGTACAAACCTTCATTTTGCCACTTACCCCATAAATACCCCAAAGTCTCTTTTCTTTATATTTATTCACTTATTAATTTAAAAAATCGTTTGAGACAAAATAGAAATTACATACTACAGGGACTTCCCTGGCAGTCCAGTGGTTAAGATTCCCCACTTCCAAGGCGGGGGGTACAGGTTTGATCCCATGGTTGGGAACTAAGATCCACATGCCGCATGGTGTGACCAATAAATAAATAAAATTAAAAAGAAAGAAATTATATGCTACAGAGTTATCCTTATGAATATAGAATGTGATACTATAATGATAGTTACGTACGGAGTTCATGGTAAAGGGAGCGTGAGGGTGAAGCTAGAAGTCACGTGACTATGAATAGTGTGTGTTGTAAAGTCCAGTATGTTTGCTAGAAATGGAGCCCAAATTTGCACCTGTGCTTCCTCCCAGCCAACACCAAGAAAGAAATATCATCCATGGGGTTCACCTTATCTCTAGGAAATAGCAAGTCAAAAGCTGCTCAACTATACCTAGTGCTGAGACCCTAAAAAAATTTCTCTTAAGTTGACATAAAGCACACCCGGAACCATATCACTATGTCTTCAAAGGTATATGAGGTTGTAAAAAATTAATAAACAGAAACCTTAATTAAGTAGAATCAGGAGACCAGAGGGGGAGCTCTCATGCCCTGTGATGATAGCAGAGCCCAACAGGAAGAAGAAAGACTCTTCTTTCCTGGCAAGGACTCAGCTAATGAAAAGCCCTGGACCCTTTGTTTACTACAGCCCTGCCAACTTCCTTTTCCCCTCTATAAAAGAGTTCTCCTTCCCTTGCTGTGTGGGGACTTGTATGTAGCTCGTCATGGTTGCAGATCCCAAATTACAATGCTTTGCTGATCCCAAATAAACCCATCTTTACTGGAGAGATACCTCGACAGTCCATTTACTGCAGGTCAGCAAGGTAAATATAACCGCACATTTCGTGCCTAATTGTATTTATTTGCAAATAACAGAATTCCTAGCAGTGTCTGAAACTGTGAAGACATTTACTATTTTCTTAACAAGAATTCTAGACATCCAAGGTCCCAGGCTTGTTAGTAGTTCTGTGGTGTCTGGTGTGTGGTTCTCATCCTGGTTGGCTGCACTCTTTCGCTCATGGTGGATCCAAACATAACGTCCTGCCACCAGCATCCCAAGCAGGTTAGATGGAAGAGGGCTTTCCTTTATATCGGAGAGGAACGGCCTTTCCAGAATCGCTTTAGAAGACTTTCCCTTATATTGGCCAGAACAAGGTTACATGGCAGTCTGAGCAGCACGAGGGCTGGAGAAGTGTTGGACAGAAGGGTGTGATTGGCCGAGGCCAGCTGTAATCATCGTGAGGCCGGGCAAAATGCCACGAGGTCAATGTCCTCTTGGCAAGGACAAAGGGGGATGAGAGTAGTGGCCACAGTAGGTCTCTAACCCAACACCAATCCACTACATCCTATTTTACAGGAGGCAAACCCAGTATGCAGCTCACTGTTGATTAGATTTATTCTCCAAATAAGTTTCAAGTCTTGAGCGGAAGGACTACTTTGTATTTCATTTCAGCAAACTTCTATGGATATAATTTTCTTTTCCACTGACCTTATCTATAACCTGAGCAGCTGGAAGCTTGAAAGTAAAGTTTCCTGTCAATAACTGGAGTGACGACTTGCTGTTTGACCAGTTAACTGTGTGTTTTGTCCCTCAGTGAGCTTGGGGATGAGAGACCACTTCCCTCTAGCAAAGCTGATGGACCCAAAAGAGTACATGATTCCCAGAGGTGCGCAGTGTAGATGACGGAGGAATGGTGTGCTCTAGGCTTGGCAAGGGTTTATTGGGTTCAGGCCTTCTGGCTGCATGCCGGGGGATGCTCACTGGGGATTCAGCCAGATGAGGAAGCTTCCCATGGTTGGAGATAGGCTGAGGGTTGAACCCCCCAGTGAGAAGTGAACCAAGGGTGCTGTTATTGAAGCTGGTGGGAGGCACAGTTAGAAAAGTTGTGCAACAATAAAGGAGGTCCTGTGTGGGGGAAAAACTCCGTTTAATTGGTTCCTACGTGGCAAACCAACGGGTACGTATATGAAGAGAGAACTGAAAATCATTAATTGCAGGTATTGCAATTCTGACTTAAGCTCTGAAAATAGATTTAATCATCCATCAGGGATGCAAACCCCATAGGAAAGTGTGTGTGCTCTTTTTGGAGTTGGGTGATAGACCAGGGGTTGTAAAAGGTCAATCTCAGTCTGTCCTCTAAACCCCAAGGATCTCGCCAGAGCACAGCCAGCGTAAAATAAGACGGCTTCCACCTCTGGCCCAGGTTTCCACATTCTTGGTAGGTCCAGCTGTCCTGACACATTGATGAGCTACCCAGCAGGACACAGTGGGAAACAAGTTGGGATGAGCCCTGCTCTAGTCAGCAACTCTGGGACCTTCATGAACTCAGTGAAGTTGTTCCCGCTCCTCCAAAGGACATCTTCCCAGAATTTGGCCAAGAAGGGAGGCAAGGAAGGGGGGGAAATTCAGAAGTAAGTATTCCAGAGGTGGGCATGTTTAGATGAAAACAAAGCCACTGGTCACCTGGTTTTTCTTCTCTCTCTGGGAGTGGCCTCCACTCACCACTTCTGTGTTGTGATGGATTGGGGACCTATCCAACTAACAGCATTGATTACCAGACGATCAGTTCCTCTTAGAAGGGTATGAGGGTGCGCTTCTTAAATCCCCCCTCTGGTTACTCAGATGTGCTGTCTGCACACGGTTGTCCTGGTGGGCATGCCCTGGAAGGTCTTCAGAACCATCTGAGGAGGTGCCTTAGGAGGTCTGGGAGAGCCTGGGGTGAGGGAGCCTTGCTGGGTAGCTGGAGGTTATTTGGGAGAAAAAATGCTTCCAGTGTCCCCACAGTGGGTGTAGCAGCTACCCCAGCTTCCACTCCCACCACCATGTTGGCCAATATAAAAACAAATCTTCAAGAAATACACCAGAAAGGATGGCCATAAAAGGCTGTATCCTAAAAGGAGGACAGAAGGTTAAAATATTTCTCAAATCAAGAAGATAAAATGAAAGAACATAAAAACAGGAAGTAAAATGTTGATAGGAAATAAGACAAAAGAATTCAGATTTTTGATAAAGGAGATAAAAAGCTAAAACTTAGAGCATTAAAATTTTAAAAATACAAAAGAATATAAACCTAGAGATTATCATGCTAAGTGAAGTAAATCAGAAGAAGACAAATATACAATATCACTTAAATCTAAAAAATAGTATAAATGAACTTATTTACAAAACAGAAACAGTCTCACAGGCATAGAAAACAAACTTATGGTTACTAAACGGGAAAGCGGGAAGGGATAAATTGGGAGTATGGGATTAACAGATACACACTACCATGTATAAAATAGATAAACAGGGGCTTCCCTGGTGGCGCCTGCCAATGCAGGGGACACGGGTTCGAGCCCTGGTCCAGAAAGATCCCACATGCCATGGAGCAACTAAGCCCATGCACCACAACTACTGAGCCTGTGCTCTAGAGCCCGCGAGCCACAACTGCTGAAGCCTGCGTGCCTAGAGCCCGTGCTCCACAACAGGAGAAGCCACCACAAGGAGGAGGCGCACCGCAACAAAGAGTAGCCCCTGCTCGCCGCAACTAGAGAAAGCCCGCGTGCAGCAACAAAGACCCAATGCAGCCAAAAATAAATAAATAAAATTAAAAAACAAAATAAAATAAACAACAAGCATTTACTGTATAGCACAGGGAACTACATTCAATATCTTGTAATAACCTATAATGGAAAAGAATAGAAAAAAGACTATAGATATATACATATATTAACTGAATCACCTGTTGTATACCTGAAACTAATACAATATTGTAAATCAACTATACTTAAAAGAAAAAAAATTTTTCAAAAGAAAAAGTGAAAAGCAAAGAAATAAAATGAATAAAACTTGTGTCAAAAGTAGGTTGGTGTTATAAAGTAGAAACTAACACACCATTGTAAAGCAATTATACTCCAATAAAGATGTTAAAAAAGAAAAAGAAAGAAAAGAACAATTAAATAATTACAACGTACAACCACATACACACAAAAAGGTTGGTAAGAGAATACTTTTTGAAAGAATAAAATATAAAGAGTTTTTAAAAATAAATATTTGAGCTTATGAAAAATAAGGGTTGGAGAAGGAAAAAAATTTTTTTTAGACTAAAGTGTAGATAACCTAAAAAAAATCAAAAAAAGCTGAGAGGGATCACAGCTCATGCTCCTCTTTTCTCCACATCACAGACTAAAATCCTCTGATCTAGGATAACGTCTGCATTTTATAAACGAGGAGCCTGACATCCAGGGCGGTGGAGAGAGGAGCCAGAGCAGCACAGCTTGTCCGTGTAAAGCTGTATGAGGAAGCAGTGGGAGCACCTTCCCTTGACTCATTCTGATTCTTGAGGTGGGCTAAGACGTAGCAGAAGCATTCATTGTAAAGGATGTGGATGGACACACTCAGCAGTCACTGTGTGGGAGAAGCAGAAGAGGCTGAAGCTAAGAAGGGCCTTGGTAATCACTGAGACGGGACAGGACATTAGTGAAGGGACTGCTTACCTTCCCACACCACCTGTGTGTACCTGGATCTAAATCTTGACCTTAACTCCTGCCTCAACATCACAGGTGCTAAAAAGCCCTAGAAAATTTAACATAATTGTCTGTGATTATATATTGGTTTCCTAGGGATGCTGTAGCAAAAGCCACAGATTAGGTGGCTTAAAGAACAGAAATGTATCATCTCACAGACCGGAGGCTGGAAGTCTGAGATCAAGGTGTCAGCAGGGCTGGTTTCTCCAGAGGCCTCTCTCCTTGGCTTGGAGACAGCTGCCCTCTTCACATCACCTTTCTCTGGGTGCCCATTCCTGGTGTCTCTTCCTCTTCTTACAGGACACCAGGCAGATTGGATTAGGACCCATCCTAACAGCCTCATTTTAATTTAATCACCTCTTTAGAGACCTTATCTCTGAGTATGTGTACCTTCTGAGGTCCTGGGAATTGAGACTTCAGCATGTAGCGGTTACAGGGCGTGCTACCTGTTTTCTTAGCATAGCATCCAGCTCACCTGTTGCACTTTACCTAATTGAGATGAATTAGTTGTATAATTAGTTGCCTAATATCCATCTGCCCCTTTAGGCTGTAAGAGGCATGAAGTCAGGAATTGTGTCTGTTTTACTTGTGGCTAAATCTCTAGGTCTGGGGCATAGTAGGTGCTCAGTAAATCTATATTGGTTGAAGGCAGGAATGACTCTCTTCTGTTCCATTTGCTGTACCCTTGTCACATGTCTCCTGGACCATTCCTAGCTGTGCTTACTAGTGGGGTGCACACTGGTCATGCTTGGTGGACTTGGCAGGTGGGGGCTTCCCCAAAGAGAAAGCTATAAAATTCCAACCCAGAGTGCATGTCGGGGAGAGCCACAGACTTTTCCACTTATTGAACTAGGAACATCATTTCTTACCATCCTTGGATATTATGAACATGAATACGTTATTCTAAGCCCATATGGATCTCTCAATTCTCTGAGTCATTCTAAAAATTATTCTCAGGGAGTCTTTATTTTGACCACTTAAGCCATGTGGATGTATCTCAGCTTCCTGTCCAGACTGTAGATTCCAGGAGAGCAAGGCTACATCTCAGGATGCTTTTTCCCTCCAGGTACCCATCTGAGTGCTTGGAATGACACTTTTTCAGTAAGCTGAAATTGGAAAGATTAAATGAGAAAAGATAGTAATCAGGAAGCAAAGGTCCCACTAGCTATCTATTTTACGTTTGGTAGTGTATATATGTCCATGCCTCTCTCTCGCTTTGTCACAGCTCACCCTTCCCCCTCCCCGTATCCTCAAGTCCATTCTCTAGTAGGTCTGTGTCTTTATTCCCATCTTGCCATCTTCCCATCTTCCCATCTCAGAACTTTTTTTTTCATATTCCATATATGTGTGTTAGAATACAGTATTTGTTTTCCTGACTTACTCCACTGTGTATGACAGACTCTAGGTCCATCCACCTCAGTACAAATAACTCAATTTTGTTTCTTTTTATGGCTGAGTAATATTCCAGCCGCATAGCACAGGGAGATCAGCTCGGTGCTTTGTGACCCCCTAGAGGGGTGGGATAGGGAGGGTGGGAGGGAGGGAGACGCAAGAGGGAAGAGATATGGGGACATATGTATATGTATAACTGATTCATTTTGTTGTAAAGCAGAAACTAACACATCATTGTAAAGCAATTATACTCCAATAAAGATGTTAAAAAAAAACCCAAAAACAAAGGTCCCCCTGCAGCTTGGCCAACTGTCCAATGTAATGAGGATCCATAGTTCTTGTTTCTCTTTAGGAAAGAAGAATGATCAAGAATGATATATATACAATGGAATATTACTCAGCCATAAAAAGAAATGAAATTGAGCTATTTGTAATGAGGTGGGTGGACCTAGAGTCTGTCATACAGAGTGAAGTAAGTCAGAAAGAGAAAGACAAATACCGTATGCTAACACATATATATGGAATTTAAGGAAAAAAATGTCATGAAGAACCTAGGGAAAAGACAGGAATAAAGACACAGACCTACTAGAGAATGGACTTGAGGATATGGGGAGGGGGAAGGGTGAGCTGTGACAAAGCGAGAGAGAGGCATGGACATATATACACTACCAAACGTAAAATAGATAGCTTGTGGGAAGCAGCCTCATAGCTCAGGGAGATCAGCTCGGTGCTTTGTGACCACCTAGAGGGGTGGGATAGGGAGGGTGGGAGGGAGGGAGACGCAAGAGGGAAGAGATATGGGGACATATGTATATGTATAACTGATTCACTTTGTTATAAAGCAGAAACTAACACACCATTGTAAAGCAATTATACTCCAATAAAGATGTTAAAAAAAAAAAAATGGTGAGCGAGCCATAGCTCAGTAAAAGCTAATGAGGGGAGAGAAGGAGCTAGTCTGGGGAGAAAATGTATATGGACTCAGAGTTTCCCTCTGCGAAGGCAATTTGCATAACAATGATTACATATTGGATTGGAGGTTCATGGAACCCTTCCAGAGTAAGTATTGTGGATGCCAAGCCCCCTTAGAAACCTGGTTTTAAAAGGAAATTAAATGTGAAGGGTTGCATTGAAGTCGTTGTTAGCCTGGGGAAGGGATTAGAGGGGACGCTTTGTCATGTGAGAGGTCGGGAAAATTCATGAGGAGATCGGCAGGTTTTCTACTTGATAAAAAATCTTCCTCCTAATGGATTTTGAAACAGGTAATTTAATTTTGACCCACTATTAGCCATCGTGGGCAGGGGCGAGGCAGGTGTTGCCCCTCATCCTTACAGGGACTGTGAGTTTTTCTACCTTTATAAAATAAAACGCAACTGAAACATTTTTTTGTCTGTGGTTTATTACTCTGCAGACAGTGGAATGGGAAAGTTAGAGTAGTTAATTATTCCTGAAGAATAGAAAAGTGTGTGTGTGTGAGCATGTGTGTGTGTAACCATGACACAAAATGGCTTCTAATTTATTTGGCAAAAGTACCTTGTTAGGCAGGATAAATACAGTAGAGAACTGTGCAGAGGAAAGGAGGTAGAAGGAGATTTTAAATAGATGATGCATAGATAGATAGACAAATAGATGGATAGATAAATAGAGAGTTGGAGCTGGATATATATGACCCAGTGGAGAAAGAAGCAAAGACCTTTTCTGTGTTAGTCTCAGGCAACTGCCTGAGGGCCCAAAGAGGTTGCTCTGAGCTTGATGGTCATAAAATTTTGAAGTCAACAAAAGAAAGTTGAGGAAAGAGGAGTAAAGAGTCCTTACTGGTTTTTTTTTTTTGCTGCATATTCTCTTTTTATTTTTTTCTATTACTTTTAAAGATGCAATTCACCTACCTTAAAATTCACTCTTTTAAAGTATACAAATCACTGCTAGCTAATTCTGGGGTATTTTCTTCACCCCCAGAAGAAACTCTGTAACCATTAGCAGTCACTCCCATCCCATCCCGCTCCTGTTCCGCAATAACTGTGGTGCTTTTCCCCCTCTGTGCCTTTGCCTATTCTGGATAAATGCAATCACACAATATATTTGATTGTCTGGCTTCGCTAACATAGCATAATGTTCTCAAGGTTTATCCATGCTGTAGCATGTATCACTACTACATTCCTTTTTTTTATTCTTTACTTAACATCTTTAATGGTTCCAAATTTGGGGAAATACAAAATAAGTGTCCGTTCTTGAGGAATTATATCTGCAAGGAACACACCAAAAACTCAATTATTTGGGCAAGGTGATTGATAGCAGGCAAGAAATACACCTTGAATTTCTGGTGCTGATGAGGGCTTGTCCCTCCAAGTTTTCACTATGAAGTGGGAATGATATTACTTGTTTCCTCCTTTTAAAAACTCTTCTTTTTATTGAGGTGTGACATTATATTTGTCTCTGGTGTACATAATTGACATGTGACATTATATTCGTTTCCGGTGTACAACAAAATGATTCAATATATGTATGCATTGTGAAATGACATTCATTCCTTTCTATGGCTGAAAAATATTCCATTTTATGGATGCACCACATTTTGTTTATTCAGTTGTTGATGGATATGTGAGCTGTTTCCACTTTTGGGCTATTGTAAATAATGCCGCTGTGAACATTGGTGTACAAGTGTCTGTGGGAGAAACGTTTTCATTTCTCTAGAGTATATGTCTAAGGGTGGGGTTGCTGGGTCATATGTAACTCTTGGTTTAACCTTTGAGGAACTGTTAATTAAACTGTTTTCAAAAATGGCCACACGACTGTACGTCCCTGCCAGCAATGTACAAGAGCGCCCTTTAGTATATGAGCCCCTGCTGTCTGCCAAGCACTGTGTTATCCTCTTGGTGTGTTTCTGTCAAATGAGTTTATAGTCCTTATCCCTTCTTTACAGGGTAAGAAACTGAGGCTCTGAGTGTTTAAGACAGAAAGAGAGATCACTGAGGTTATCGCTCTATGACCAACTTTGGTATCTCCCCTGAGACTGAACCCTGAAACCTGTCCCCCCGTGGTGAGGGTCACTTGAAACTAGCCTATAACAAGTAATGCAACAGACTGGTTTTGGGCAGAGCCACTATGTCCAGTGCAGCAGCGGGAACACTGCAGAGTAACCAGCCTTTCTGCTGTGTCTGCAGCTGGAACCAAGGCAGAAGCCAAGGGAAGCCAGGAGCCTCATGGGCGATTTGGGGCCCAGCAGGACACTGTGGATCAGAACCAGAGGGAGGACAGAATGGGCTGGTCTGGGTCCCCGACTGTGGCGGGAGCCACTGGACATCCTGAGACCACCTGTACACATATCTTCTGCCTATGTCCGCACCCATCCACACCTGCCTTAGATTAGAAACCCAAAGACTATTGATCCATAATTTCATTTCGTCGCTTCTCAGTTATTTATCATTCTCTCCATTCTTGACTTTTGCCTCCGTTATTGTTATTTTTGCAAGTAGGAGGGATGTAAAGAAGTACATCCCAAGTTAAAGAGCTCCTCCATGCCAAGTTAAATCTGCGCCGTGTAACCTGGGCACCTCCTCTGGAGTGCGGAAAAGCTGGTGACGCCACTCACACCTGCACACCTGGGCAAGTGTTTGCCTCACACCTCCCGAATGTTCTGGCCCTGGCCTACGGTTAACAAGCACTTGCTGGGGAGAGTGGCCCAGGTGCCAGAAAGAAGAGCAATGGAGACACTCCTTCCATGTCCATTCACGGCAGCTTTTTGGAAATGGAAACTGGCATTTCAGTGTCGGGGCCTCTTAGAATGGACATGTTTGTTCTGTAGGTCATTAATCCCTCTAAGGTTTCCAGATCTTTCCAAGCCAAGAACAGTATATTCAGGGTGTTTTTCATAGATTATTTCCTCAAACTCTGGCCGTAAAGGTCATTTTCTAAGAGGTGGAGAATAACTAGGGCTTGGAAGTGTGTATGTTTTCTTTTGGCCTCTTGTAACCATTTGCATCTTTCTTTAGTGAAATCTGCAAACTATTCTGCTTCTTTACCTGTGTAACTCTGCAGCCTGCAGGTGGAGCTGGGTAGGTCTGCTACCCACCCTGAGAGACGGGTGTCTGTTTCCCCATGGAATGCTCAACCTCTACTGGGCCTGTTTTTCCCATCTGAGAATTCTAGCAAGGGAAGAAAGCAAAGTCACGTGGAACGGGGAGGGGCATGAAAGGTGAACTGGGGAAGAGTGAAGATGGAGAAAACCATCCTGGTCAAAGGATGCCTTGAGTTTGGGGGATTGTGGTGGCATCGATTAGCTCTGGAGCTCTGAGGAATCGGCTTTTTCTGTATGTTCACAGGCAGAATTAAGACCGAGATGTGGAAGATATCTCAATGAGGCTGATGTTGACTCTATTTAGAGAACATTTTAAATGAGTCCTGTGGAGGAGGCTGTTTGGGGGCTCACAAGTGAGTCTGTACCTCCGGAGGTTTTTATTCTGAGGCTGGACTCTGTCCAGGCATCAGTGTGGAGGGTGTATACTGCATTAGGTCAGGGACCAGAGTGGCCCTGCATGATCCTGAGATCTAGGTTTTTGCATATTTCGTCAGTTCATATTTATTGGTGGTGGAGGGTCTATTCTGTATCGGCTGAGTTTATCAATTCTCCAAGAAGCTAGATTTTACCACGTGTACATCTAGCAGATACATCCTAAGCTAGTGTTTATATTGCTGTACCTGGGCCTGCCCAGATCAAGAAGAATTTTACCTCTTACTTCCCTTCTTCTGGTTTCTGGCGTTTGAATCAGGTGTTGAGAGACCTCACAATTTCCTACCCGGAGCCACACAACCCCTGTAAGAGAATCTGTAGATTTCCAGATATAGTCATGTTATTCCACACTCCTTGTTTACTGATGGATGTGCTTCCTTGCTGTGTCCTCATTCTGTCACGTATGTTTTCACACTGGAGCTGCAGAGAGACGAGCTTGAAATCTGAGCTCCAAGGGGTCTCAGACACTCTTCTGTCACGTCCCTGTTTTACACGTGTGTGCTTTGTGGCTGGGATTTGTCTAGGGTCATCATTGACTGGGCAGAGCTGGCCCTAGGATCTACAGACCCACACCCCACACATGCCGAGCTTTATTGCTTTTCTCTGTTAGGGTAATTGTTTTTCCATAGTGATCCCTAAAATAAAACAGCACATTTCTCTGCTCTCTTTTATAGCAGACTCCTTGGAAAAATTGCCTGGACCTGCTGCCTTCATTTCTTCACCTCTTGTTCTCTTTCGAAACTACTCTGGGCTTTGGTTCCCTGAAATTGGTTCTGCAAAATTCACTGATGTCTCGGCATTATGCAATCCAAGGGTTGGTTCTCGGACCCTATCATTTCTGGATGTTCTGTCTGCATTCCTCTCGGTTTTCCTTTCTTGGCTCTTCTCCTTCTGGTCCTCAGGATTCAGGCTTCCTTTTTCTCTGTGTATCTCTGTTGCCTAGGTGACTCCTCAAGGTTCCTGTCTTTAAATTCCCTTTAGACACTGGTGAATCTCAATTTTATATCTCCAAACCTGACCTCATCCCATATCATATGCTTGATATCTCCATTTTGATGTCTTATGAGCATCTCCAATTGAATATATCCCCCCCAAACTCTTGATTCTGTCCACCTCACACCCCAAATCTTTTCCTTCCCTGCTTCTCCATCTTAGTTAATGGCACCAACATCCAACATTCTTCATTACTCAGGCCAGAAATGTGAAAGGGAGCTATTTTTGAAGCCTCTCTTTCTCTCATCTGTCTTCACATAAGCAGAGGTTTGGCTGATCTGGGCTGAGTTCGGCTGGGCTTGGTTCTAAGCTACACATTGGATCCAGCTGCCCCATGTGTCTCTCCCCCTCCTTGGACCAGTGGGCCACCAAAAGCACGTTGTCATGCTGATACCAAGATGAAGGGGCCAAGACCAGCAGTGCAAGCACATTTCAAACCTCTGCTCATGTCACAGCCGCTAGTCCCTTATTGGCCAAAGCAAGTCTCATGGCCAAGCTGAAAGTTAAGTGTGAGAAAGTACACGCTGTCCAGGCAGATGGTCAGGCTTAATATCAATGGAGTGGGATATGTACTCCTCCCAGGGGCATGGAGGGCAGAGAGTATATATCTGATGAACAGAAATCTAAAGTGCCACCTTGGGGATGTGCTCAAAAGAAGAGAAGAAATTTACTTATAAGTAAATGAAATCTTGTCAGTAGGGTCTTTTGTGAAGAACTGGATGTGTGGTGCTTCTGAATAGCTCTTTGAGAACAGGTGTTTTGCTTTCAGGTTCTAATAATGAATTAGGGATGGTGATGGTGATGGTGGTGATGATGGTGCTGTGTGTGTGTGTGTGTTGAAGGAAGGTGATACTGATGATTTTGGTGGGGTGAAGGAAGTAGAAACATTTCCCTAGGGTGGTTCATTTTGTTTGTCTTACTCTTCCCTTATCCCTCCTCTGAATTCATAATGTACCTTCTATGATGTGACCACAGTTGTCACTCAAAATCTGTGGATCTACACATATGATATTAAAAGATGACATGCTTTTTGCAGAATTTGGTGAAGATTACTGTTGCTAATATTCACTGCCCTCTCTCTCTCTCCTGTTTACCCCCTCACTAGGAATGAGATCCTAGGCAGTCTTGCGGCATGAGAAGGGAGGAAAGGAGTTTCCTCTGAAAGCCATCAGGACCGGCAGGTGCTGAGTGGATGTGTCATGTGGCCTGGTCTGCAGTGTCTTGTGTGCGTTTGACGCCAGCAGATTTCTTAGGTTGTGGCAGAGGGCTTTCTTCCATTCAGCATATTTCCTACCCAGCCCTCGGTCAGCTTTATCTTCCTTTGTGTGGTTTTGTAAGTGACGTGAGGCTAAGTGACACGATTAACCTGTGCAGTCACCGTCTTTCATCCATCTGCTCCAAGCGATCCCGACAATTGCCAAACTCTTCTATTCTTTCTTTTGTTAGAAGTATTCTCTTCACCTACACCCTCAGGCATATGAATCAACCGGAGCTTGGGCCAGGCCACAGACACGCGTTTATCACCTCTACACACAGGGAGATGCTTATGTCAATGTTTGCTTTGCACTGAGAATGGGATTCAGGGCTTTTTCATCCCTTTCATCACAGTTGCATGAAATCTGAGAGTGCATTTTGTTTAAGGCATGCTTGGCAGCCTGATATACGGAGACCCAGATTCTAGATCCACCACTGACTACCTTCAGTGACCTAAAGAACATTCTTCATCCTCCTTGGGCCTTTCTTTTCTTGTGTGCTGAAGGTGGATGGGGTTATTCTTAGGATCAAATTAAATAATCTTTGTAGAAATATTCCAGGAAGTCTAAAGTTCGTAATGTAAGACATGTCATTTTGAATAAAACTGCAGTTTGAAAATTTATAGACAGCTTGTTGCAAAAGGACTTCAAGCACATAACAGTGATTCATATCTCTTGGAACTGCAAAGGCTGCGTGAGCAGTTCGGTTAATGGGCAGAAATGTACTTCCAGGATTCTGGCTCCGGGGGTGGGGAGCACATGTCCAGAGACTTATTAGTCATCGTTTTGTCTTCTAGGACTGAATCCAGCAGTGGATGGCCATCTGTTATGGACTGAATGTTTGTGTTCCCCCCGCCCTGCCCAGTTCATATGTTGTGGCCCTAACCCCCATGTGACGGTATTAGGAGGTGGGCTTTTGGAATTAAATAGGATGAGATGAGATCATGGGTTGGGTCCCCATGATGGAATTAATAACCTTATAAGAAGAGGCAAAGACAAGCACAGTTTGCTCCTTCTCCATCATGTGAGGACACAGCAAGGAGGTGGCTGTCTGCAGGCCCTGACCAAGAACCCAGTCTGCTGGTACCCTAATCTTGAACTTCCCAGCCTCCAGAATTCTGATAAGTAAATGTCTGTTGTTTAAGCCACTTGATCTTTCCTATTTTGTTATAGTAGCTCAAACAGACTAAGACATCAGGGAAAATTTGAAAACATGGTCTTATAAAGATGATTGAAGGGATAGATATGTTTAGTCTGGAAAAAAGAAAAAGTGAGGACAGGTCATGATCATGTCTTGAAATATTTGAAAATTACCTGGAAGTGTAATTATTTGCATGATAGACGTAGAAGAGAGCAATAAGACCACTGGGTAGAAGAAACCAAACTACACATTTAAAAAAAAATTCAATTGATTTAAACCAGAAAACAACATCAAAAACAGTTTACTTATTTCTCCCACCCCCTACCCTTTGTCTCTGGCAACCACCAGACTGTTCTCTGTATCTATGAGCTTGGTATGTATGTATGCATGTATGGATGTATGTTTAGGTTTCACATATAAGAGAGATCATACGGTATTTGTCATTCTCCATCTGACTTATTTCACTTATCATAATGCCCTCAAGGTCCATCCATGTTGTCGTAAATGGCAAGATTTCATTCTTTTTTTTATGGCTAATATCCCATTGTATTTATACCTATCTACCTACCTATCTATCTATCTATCTCACAGTTTCTTTATCCATTCACTCATTGATGGACACTTACGTTGTTTCCATATCTTGGCTGTTGGAAATAATGCTGCAAAATAATTTTGCAAAAGCATGTTGTCATGATGATACCAAGATGAAGAGGCCAAGACCAGCAGTGCAAGCACATTTCAAACCTCTGCTCACGTCACAGCCACTAGCATTATTTATTCTTCAGCTCTGTGACTTCTCCTTGGCATTTCCTTATATTTTCCATCTCTTTGCTTTAGTTCTCATTGTGTTCATTCATTCTTCTCCCCAGTTTGGTGACCTTCTTTATGGCCATCACTTGGAACTCTTTATCACGTCAATTACTTATTTCTATTTCATTAAGGTTTCTTCTGAGGTTTTATTTTGTTCTTTCATTTGAAGTGTATTCTTGTGTTTCTTCATTTTGCTTGACTCTTGTGTGGGTTTCTATACAGTAAGTGAAACCACCACCGCTCCCAGTCTTGAAGGCGTGGTCTCGTGTAGGAGATGAACCTTGTCATTCAGCCCTGCCTGAGCTCTTATCTCTGAAACCTCTGTGCTTGTCCAAGCAGCCTGTTGTATTTTTAATAGCTCCCAGTAATTGAGGATGCACAAGACCTGTCAGTGTCCCAAAGGGGAGCATCTCGGTACCTAGATTCAGACTGACTAGAAGTCAGATCCTCAGGGATCAGCTTTGAAAAGTGTGCAAATATATACAGTCCTGTGGGACTGAAAGCATAAACCCTGATAGCCACCAGAGCCAGGTCGTCTGGAGGTGTCCCCTGGTGGCAGTTACAAAAACAGGGTCTCCAGATGAGTGTATAAGCTCTCTTCTGGGTGATACCAGGGAGCTATAGCAAGGCAGAGGGAGAGCACCAGAATGGCGTCCACAGCCTACAATCCTTGAGACCACCTCTGTAGGCCACTAAATGTGTGCAATCCTGAAGCCTGCCCCTCAGGTTGAAGCTCCAGGACCGACAAAGTGGACTCCTTCTCAGAAATACTGGGGGGTGTGCCTCAGTCTGCTGTCTGTGCGGTGGCCTGGGGTGGTAGCCTGCCAAGAACCTTCTCTCTGATTCCATAGTCTGTGGGACCCAGTAATGCAGTACCCCTTGCCCCCTGCCACCAAAGGCATGCACTCATGGGGATAACCCCTGGGTGGCAACTGCAAAAACTGGGGCACCAGATATAGAAACCAGGGAACCAGAGGCTTGTAAAACTCCCCTTCAGGAAACACTGGCACTCTAGAGCACAGTAGAGGATGAGTACGAAGATAGCTGCCCCCGGAAGTCTCTAGAAGGGATTACAACCAGCCCTTAGACGCATGTTTAATTAGAATCTTTCCCCTAGGCCACAGTCATGATAATTAGCTAACAGGCCTCCTTCATGGAAAGACTGATTGCTTGGGTCTGTTGCCTGTTACTGCACCCATGGGGTGGGAGCTGTTTAAGAACTCTTTCTTCGTTGTTTACAGCTCTGGAGGACCCATAAGCATAAGCCCCACTGGCCTCCAGAGCCAGCCGATCAAGTGACATCCCCTAGATGAGAGCCACAAAAACTGGGGCACCAGATGTAGGTAAAAGCACTCTTCTGGTAGATACTGGTGCTCTAGAGCAGAGGGAGGGTACAAAGATGGAGCCTGCCGGTCTCAGTCCCTGGAGAGTGTTCTAACAACCTCCTAGATGTGTATTAAACTAGACGCCTACCCTTCAGACCAACACCTCCACATAAACGGTTGAGCCTCCTTCACTTCAAGTCTAGGCGCGATCCATCGGCTGCCTCTTTGCTGGTTCCTGGGATGGGCGAGTCTGAGCTCGTGAGCCTTTAAGAGCGGATTCTCAGATTGCTTCAGTTTTGTGGGTTTCAGGACGCGAACCCTGTTAGTTTTCAAAGTTAGATGTTTGAGGGCTCCTCTTTCAAGTGTGTGTCTTAAAGGTTGGGATGCCTGATGTGGGGTTCGAACCGTTTGTTCCTCTGGGATAAGCTCTGGGTTTTGAGTTCCCTCCTGATTGTGGGTCACTGTGCCAGGGATGGGGTTTATGGTGTGCCAGCCTCTCCTACCTGCTTCAATGTGGTTTTCCCCTTGTTTGTCCGATGTGTAGTTGTTATTCAGCCAGCTTTCAGGTTCTTAAAAGAGGAAATTGTTCCATATGTAGCTGTAGACTCAGTGTGTCCATGGGAGGAGGTGAGCTCAGGACCTTCCTACCTTGCCATCTTGAACTGAAACTCCAAGTTAAACATTTTTGAAATTTTATCTAGTTGAGCTGTAAACCAGGAATGCCGTGCCTTGCAAGGTGGTGAGTTCATTATTCCTGGAGGAACACAGTACAAACTGGGTGGCCATCTCTCTGGAATTCCTGCACTTGATGGGGCAGGGTGCTGGGGGATTTGATCTCTCTTTCCTTCCAACTCAAGATTGTGAGTCGGAACCCAAGTGTACTATTTGCCTTAGACCTAGAGAATGATTTACTCAGTTCTCTTCCACGAAGAAGCAACTGATGTACTTGAACTCTTATGCCCTCATTGAAGATATTAAGACTAACGTAACCTGTGG
This sequence comes from Phocoena phocoena, assembly GCF_963924675.1. NCBI lineage: Eukaryota > Metazoa > Chordata > Mammalia > Artiodactyla > Phocoenidae > Phocoena > Phocoena phocoena. The sequence continues at coordinate 13,308,977 of NC_089233.1, forward strand.
ACATGATGTCTGGGGAGCACTGAGGATACAGGGCAGAAAATGTCAAAATCAGCATAATAATGCAGATGTCCACGAAAGTCAAGATCTTCATACTAATATATGAACTGGGGAATCAAGAAGGATTTGACATGAGTTCAGCAGTGTTTACCCATTTCTGACGTGTCCCCAGGAAATTTCAGTATCAACACTAGCACGTGGTAATATATTTGGTCAGCTCATCTTACCATGCACTTACTCATTCATTCACTCGCGTTGCTCATCCATCCATTCCTTCATGTGTACAACATGTATGAGGTGCTTACTATGAGCAAGGCTATCCGTAAGACACAGAGATGTCACCCTGTTTGCAAGAAGCCTGTGCCCTTGTGAGTGAACAGTCAAGGACACCTATGATAGGATAGAAGCAAGGCTGTGGTTGAGATTTCTACCAAGGAGCGGCATCTGACTTTCTGGGTTGGGTAGCGCTCAGCAAGGATTTGCGGTGTTGTGTTGAGTAGCAAGGATGACTGGCAGAGGCACTGAGAGGCCGTGGCTGCTTAGAAGCATCAGAAGTGGGTGGGGTAGCTAAAAGGATGCAACAGAGAGGAAGGTGGAGGACGAGGCTGGGCAGGGAGTCAGCTAGTGAGTGGCTTTGTCTATTACATGACAGTTTTTGGATTTTTTTAGGCAGAAGGAATGCACTGATGAATTTTAAGCTTAGTGGTCAGATGTGCATGTTAGAAAGCTCACTTTGCAAGACACAGTGTTAGGAGTTGACCACAATAACTCAAGGAAGAGATGACTTGCATTTGAATCTGGGTGGCGGCAGAAGGGATGGAGAGGAGGAACAGAGTCCAGAGGTGTGAGAAACTAGCGCCAGGGGTCATTTGAGTAATGAATTTGAAATATTATAGTTAGATAGATAAAGTGAATATGTATTATATAGCACAATTTATATAGTTGGCACGTATGTTTAACATTAATATTATATATATATATGTAATAAAGTGTAATGCTTTGTATCTAATGAACATTTGTCAGTAAAACTAACATTTGTATCCAAAAATGGTGCTTCCACTCTCTCTTTTGGCAGTATTTCCAGATGAGCTTTTCTGTTCCATTGATCCACCTGTCATTTCTTCTTTCATTATCTCACTATCTTTTTTTAAAGTAATTTTTATTGGAGTATAGTTGATTTACAATGTTGTGTTAGTTTCAAATGTACAGCAAAGTACATTTGTACATGTATCTACTGTTTTTTTAGATTCTATTCCCACATAGGTCATTACAGAGTATTGAATAGAGTTCCCTGTGCTATACAGCAGGTTCTTATTAGTTATCTCTTTTATATATAGTAGTGGGTATATGTCAGTCCCAGTCTCCCAATTTATCCCTCCCCCGCTTTCCCCCTTGGTAACCATAAGTTTGTTTTCTCCACCTGTTTTGTAAATAAGTTCATTTGTACCAGTTTTTTAGATTCCACATATGAGCGATAGCATATGATATTTGTCTCTGTCTGACTTACTTAACTCAGTATGACAATCTCTAGGTCCATCCATGTCGCTGCAAATGGCATTATTTCGTTCTTTATTAAATGGCTGTGTAATGTTCCGTTATATGTATGTACTCACTATCTTAATAATTAGAGCTTTTCAGTGTGTTTTCCTAGCTGATAGGTTAACTCCCTTCCTGGCTCTTCTTCACACATTCCTCTCTGTCTCTGTGATCATGCTGGCTTCCTCGGGAAGGCCCCCTCGCCCTCCCAGGTGTACATGGAATTCCGGAATAAGCCTGGAATTACTGCTCACTATTAAGCTTATGGCTGTGACTTCCTGAGTGTCTGTAAGTTTTATCAGCTTCCAGATGCTTTGACATCGTGTGGGATCTCCCTGGGACTCTGTGACTTTGAGGAGGCGTTGGGGCCTCTGTAGAGACCCCCCAACACATGCTTTCCCAATGGAAGAAGGCCATGCGACATGCTGGGCTCTTTGGCTGTGTGTGTGTTTGTGTGTGTCTGTGTCTGTGCGTGTGTGTGTGTCTGTGTTGGTGGGTGTGGTTTCCCCCACACTAGGCTGTGGCTGCCAAGATGACGAGGAGCTTTATGAGTTGACAAGGCACCAGACTGCATTTTGTTTCTGTCTCTACCCTGGAGTTTGTGCGTCTGTTTTGAGTTGCGTCCCTGTTTCTGAAAGAATAACGCTGGTTATCTGTAAACTCATCAGTTTAAACTATAACCCTGGAGAAAATTATGTCATTAGTTGTATGCAGGGAGGTGGAAAGGTAGCTGCGAGCTGATTTACAACCTTGGCTATGGAGCCTTTGTAGCTTGGGCCAAACCGAAGACAGAGGTGGGCAGAGTGATTTATTCTTGCTGAGTAGTTGTCAAGCCGGGATACCTCGGGACTCCTGGGCTCAGTGTGAGATAGATGAAGCTGCTCCCTCATCCACATGAGGTGTCCTGCAGAAATTTGGTGTTGACTCAACTGCACTAGAAGGGAATCTCTAAAATTTCAGAGGTGGAGGTTATTTTTATTAATTAATATTTGGAAAATGGGGTGGCTATCTGAGAAAGGAATATATAGTTTAGAGCATCTATGCTCTAACCTCTCTGCATCTATATAAATTTCCTCTCCGTCACCATAGCACTTTTTTTTTTTAACATCTTTATTGGAGTATAACTGCTTTACAGTGGTGTGTTAGTTTCTGCTTTGTAACAAAGTGAATCAGTTATACATATACATATGTCCCCATATCTCTTCCCTCTTGCATCCCCCTCCCTCCCACCCTCCCTAACCATAGCACTTTAATTAGTATTGCTTTATTTCTTAATATCAGATAGGGCCCCCCCCTCAGTTTTCTTCTTTTAGAAAAATATCTAAGTTTTATCACCTCTGTGTTCTTCTAGGTTAATTTTAGAACCTTTTGTTATGTTTTAGAAAAAAAATTCCATTTGGAATTACATTAAACCTGTACATTAAAAAGAAATAATGGTATCTTCATAACATTCCATCTTCTAATTAAGAAACATGTCTCCCTCTGCCAGTGTATATATGTCTCATTTTATCCATTTAGTAAAATTTTATAATTTTCCTCCTATTGGTTAAAGTTATGTCTAAGTGTACTGTCATAGTTGTTGCTTTTACAGATAGAAATTTTTTTACATTTGATACTCTGGTTGGTTATAGCCAGAATACAAAACACTGCCCTGGAAGCACTTAATGTCACTGGCATGGCCATCTTCAAGGTTACCAGGGCCCTTTTCACTGCCAAACCAAATGCCCTTTTCAGGCTTGATTTCCCTGTGACATTCATCAGTGTGGACTCTCTTTTTCTTTATGAATATACACGTACTATAATATGTAGTGGTAATCCCTCTTCTCTTCTCCTAGTAGATGTTTTTCTCATGGGTATTTAATTTTCTTTCTCAACATCACTTTATAATAGATGGCTCCAAGTTCAATCTTCAGATCTCATCCCTACTCATCCATATATACTCAGCCATTTTTAAGACCTTTGTATGGGTCAGGCACTGGGGTGACCACATCCCTGCCATTAAGTACCTAGACGTGGAACCATAGGACAAGCCTTCCTACGGGACAGGTAAGATGCTGTATCTGTCAGGATCCCAGCAAGAAACAACTGGCACACTCAGAAGGGGTGATTAAAGGGATTTTAGCAAAACATTTACAAAGGTTTGGGCAGAGTTAAGGGAAATCAGCAAGGAATGACCAGGCATGGTGAATTACTCCAAGGCTAGGAACAGAGGAGGAAGCAGTTGCCATGCCAATGCCTAAAGGGGCAGGAAGAGGGAGAGGTTAACAGAACACGGGGTTAGCTCCAAGCCTAGGCTAACCCAAGGAGATACCTGCCTGAACACGACTGTGCCATAGTAGAATTCAGCCTCTACCAAACCACACCGGGTCGGGAGGGAGCTGGGGGATAAATACCCCAACCTCTCTCTCTCCTTGTCCATCCGTTTCCTCAAGGCAGCTCCTGGTGGTTGAGCCCAACCCAAAGCCAGAAGGCGAGGGAACCCATGATGCTGTCTAAATAGGTCTGTCTCCTGGGGCATAAAGCAGAGAAGAAGGGTGGAGAGAAACATGAAGAATATTCAGTAGAGGTGCTATGGGATGGCTGACCTCAATTTGTCCTTCCTTCTTCCTTACCTTCAGCTTCTTGCCAATAGCATCCCTTGGCTCTGCGGTCTTCAGCTACAGTAACTCAAGAGGCAGTGCCTCCTGAGGAAGAAGAAGGCAATGCCGAGTCCTCTCAGGCCTGGGGCCAAGCAGGCACCCCATTCTCTTCCCTCTTTCCCTCCTCTTTGCCAATAGCAACTTCCATGCCTACACGTGTATGTCAGTCTGCAGCGGCTACAGTTGCTTCTGGCCAAAAAGCAAAGGGCACTTTCAGAAAAGAAGGTTCCCTGGGTGCATGGAGTCATCCCAGCTTGTCCCAATGGCATCTTCTCCCAGCTAAGTAAGGACCAACTTGAGTCTTGTTGGTGAACTCGAACTGTTACTTATTGTTGCCAACAGTTTCTGGGACCTGCTAAGTAAGCACATTAAAATGCAAGTGAAAATTTTTGCTGCTTTGTTGAACCTTTCTGGCAGATTCAATTGGGGGGAAAATGGAACACATGGACCACAAAATATATAATTCATAGTTGTCACATTGCACTCTGAGGAATGATCTTTTTTGAGGCTGCTAAGTGGGTGCCTTTCATCATGGAAGAAATAATGCCACAGAAAGGGAAGGAAAATCTCACTTGGGAGGTGGCGTTCCCCATGTGTCCTTGGTAGGATTCGCCTGCATTCCTAGACTTAATTCCTATGCCATTTTGTAATAAATTCCCTCCCTGGCCCCTCTGCCTGCATTGGAAAGGCTGTCCGTGGGAGCATGCTGGGCAAACACAGCTGAGATGCATTTTAGCTCCGAGGTGGCATTTTATGACCTGGGATTGGAAGCTATCTATTTAGACTGGACGAAAGAAATGCTGTATTGTCAAGGGGAGAAAAAGGTGTGCACAGATGAAATAAGAGGAAGAATCAGATGTTTTCCACCGAAGCTGCTGAGTTAAGTTGAAGGTCAATCCTGCTCCATTTGGGCAGTCTTTCTTCTTGACCTTGGGCTCCATTCTGGCAAGAAAACCGCAGAAGGCTGAGTTTCTGGCTTTTGAGAAGAGGCTGCAAATATTGGGGAGGGAAAAGGGAAACCCAGGGTGAATGATCAAAAGCAGACAAAACGAGGAGAAAAACCCACTGTCAGTAGTCTCTTTATCATCTTCTAAAATTATGTAATATTTCACACATCATATATATCACGTATGTGTCAGGTGATAATTATATAATGAATACTAGCCGTGTCTCCCTCCCAGCTTTACAATGGAGCGTTACCAGGATCTTGAGGTCCTTTGGGTGTCCTTCTCCCGTCATAATCCACGCTCTTTTTTACTGCTGTTTATAGTTTCAGTACGTAGATTTTTATTTCTAAACTATATTTTGATTACTTTTTGAAAATTTGTATAAATGGAATTCTATACATTTTTAAAACATCTTTATTGGAGTATAATTGCTTTACAATGATGTGTTAGTTTCTGCTGTGTAACAAAGTGAATCAACTATACATATACATATATCCCCATATCCCCTCCCTCTTGCATCTCCCTCCCACCCTCCCTATCCCACCCCTCTAGGGGGACATGAAGCACCAAGCTGATCTCCCTGTGCTATGTGGCTGCTTCCCACTAGCTATCTATTTTACATTTGATAGTATATATAAGTCCATGCCACTCTCTCACTTCATCCCAGCTTACCCTTCCCCCTCCCTGTGTCCTCAAATCCATTTTCTATGTCTGCATCTTTATTCCTGTCCTGCCCCTATGTTCTTCAGAACCTTTTTTTTTTAGATTCCATTTATATGTGTTAGCATACGGTATTTGTTTTTTGCTTTCTGACTTACTTCACTCTGTATGAGTCTCTAGGTCCACCCACCTCGCTACAAATAACTCAATTTTGTTTCTTTTTATGGCTGCGTAATATTCCATTGTATATATGTGCCACGTCTTCTTTATGCATTCATCTGTCAATGCATAGTTAGGTTGCTTCCATGTCCTGGCTATTGTAAATAGAGCTGCAATGAACATTGTATATGACTCTTTTTGAATTATGGTTTTCTCAGGGTATATGCCCAGTAGTGGGATTGCTGGGTTGTATGGTAGCTCTATTTTTAGTTTGGTAGCTTTTAGTTATGGTAGTTCTATTTTTAGTTTTTTGAGGACCCTCCATACTGTTCTCCACAGTGGCTGTATTAATTTATATTCCCACCAACAGTGCAAGAGGGTTCCCTTTTCTCCACACCCTCACCTGCATTTATTGTTTTCAGGTTTTTTGATGGTGGCCATTCTGACCGGTATGAGGTGATACCTCATTGTAGTTTTGATTTGCATTTCTCTAATGATTAGTTATGTTGAGCATTCTTTCATGTGTTTGTTGGCAATCTGTATATCTTCTTTGGAGAAATGTCTATTTACGTCTTCTGCCCATTTTGGATTGGGTTGTTTGCTTTTTTTGATATTGAGCTGCATGAGCCGCTTGTATATTTTGGAGATTAATCCTTTGTCAGTTGCTTCGTTTGCAAATATTTTCTCCCATTCTGAGGGTTATCTTTTCGTCTTGTTTATGGTTTCATTTTTTGTGCAAATGCTTTTAAGTTTCATTAGGTCCCATTTGTTTTTGTTTTTATTTCCATTTCTCTAGGAGGTGGGTCAAAAAGGATCTTGCTGTGATTTATGTCATAGAGTGTTCTGCCTATGTTTTCCTCTAAGAGTTTTATGGTGTTTGGCCTTCCATTTAGGTCTTTAATCCATTTAGAGTTTATTTTTGTGTATGGTGTCAGGGAGTGTTCTAATTTCATTCTTTTACATGTAGCTGTCCAGTTTTCCCAGCACCACTTATTGAAGAGGCTATCTTCTCCATTGTGTATTCTTGCCTCCTTTATCAAAGATAAGGTGACCATATGTGCGTGGGTTTATCTCTGGGCTTTCTATCCTGTTCCATTGATCTACATTTCTGTTTTTGTGCTCCTGAAGTCCAGGAGCCCGATTCCTCCAGCTCCGTTTTTCTTTCTCAAGACTGCTTTGGCTATTCGGAATCTTTTGTGTTTCCATACAAATTGTGAATTTTTTTGTTCCAGTTCTGTGAAAAATGCCAATGATAGTTTGATGGAGATTGCATTGAATTTGTAGATTGCTTTGGGTAGTATAGTCATTTTCACAATGTTAATTCTTCCAATCCAAGAATATTGTCTATCTCTCCATCTGTTTGTATCATCTTTAATTTCTTTCATCTGTGTCTTATAATTTTCTGCATACAGGTCTTTTGTCTCCTTAGGTAGGTTTATTCCTAGGTATTTTATTCTTTTTGTTGCAGTGGTAAATGGGAGTGTTTTCTTAATGTCTCTTTCAGATTTATTGTCATCAGTGTATAGGAATGCAAGAGATTTCTGTGCATTAATTTTTTATCCTGCTACTTTACCAAATTCATTGATTAGCTCTAGTAGTTTTCTGGTAGCATTTTTAGGATCCTCTACGTATACTATCATTCATCTGCAAGCAGTAACAGTTTTACTTCTTCTTTTCTGATTTGGATTCCTTTTATTTCTTTTTCTTCTGTGATTGCTGTGGCTAAAACTTCCAAAACTGTGTTGAGTAATAGTGGTGAGAGTGGGCAACCTTGTCTTGTTCCTGATCTTAGTGGAAACGGTTTCAGTTTTTCACCATTGAGAACGATGTTGGCTGTGGGTTTGTCATATATGGCCTTTATTATGTTGAGGTAGGTTCCCTCTATGCCCACTTTCTAGAGAATTTTTATCATAAATGGATGTTGAATTTTATCAAAAGCCTTTTCTGAATCTATTGAGATGATCATATGGTTTTTCTTCTTCAATTTGTTAATATGGTGTATCACATTGATTGATTTGCGTATATTGAAGAATCCTTGCATTCCTGGAATAAACCCCACTGGATCATGGTGTATGATCCTTCTAATGTGCTGTTAGATTCTGTTTGCTAGTATTTTGTTGAGGATTTTTGCATCTGTGTTCATCAGTGATATTGGCTTGTAGTTTTCTTTTTTTGTGGCATCTTTGGTTTTGGTATCAGGGTGATGGTGGCCTTGTAGAACGAGTTTGGGCGTGTTCCTCCCTCTGCTATATATTGGAAGAGTTTGAGAAGGATAGGTGTTAGGTCTTCTCTAAATGTTTGATAGAATTCGCCTGTGAAGCCATCTGGTCCTGGGCTTTTGTTTGTTGGAAGATATTTAATCACAGTCTCAATTTCAGTGCTTGTGATTGGTCTGTTTATATTTTCTATTTCCCCCTGGTTCAGTCTCAGAAGGTTGTGCTTTTCTAAGAATTTGTCCATTTCTTCATATAGTTGCTTGTAGTAATCTCTCATGATCCTTTGTATTTCTGCATTGTCAGTTGTTTCTTCACCTTTTTCATTTCTATTTCTATTGATTTGAGACTTCTCCCTTTTTTTCTTGATGAGCTGGGCTAATGGTTTATCTATTTTGTTTATCTTCCCAAAGAACCAGCTTTTAGTTTTATTGATCTTTGCTCTTGTTTCCTTCATTTCTTTTTCTTTTATTTATGATTTCTTTCCTTCTGCTAACTTTGGGGTTTTTTTGTTCTTCTTTCTCTGATTGCTTTAGGTGTAAGGCTAGGTTGGTTATTTGAGATGTTTCTTGTTTCTTGAGGTAGGATTGTATTGCCGTAAACTTCCCTCTTAGAACTGCTTTTGCTGCATCCCATAGATTTTGGGTCTTAGTGTTTTCATTGTCATTTGTTTCTAGGTATTTTTTGATTTTCTCTTTTTTTTAATTTAATTTAATTTATTTTTTTACACAGCAGGTTCTTATTAGTTATCCATTTTACACATATTAGTGTATATATGTCAATCCCAATCTCCCAGTTTATCACACCACCGCCACCAGATTTCCTCAGTGATCTCTTGGTTATTTAGTAGTGTATTGTTTCGCCTCCATGTGTTTGTATTTTTTACACATTTTTCCCTGTAATTTATATCTAGTCTCATAGCGTTGTGGTCAGAAAAAATACTTGATACGATTTCCATTTTCTTAAATTTACCAGGCCTTGATTTGTGACCCAAGATATGATCTGTCCTGGAGAATGTTCCATGAGCACTTGAGAAGAAAGTGTAATCTGCTGTTTTGGATGGAATGTCCTATAAATATCAATTAAGCCCATCTTGTTTAATGTATCATTTAAAGCTTGTGTTTCCTTATTTATTTTCATTTTGGATGATCTGTCCATTGGTGAAAGTGGGGTGTTAAAGTCCCCTACTATGATTGTGTTGCTGTTGAGATCCCCTTTTATGGCTGTTAGCATTTGCCTTATGTATTGAGGTGCTCCTATGCTGGGTGCATAAATATTTATAATTGTTATATCTTCTTCTTGAATTGATCCCTTGATCATTATGTAGTGTCCTTCAGTGTCTCTTGTAATAGTCTTTATTTTAAATTCTATTTTGTCTGATATGAGAGTTGCTACTCCAGCTTTCTTTTGATTTCCATTTGCTTGGAATATCTTTTTCCATCCCGTTACTTTCAGTCTGTTTGTGTCCCTAGGTCTGAAGTGGGTCTCTGGTAGACAGCATATATATGGGTCTTATTTTTGCTTCCCTTTAGCCAGTCTGTGTCTTTTGGTGGGAGCATTTAATCCATTTACATTTAAGGTACTTATCGATATGTATGTTCCTATTACTATTTTCTTAATTCCTTTGGGTTTGTTATTGTAAGTCTTTTCCTTCTCTTGTGTTTCCTGCCTAGAGAAGTTCCTTTAGCATTTGTGGTAGAGCTGGTTTGGTGGTGCTGAATTCTCTTAGCTTTTGGTTTTCTGTAAAGGTTTTAATTTCTCCGTCAAATCTGAATGAGATCCTTGCTGGGTAGAGTAATCTTGATTGTAGGTGTTTCCCTTTTATCACTTTAAATATGTCCTGCCACTCACTTCTGGCTTGCAGAGTTTCTGCTGAAAGATCAGCTGTTAACCTTATGGGGATTCCCTTTTATGTTAATTGTTGCTTTTCCCTTGCTGCTTTTAATATTTTTTGTTTGCATTTAATTTTTGATAGTTTGATGAATATGTGTCTTGGCATGTTTCTCCTTGGATTTATCCTGTATGGGACTCTCTGTGCTTCCTGGTCTTGATTGAATACTTCCTTTCCTGTATTAGGGAAGTCTTCAACTGTAATCCCTTCAAATATTTTCTGAGTCCCTTTTTCTTTCTCTTCAACATCTGGAACCCCTATAATTCAAATGTTGGTGTGTTTAATGTTGTCCCAGAGGTCTCTGAGACTGTCCTCAATTCTTTTCATTCTTTTTTCTTTTTTCTGCTCTGCAGTAGTTATTTCCACTATTTTATCTTCCAGGTCACTTATCCGTTCTTCTGCCTCAGTTATTCTGCTACTGTTTCCTTCTAGAGAATTTTTAATTTCCTTTATTGTGTTGTTCATCATTGTTTGTTTGCTCTAGTTCTTCTAGGTCCTTGTTAAACGTTTCTTGTATTGTCTCCATTCTATTTCCAAGGTTTTGGATCATCTTTACTATCATTACTCTGAATTCTTTTCTCAGGTAGGCTGCCTATTTCCTCTTCATTCCTTCGGTCTGGTGGGATTTTACCTTGCTCCTTCATCTGCCGTGTGTTTCTCTGTCTTCTCATTTTGCTTAACTTACTGTGTTTGAGGTCTCCTTTTTGCAGGCTGCCCCCAGTTGTTCCCGTTGTTTTTGGTGTCTGTCCCCAGTGGCTAAGGTTGGTTCAGTGGATTGTGCAGGCTTCCTGGTGGAGGGGACTGGTGTCTGTGCTCTGGTGGGTGAGGCTGGATCTTGTCTTTCTGGTGGGCAGGACCACGTCCGGCGGTGTGTTTTGGGGTGTCTTTGACCTTATTATGATTTTAGGCAGCCTCTCTGCTAATGGGTGGGGTTGTGTTTGTGTCTTGCTAGTTGTTTGGCATAGGGTGTCCAGCACTGTAGCTTGCTGGTTATTGAGTGGAGCTGGGTCTTAGCATTGAGTTGGAGATCTCTGGGAGAGCATTCACCGTTTGATATTACGTGAGGCCAGGAGGTCTCTGACAGACCAGTGTCCTGAACTCGGCTCTCCTACCTCAGAGGCTCAGGCCTGACACCCGGCCAGAGCACCAAGACCCTGTCAGCCACACGACTGAGAAGAAAATGGAGAAAAAAAAAAAGAACGAACAAAAGAAAAATAAATAAATAAAATAATAAAGTTATTAAAATAGAAAAAAGTTATTAAAAATAAAAAAGTAATTTAAAAAAAGAGAGAAAGAAAGAAGAGAGCAACCAAATCAGAAACAAATCCACAAATGATAACAAGCACTAAAAACTATACTAAAAAAAACCCCCCCAAAACCCCAGATAGAACCCTAGGACAAATGGCAAAAGCAAAGCTATACAGACAAAATCACACACAGAAGCATACACTTACACACTCACAAAAAGAGAAAAAGGAAAAAAAAAGTATATATATAAAAGGAAGAGAGCAACCAAATCAATAAACAAATCTACCAGTGTTAATAATTTCTAAATACTAAACTAAGATAAACATAAAACCAGAAACCAGTCAGTCGCGTACAGCCAACCCCTAGTCTACTGTGGCTCTCAAAGTCCACCGCCTCAATTTTGGGTTGACTCGTTGTCTATTCAGGTATTCCACAGATGCAGCGTACATCAAGTTGATTGTGGAGATTTAATCTGCTGCTCCTTAGGCTGCTGGGAGAATTTTCCCTTTCTCTTCTTTGTTCGCACAGTTCCCGGGACTCAGCTTTGGATTTGGCCCTGCCTCTGCGTGTAGGTTGCCGGAGGGCATCTGTTCTTCCCTCAGACAGGATGGGGTTAAAGGAGCCGCTGATTCGGGGGCTCCGGCTCACTCAGGCTGGGGGAGGGAGGGGTATGGATGCGGGGCGGGCCTGCGGCGGCAGAGGCCGGCGTGACGTTGTACCAGCCTGAGGCGCACCGTGCGTTCTCCCGGGGAAGTTGTACCTGGATCACGGGCCCCTGGCAGTGGCGGGCTGCACAGGCTCCTGGGGGGTGTGGATAGTGACCTGTGCCCGCACACAGGCTTCTTGGTGGCTGCAGTAGCAGCCCTAGCATCTCATGCCCATCTCTGGTGTCCACGCTGATAGCTGCGGCTCGCGCCCGTCTCTGGAGCTCGTTTAGGCAGTGCTCTGAATCCCCTCTCCTCGCGCACCGTGAAACAATGGTCTCTTGCCTCCTTGGTAGTTCCAGACCTTTTCCCGGACTCCCCCCCGGTTAGCTGTGGCGCACTAGCCCCCTCAGGCTGTGTTCATGCAGCCGACCCCAGTCCTCTCCCTGGGATCTGACCTCTGAAGCCTGAGCCTCAGCTCCAGCCCCAACCCGTCCCGCCAGGTGAGCACACAAGCCTCTCGGGCTGGTGAGTGCCGGTCGGCACCGATCCTCTGTGCGGGAATCTCTCCGTTTTGCCCTCTGCACCCCTGTTGCTGCGCTCTCCTCTTTGGCTCCTAAGCTTCCCCGCCCCACCACCCTCGTCTCCACCAGTGAAGGGGCTTCCTAGTGTGTGAAAACCTTTCTTCCTTCACAGCTCCCTCCCAGAGGTGCAGGTTGTATCCCTATTCTTTTTTCTCTGTTTTTCCTTTATTTGTTGTTGTTTTTTTGTTTTTTGTGATACGCGGGCCTCTCACTGCTGTGGCCTCTCCCATTGCAGAGCACAGGCTCCGGACGCGCAAGCTCAGCGGCCATGGCTCACGGGCCCAGCTGCTCCGCGGCATGTGGGATCTTCCCGGACCGGGGCACAAACCCATGTCCCCTGCATCGGCAGGCGGACTCTCAACCACTGTGCCACCAGGGAAGCCCTGTTTTTCCTTTTTTCTTTTGCCCCACCCAGGTACGTGGGGAGGTTTTTGCCTTTTGGGAAGTCTGAGGTCTTCTTCCATCATTCAGTAGGTGTTATGTAGGAGTTGTTCCACATGTAGATGTAGTTTTGATGTATTTGTGGGGAGGAAAGTGATCTCCACATCTTACTTGTCTGCCATCTTGAAGGCGCCCCTCAATTCTGTGCATTTTTGATGCTAGCTCTTTACATGAAGTCTATGAGATTTATCTGTTTATCTGCAAGTCATTCATTCTCATTGCTGTATAGTATTCCTTTTTAATGAGTGTATTACCGTTTATTTACCATTCTTCATTGTATTTTGAACACTGGATTCTTCCTTCCTACAAAATTTCCTGGGCGGAGTATTTGTGTGTTTGTTCGGAGCTGGGTGGAATGTCTTATTCTGTCTCCATTACTTTTGGATGGTCAAATAATTAATCCTTATAAGCCTCCATTTTTTCATCTCTAAAGTGATCATGGTAGGGCTTCCCTGGTGGCACAGTGGTTGAGAGTCCGCCTGCCGAATCGGGGGACGTGGGTTCGTGCCCCGGTCTGGGAGGATCCCACATGCCGCGGAGCGGCTGGGCCCGTGAGCCGTGGCCGCTGGGCCTGCGCGTCCGGAGCCTGTGCTCCGCGGCGGGAGAGGCCACAACAGTGAGAGGCCTGCGTACCACAAAAAAAAAAGAAAAGAAAAAAAAAAAAAGAAGTAAAGTGATCATGGTAATATCTACCCTGCCTGCCTAAGAGAAAAATGGATACAAAAGCATTTAAAAAATTTAAAGCCTAAACAACAGTCAACAGTGGGTGAGGAGAGAGTGGTCAAGTGGATTTATGAAGACGGCAGAAAGTTTAAGCACTTGGTTGGTATTGAGATGTTTCTCCATCCTTTTAAGTCTTCCTTCCTTAAGTCTTGAGCTTCAAAGGAAGCTTCAGTGAGAGCACATGCATGCAGAGTGCAGAAGTAGTAAGTCGTAAAGTATGCAACTCCTCCTGTAGATATGGCAGAAGCATAAGAGGGCGTGTGGCCAGAGAACACTTCCTGAGCATCGTCTCTTTGTTCTTGCTACTCAACATCTTGGCCCTCCCACTCCTTACAATGGCTACGGTCCCCTCCAAACTGATAGCTGCGAGGGTTCATGTTTTGGGCCTCCTCTACCTTCTGAACCTCCATGCCCAAGTGTTTCAGCTCCCCACTGGACATATGATCCTATCTGAATGTCCCATGAATGCTCCATATACCACATGTAGAGAGTAGAATGCATCTTCTCGAGCTTTCTTCTGTGTGCCCTGTTTTGTGCATGATATTGCCACTCGCTGGAAACCCCAAGCTCACTCACGTATTCCTTCTCTCTCACCCTAACTCGTGTCTGTCTCCTGCCTTGTGATGATATCTCTTAAATGTTTCTCAAATCTCTCCTCTCTTTTTGATCACCACCACTCACACCTTAACGTGATGCCCCTTCTATCCTGGTCTGGGCTGCTGCAACAGCTCCAGGACTAATCTCCTTATCTGTCACAGAGACCAGGTTTTATCCTCCCTTGTATCTCTAACTATATCCAGAACTCAGGTCTCAGCTTCCTTGAACAGCTGCAGAACCTTAAAGTTACCACGTTCTCAGATTCAGTGTCCTTATTTGTCAAACAGAGATCATTATCATACCTTCCTCATGAGGTTTTCAAAAGATTAGGTGAAACAGTGGTAGAATATATGTCAAGCACTTAGCAGGGTGCTTCCCAGCACGCAACAGATTCTCAATTAATGGTAGTTGGCCTTACTGTTAGTTCCTGGGGTCTGTCCTTGTGCTATCTACCTTCTAGGTAAGAATTGTAAATTGTGCCTCAGATCATGTTACTTTCCTTCTCCATGCTTTAGGTACCTTGTCACGTACAGATAAAATCTAACCTCAAGGGCACCAAGGCTGCATAATGAATCTTGTGGGCCCTAAGCACTTTGGCCTTCACAGAAAAACAATAAAACAACAATTTAAAAGAGTATTAAAAATCTTATTTGATAACCGTGTCTTTCTGATTTTAAAAGAAATTTAAACATCTTCCTGAACCCTTAAAAATATTGGGGGACCTAGGCACTGTGTTTACTGTGATGAATAGATAAGTCCTCCCTCAAGGGACCATGTACCTTCTCTCTCTCTCTCTTTTTATCCCCAGTCTTGCTGATGTTATTTCCTCCCACCCAACTTTTTTTCTTTTAGTTTCTCTCTCTCTCTCTCTTTCCTCCCTCCCTCCCTCCCTTCATTCCTTCCTTTCTTCCTTCCGTCCTCTCTCTCTCCATCCGTCCGTTACTCCTTTCTTCCTTGATGTCTTTCTTCTGTTTCATTAGTTTTTGTTCTTTTGTTTATTATTGCTTTCTTTGGGCTTCCTCTCTTTTTTTTCTAATTCCTTGGGTTAGATGCTTACCTTATTATCAGTTCTTCCTTTCCCCCCCTTAATATACGCATTTATGTAGTTACTTCCAAGTATTGCATTAGCACGATCCTACAAGCTTTGAGATGTACTGTTTCATGTTCTGTTAGTTTCATGTAACTTCTAATGGCAATATGATTAATTATTTGACCCACATTTTTTTAGAAGTCTTTTAAAACTGCCCAAATGTGTGAATCCTTTGTGGTATTTTTATTGTTGGGTTCTGTTTTTTATTGCTTTATGTTCAAAGATGATCTGTAAGCTAGACTGAGACTTGTTTGTGGCCTGTCAATTGTTTAAATGTTCCATATACTCTTGTAGAGAATATACGATTATTAGAAAGTCAGGTACAATGTCCATTAGATCAAACATCTTAATTTTGTTGTTCAGTTCTACCGTATCTTTGCTAAATTTTTGTCCTTATCTGTTCAGTACTGAGAGATATGTTAATATTTCCCACTATGATTGTGGATTTGTTAATTTCTTCTTGTAATGTGGTCCATTTTTGCTTTATGTAATTTGAAGCTATGTTGTTAGGTGCTTGGTAGTTTGTAATTCCTAAGAGCTTCTGGTGGATTGTTAACTTTTATCATTATGTAACGACCTTCTTCATCCCCATAAGGCTGTTTGCCCTAAAGTCTGTTTTTATCTGATGTTTATAGAGTGATTCCAGCTTTCTTTTGGTTAGTATTGTCATGGTCTATATTTTCTTTATCCAATTCCACTCTGTTTTTTAATATTGATTGTATTCATTTTGTGTAGTTACTATAACCAATGACCATAATCTTGATGGCCTAAAACAACAGAAATGTTTTCTCTCACAGTTTGAGGCTAGAATTCTGAAATCAAGATGTTGGCCGAGCCATGCTTTCTCTGAAGGGTCTAGGAAGTAATCCTCCCTTTCCTTTTCCTAGCTTCTGGGAGGTGTTAGCAATCCTGGGCATTGCTTGGCTTGCAGCTGTATCCTTCAATATCTGTTGTCAAATGACCTTCTTCCCTCTGTGTATCTGTGTTTCTATCTCTAAGTTTTTCTCATATGAGTACACCAGTTATATTAATTTGATTACATATGCAAAACCCCTATTTCCAAATAAGGTCATACTCATAGGTTCAGAGTAGACAGGGGGCCACTGATCAACTCAGTACCTTCATAATGAGAAATTATGAAACATTTAAGGCGTACGAAAGGTCCCGTATTCTGTGCACGTTTGAGCTCCAAAACGCCAGCCTTCAGTTAATGAGCAATGCATCCTTCACCCCATCCCAGCAGATAGAGTCTCAGCTCTGATTATAACTTACCTCTGGGTGTTTCCTTTAACTTATTGTAAGCTCAGCTATGCATTTACAGTATTAAAAAATTTTTCATTCAGAATTTCTAGGTAGTTTATTGGAAAGTTTTCCTGTTGTTTTAGCCTTCCATCTTGCTGGAAATAGAACTGTCTATCATAAGTGGGTTTTTAAAAATAGCTTTATTGAGATTTTTTTCACATGATATCATTCATCCACTGAACGTGTACAATTTAGTGGCTTTTAGTATATTCACAAAGTTGTGCAAACATCACCACACTCTGTTTCTGGAACATTTCCATCACCCAAAAAGACACTCGATACACATTAGCAGTCACTCCCCATTCCCTCCCCAAATACCCACCACCCTAAGCAGATACAGATCTACTTTCTGTCTCTATAGATGTGCCTATTCTGTGCATTTCAGGTAAACAGAACCATACGGTATGTGGTCTTTCCTGTCCAGCATTATTTCTTCGGCATGTTTTCAAGGTTCACTCGTGTTGCATATATCACTACAGACAGTCTCTGACTTTCAGTGGTTCGATTTATGATTTTTTTGACTTTATGATGGTACAAAAGTGATAAGCATTCAGTAGAAACCATACTTTGAATTTTGATCTTTTCCTGAGCCAGCAGTATGCAGTACGGTACTGTCTTATGGTGCTGGGCAGTGGCAGCGAGCCACAGCGCCCAGTCAGTCATGTGACATGAAGGTAAACAACCAACACACTTACAACCATTTTGTACCCATGCAACCATTCTGTTTTACACTTTCAGTACAGTATTCAATAAATTCCATGAGATATTCAACACTCTTTATTATAAAACATGCTTTGTGTTAGAATGAGTTTGCCCAACTGTAGGTAAGTGTTCTGAGCACGTTTAAGGGAGGCTAGGCTAAGCTATGATGTTTGGTAGGTTAGATGTTTTAAATGCATTTTCAACTTACGATATTTTCAACTTATGATGGGTTTATCGGGATGTAACTCTTTTGTAAGTTGAGGAAGATCTGTACTTTTTTAAAAAGATAGTTTTTTTATTGCCAGATAATATCACATTGCGTGGATGTACCACATTTTGTTTTATTCACTTATCAGTTGATAGACACAGCTAATATGAATAATGCTTCTATGAGCATTTGTGTACAAGTTTTCAAGTGGGCATATCTTTTCATTTCTCTAGGGTAAAAAATGGAACTGCTGGATCATACGGGAAAACTACGCTTAGCATTTTGAAGAACTGCCAAAGTATTTTCCAAAGTAGCCGCACCATTGTGCATTCCCACTAGTAATGTCCTGTCGGGAGTGATTTTAAAATCCAACACAGGTGTCTGTACTCGACCTGGGATGAGTCCTTACAGATTTTGGAGCACAGTGAAGGTGGCGTTATTGGAATGGTTGGTGCACGGTGATGTGGCATGAGAGATTAAAGACCAGGAAGCAGGTCACTTCTTGTGACCAGGAAGTGTTGGAGTAATCCAGTTGTCAGTTGATGGTTCCTCTGTTGGGCTGGTGGAGGGCAGAAAAGATGTCAAGGGTTCCCGAAAAACACCATGGACGGTGGAAATGATTCTCAGGTAGCGAAATGATGTTCACTTGAGACCAATCCTGAGATGCTTGCTGAACCTTTCCTTTTTGATTTTATATCACAGAAAATAAATTTTTATTTTCAGAGAAGCAGGAAACGGAACACAGGTGTTGCCATTATGGGGTGGAGGCGCATCCTGTGACCGGAGCAGGTTTACTGGCCTTTGACTTACTTGAGGATGCCTTCCTGGGAGTCTGTGGTCCTCCTAGGCTTTGTGGTCTGCCCTCCATGAAAGCCGAGGATGCTTTTTACATCTCTGGTCCATGGTCTTCCTGCCCGTGGCAGGAAGTGGGGTGTGTGTGTGCAGACGCCTGACGGTGAACGGGGTAGCTTGAGCGTTTGAAATAGCAAAAGAGAATGAGAGCCCTTAACAGCAAAAGTTTTCAAGCCGAGAATTAAAACCTCCCATGACTGTAGGATTTAAAAATTACCCATCAAGCTGTTTATCGTTTACTGGAACAATAGGTATAAAGCTACCACCATCCTGGGAACGTGCAATTGCTCGATGAGGCTTGTTACCGAGGCCTTCTACTCTTCTGGGCACGGTTATCACCCTTATGGGTTTTTCTTCTCTGTGATTTATTCTCAAACATTTTGTATTTCCTTTTTGCCATTTAAATGAGATTTAAATAAAACCATTAGGTATAGAACGGTGGCAGATGGTTACACACTTTAAACTCATGATAAAATCAATCTGTATATTATTCTCTGTTCAAATGAAGCAAAAACACCTGCAGTCTGGAAGTTCCTTATTGCTGCCTTTTCTGTGTTGTACTGCGCATCTCCTGGAATATCTCGCCTTGTGGTAATTGATCATGAAGAAAGGAAATCAGGCAGGGATGACAGCCCGAGTTCTGTCCCATTCTGTGTGTCTTTCTTGGTCCACATGTCCCCTGCTTTTGGCAGTCTCTCCCTTTCATAGACTGCCCCTGCCATCCACCCCATTTCCCAGAAGGAGGGAGAGGCTCTTCATGGGTGACCAGCCTTAACCCCACACCTCACAGTTGCTCTGACCTTCCTCTCAATTGAAATGTGTTCAGGGCATATTCCGATATCGATAAATTGAGAACATAATTTTTTCTGCAACGGGTAATGTTAAAATTTCCACTGAAGCTATATCTGAGCCTGAGTGGCATATCCTGGTATGGTGATTTTCAAATAATTCTTTTTCTCCCCCTCCTTTTTCTAGGTTTATCTAAATCCCTTGGGCTCATTGAAGGTTATGGTGGGCGGGGCAAAGGGGGCCTTCCTGCTACCCTTTCCCCGGCTGAAGAAGAGAAAGCCAAGGGACCCCATGAGAAGTATGGCTACAATTCCTACCTCAGTGAAAAAATTTCACTGGATCGTTCCATTCCGGATTATCGTCCCACCAAGTAAGTTCTGATTCAGTCATTCAGAGGAGCTTACTTTATCAGATGGTTGGGTGTAGACCCATGTCTGTGACATTTTCTTGTGTTACTTGTACCTAGTGGAGGGGCTTTTATCTCGTCTCCTCCATAATCAATAAATAGTACTATTGATTATGAAAATAAATAGAGCTAAATAAGAATTTTTAATTTTTATAAAATAATACAGAAGCATAGAGAAAGGTCCGTGATACAAAAAAATTTTAAGTAAAAATTTAAAAATCAACATGATCTCATTACCTAGAGGTGGTGACTAGTAAAATACTAGTAGTTTGTCTTTGAGTCTATTTCTATACAGATATGAGCATATGATGTGTTTCATTTATCCTTTTTTTCATTTATTATTTCATGAGCATTTTCTGATGTTATTAGTTATGATCATTATTTTCATTGTTAGAAATCTAGATTATTTCCAAATTTTCATTATTATAAATATGAAATATTTATAATATTATAAATATTTATAATTTTTATAAGATAAAATTTCATTTTTATAAATAAAAATTGATAAAAAATGTATTTAAACATTTTCATTATTATAAATAACACTTGGATGGATATCTCCCCACTCAAATCTTTATGTATATTGATTTGATATTTACTTTCTTAATCCACACTTCTAAAGGTGTAATCCTGAGATCACATTGTAGGAGTACTTTTGGAGGCTTTCGATACATATAGTGATATTTTCCTCCAGAAAGTTTATAGAAGTTTCCGCTCCTGTTGGAACTTTACTAGACCCTTCCCAAACTGGGTACTAGCCTTTAAATAATGCTTTTCCCATCTGGTAGGTGAAAGAGTACATCCTGTGATTGTTTCAGCTTACAATTTTTGTTTGAGATTCTTACCTTTGAAACAGTTTGTTTGCGTCTTGGTTGGTTTATGAGAGGTCTTTGCTCTGTGCTCTCAGATTTAAGAATTATTTGTTTTCTCCTTGTGAAAGAGAGAAGAGAGATTGGTGGGAAAATCAAGATGCTGGGGGAAAATATCCTATTTTCTAGGCAGTAGTCCTCCTTGGCTTTTCAAACAGATACTTCATCTTCTGTTAGATTTGTGGTGTCTCTCTTTCTTTCGTTTGCAGTGTGCCTTTGCTTAGAGTAGATTATTTCTTTTTCAAATGGGTTTTGTACGAATCAGTTAAGTATCCTGGTTACTGAGAAAAATAGATTCAAGATAAGGAAGATTACCTTAAATGAATTTAAAATTGCAGCATTAGCTGAGAAAACTTAAATCTCTCTCTCTGCCTAATAAGCATATATTCATTTTGAATCACTAGGAAAACATACATCACCCCTGTTGGAAGCTATTTTGTGTTCCTGGACTTTTGCTCTCAAAAACATCTGGCTGTTTTCATTTCCTGGTGCTCTCTGATTAGCCTTTCTTATTTGGATGTTGGCAAATAAACAGAGCTGTTATTTTTGTAGTCCTGTGAGAATGAAGATGCTTCCAACATGGAGCTTAGTGGAAATGGGTCAGTTGAACAATATCAGTGAGCATGTATTATGTACCAGATGGTTTTCCCCACACTAGGGGCAGAACATTGGATAAGATAGCCCTTGCCTACATACTCTTGTCTGGGGAGGGAGACAGATGTGCAAGCAGGTCAGTCCAGCACATTGTGGTCTATGTGGGTATGTCAGGCCAGAGACATACACAGTATGTACAGGGAGGATCTGGGAAGGTTTCCTGCTTGAGATGACGCAGAAGCTTAGTCTTGAAGGCCCATTAAGGGTTAGAAAATTAAAGAGCGGAGACAGATAAAGACAAGTAGGAAGGGGAATAGCAAGATCAGAGCTGGGGATGCAGATAAAAACATGGCACGCCCAGGCAGGAATACACAGCTCCGTGGTGCTCTATAGTGTAGCATGGTGGCTTGAATATACCAGGGGTCCCCAACCCCCAGGCCGCAGACCGGTACTGGTCCGTGGCCTGTTAGGAACCGGGCCGCACAGCAGGAGGTGAGCCGTGGACGAGTGAGTGAAGCTTCCTCTGCCGCTCCCCGTCGCTCGCATTACTGCCTGGACCACCCCCTTCCCCCCCAACCCCGCGCCCGTGGAAAAATTGTCTTCCAGGAAACCGGTCCCTGGTGCCAAAATGTTTGGGGACTGCTGGAATACACCACTTAGATTTCGTCCCTCCGGAAACTTTACTGAGATGATAGTAAAGGACTACAGAGGATGACAGACTCTAAGGGACAAAAACAGGTTAGGCTCCCACAGCAGGGAAGAAACACCCACAAAGTTTTGGAAGATGGAAAGAGGATGGATGAATGGTAACTGACATAGCAAACTGGATGAGGCTGAGACCCAACCTTCTACATATGATGGGAAGTGGGGGGAAGGGCAGAAGAATATAGCCTAGTCACACCTCAGAACCCCAGAGACTCAGGAATTGGAGATTCTGGGTACCTCTGATGGCTGGGAGGTAGATTTGAATAGAAGGATTATAGCTGTGTCCCCAGATTCTTTCTTCAACTTTACAGAGCTAGACGCTGCCCTTCCCTACCTGGTGGAACATGGGAGGTTTATTCCCTGGAGATGGTGAACTCTGGGCTTTAGTTCATAAGATGACAGAAGATAGGGCTGTGTACTAAGTGGGGACACCCTTGGCCTCATTACCTCTGCAAGCTTTCACACTCCTGTAGTCCAGATTTGGAAGAATCCACTCTAAGGAAGCCATTCAACCTAAGAGAAATGCCAATAGATCTGATAGGTCCCCCGCATCCCTGAAATGTCAGGGTTCTACTCATTAAACATTAGTATAAAGGCTCATCCATCTACACAGAGCTGTCTTCCTCTAAAGTAAGAAAGGAGAACCAGAATCCCTAGACATTTCAGGAGAATCTCTATTATAAAGGGCCTTAGCAACAAGAAGAAGAACAATAGAAAAGGCATTTGGAGGAAACAGACACACTTTAAAACTATAATTAATGTCTTAGTTCATGGAATGTTTTGTTTTATTCACAAAATAAGAATCAAGTGCTATGTTAAAGTGATAATCAGAGAACAAGAGGTCTTGGAAGTTAAGAATAAGATAGAAATAAATAGTTCAATGAAAGTTTAGATAAATAAATTATTGTGGCGATCACTTCAAAATGTATACAAATATCGAATCATTATGTTATATACCTGAAACTAATACCAGGTTATATAGCCACCGTGCTGTACAATACATCCTCATGACTTATTTTATAACCGGGATTTGTACCTGTTGACTCACTTCATCCATCCCCACCCCCTCCTCACCTCTGGCAACTGTGATCTGTTCTGTCAATGAACTTGGGTTTGTTTTTTAAGAGTCTGTGTATAAGTGGGATCTTACAGTATTTGTTTCTCTGACTTCCTTCACTTAGCATAATGCCCCCAAAGTCTATTCATGTCATTACAGTTGGCACAATTTCATTCTTTTTATGGCTGACTCATATCTATATGTATCACATTCTCTTTATCCATTCATCCATTTGTGTACACTTAGTTTGTTTCCATATTGTGCGTATTGTAAATAATGCTGCAGTAAACATGGGGAGGGTGAATATATCTTTGTGAATTAGTGTTTTTTTTTTTTGGGCGGTACGCGGGCCTCTCACCGTTGTGGCCTCTCCCGTTGAGGAGCACAGGCTCTGGACGCGCAGGCTCAGTGGCCATGGCTCACGGTCCCAGCCACTCTGCAGCATGTGGGATCTTCCCGGACCGGGGCACGAACCCGTGTCCCCTGCATTGGCAGGCGGACTCTCAACCACTGCGCCACCAGGGAAGCCCTGTTTTTGTTGTTTTTTATATAAATACCCAGAAGTGGAATTGCTAGATCATATGGTAGTTCTATTTTTAATTTTTTGAGAAACCTCCACATTGATTTCCATAGTGGCTGCACCAATTTGCATATCTAGCAACAGTGCAACAGGCTCCCTTTTCTCCACATCCTCGCCAACACTTGTTTTTCTAGTCTTTTTGTTAATAGCCATTCTAACAGGTGTGGGGTGATAGCTCTCTCTTTTTTTTTTTTTGGCTGCATTGGGTCTTCGTTGCTGCGCGCGGGCTTTCTCTAGTTGTGGCGAGCAGGGACTACTCTTGGTTGCGGTGCGCGGGCTTCTCATTGCGGTGGCTTCTCTTGTTGTGGAGCGCACGGGCTCAGTAGTTGCGGCTCATGGACTGTAGAGCGCAGGCTCAGTAGTTGTAGCGCACGGGCTCAGTTGCTCCACAGCATGTGGGATCTTCCCAGAGCAGGACTCGAAGCCGTGTGCTCTGCATGGGCGGGTGGATTCTTAACCACTGCGCCACCAGGGAAGTCCTTCTCATTGTTTTTTATTTACATTTGCCTGATGATTAGTGATGTTGAGCATCTTTTCATGTACCTGTTGCCCATCTGTATATCTTCTTTGGAAAAGTGTCTATTCAGATCCTCTGCCCATTTTAAAATCAGATTGTATGGGGTTTTTTTGCTGTTGAGTTATATTAATTCTTTATATATTTTAGATATTAATCTCATCAGATTTATGATTTGCAAATACTTTCTCCCATTCAGTAGGTCGTCTTTTCATTTTGTTGATGGTTTTCTTTGATGTGAAGAAACGAATTTAGTCCCCCTTATTTATTTTTGCTTTTGTTGTCTTTGCAAACAAAGAAAACTTTTTTACCATTCTTTCAGAAAGTTTGGAACTGAATTAGTGATGGGCACACACACACACACACACAAAGCTTGTGAAAAAGGAAAGCAATTATTAGCACAGAAAAAAACCAAAAGTTCCTCAAGAAAGGAACTGCAATTCCATATATTCTGTGGCTGAGCTGTGAACAGTATAACCATACAAATATTGAATAGGTATTAAACCACAAGTTATGGTATAACTCTGTTGGAAGAAAGAAGAGGCAAAATGTGTATGTGAGGTGTGGGTAGTATAAGAAAATTAAACCTTTATGGTCAGAAACAGAAAATCAATTGAAAATATCTAAAATTTAAACATCAGGAATTGCAGCATAATGATTGTTATTTAGAAACATTGAGAGTACAGAAATGGGATAAGACTGTATGTATTTTGTTTTAATAAAATAAAAGTTTAATTATGCCATAAATGTAAATCTACACCAAAAAATTAAGTGCAAGGTAGAAGGGTGAAAGTATAATAGAAGAAAGAGTTGGAGAACTGGGTTGAATGATGTGACCACCTCTGCCTTTTCAGATTTTTCTGGCAGCTATATGGAGGATGAATTTGAAGGTGAAATTAAAGATGAACTTGAGAGCTTGCCCACAGGTCATACATGGTAACCAGAGGTAGCGTTATAAATTCTGGGCTCCACAGCCAAAGGTACCAAATTAACCTTGGTTAGTTGCAAATTCATCCTTGCCTCCAAAGAAGGGCAAGGGCCTTGCCTGTAGAAGCTGCTCCTCTGGTATTTGAGCCCAGGGGATAGGAAGGGAGGCAGCTGTCTGGGGCCAGAGCACTTTCTTTCCGCCCCATGCAGCCCAAGCCCAGGAGGAATTATCCCCCCACGGGCAAGATCTTGCTTATGACACTGCCCAAAAGCTCTCTCGAGTTTAGAGAACTGAAATTGGCTAATTCCATTGCAATTTTATACAGAACCTCAAGTTGCTTTCATTCTTATTGGTTTATTATTACACTACTCTTGACAGAGTTGTTTCTCATAAATATGAATGAATTTGGGGATAATAGTGGGATTAACCATTTGTTGGTCACATTTCATGCAAATGGATTCCAAAATGTTTTCTGTTTTATTTTAATTCTGTGATTTTTTTTTTCTTCCCCAGGACAGATATTTTAAATTTGTATGAACCCCCAACTGTCAATCTTTCCATCTTCGTTTCTTCACTGCTTTAAAGCAGAGAACGAGTACTTATAAATATTCTACTCTGTTTTGTGTTCCTTTTCTATCACTCCCACCCATCCAGAGCTTATTTTAGAATATGGTACAAGATATGTATCTTTTGTTTCAAATGTCTGTCCTTTTTTTTTTTCCAAAGCTTTTTCAAAATGATTTTGGAAATAATGCTTCCTCTTTCTCTTATTTGGAGCTGTTAAATGGAATACATTTTGTACTTTTTATACATAAATGGGCTTATTTTCTAGATTCTGTGCTATTTCTTTGGTCTGTTTTTTTTTTTGTTTTTTTTTTTTTTCATTTTCTTCTCTTTCCTTTCTTTTTTTTTTTTTTTTTTTTAAATCATGGAAAATGATTTTTGACTGAAGTCCCCAGTCTGCCAGACACTGTGCTAAAGACATGGTGAGGAACAGGCACATCTTGGCCCCCTAAGAAATCAAAGCGAGTCGGGGAGGCAGGTGGGGCTTTGCAATCCTTTGACTTGTTTTCAGAGGACCTTAGAAACTAAGATAAGGGGATGTGCACTTCTGGGAGAGTCAGAGGGCAGCGCAGAGGTGACCTTGATCTTAATGGTGAAGACAGAACGTTGGAGAGAGTGAACAGCATGTGCAAGAGGACTGGGATAGTTCTTGGATTTCAGGGCTGGGGGAACAGCACAGAAACTTTGGGTTGAGTCATAGGGTCTCCAGAGTGAATCTTGGAAGAAGAGGTTGGAGGGAAAGGGGGAGGCAGGTTCTAAAGCACCTTATGTGCCACTGCTGTGTTAGGTGGTGATGTTCGTCGTTGTCATTGGATGCCAATGAAGGACTTGAGTCAAGATTGTATTTTTGTGGTAATTTCTTAAAAAAAATAATGTTTAACTGTGACAAGAATGTGGAGAAAGGTTAGAGGCATTGGACGCTGGGAGCAGGATGGCTAAATAAAATCTCTCTTTTCCCACTCAACACCTGTTGAGCGCCAACCATTTGCTACGCATTGCTTGACAGAAGAGAAAGACTTGATAATACAGTGAGTGTTTTATAATTATCCTATTCCTTTCACGGAAGTGATTTCTCTGTAAAAAACCAAGGACTGAGTAGGGATGGAGTGGAAGGGCTCGATTCAGGGAAAACTTTCTAAGAATCAGTGAGATGAGTCAGTTAATTGGATATGGGGGAATTGGGTGCAATCAGAAGTTTCTAGCTTGGGAGACAGAGTGGAAGTGATTTCATTAACCAGGAGAGAATCCTGCAGAGAGGTTCATGTTTTGCAGGGAGGTGGGGGCAAGGTGGGTAGCAATGCTGCTTGTCCAGGGTTCCCCATAGTTATGGCTTTCTTGAGGGAACCATGAGATTCATCTGTCTGGCTTTATTCATTCTTTGACTATGTGTGTGCCAGTGAGGAGGTGATGTTTGCAGACACCAGAAGCCAGACAAGGCTTTATTAACCGCCACTCCTTTCCCTTGCCAAGATATCCCATTCTATATCATGTTGTGGCATATTAATTATCTGCCTGCCCACTTATCTCATAATATGGGGGAGGGGGCACCTAGCAGCACAGAAATCTGTCTGAGCTTGTTAAAGCCACAGCTGATATCCCTGCATACATTTTATGGCTTGCTTTCTCCTCCCAGACCGTGTAGGTAATTTATGGGCAGTTTCTCCTGCCGATATCTTCAGTTTCTCCTTTGGCCTCCTGCTTATAAATCCAGATGTCAGGTTTCTTTGGAATTCATTTTGCCTCACTCACAAAGACTCCTCTTTTCTTTATTGCCACCAATTCTAAGTTGCCGTAGTCCGACAGTGTCTGCTTTGGACACACATGGTGTGAGATGTCTCTGGACCGTCTTCACGTCACATCTAGCAGACACTTGTATATTTGGGTCTGGAGGTCAGGAATGATGTCTGGCCCGACTGCAGAGATTTGCAGTCATCCAGGTCCAGCGGGTCTTTTGAGTCTGTGTGTATGTGAGTTACGGTGTTATCATTTAGTGGAATGCATCTACTCATTGGTCAAGACCCAACTCAAGTTTTCCATCCCATGTGAAAAGGACACATTTGATGATTATAGCTGAGACTGGCCTGTTTGTTTTTTCTGAGTCATTCTTTTGATGGTGGGTATCCTGCGTCTTACAGGCTGGTCTTCAACTAGAGTGAAAGCACCTTGAAGAAGGTCAGGAATCCTATGTTAAACTTTCTCTTTTACAGACGTGGGCACAGCGGGTAGCCATCCAACAAATCCTTGTTGGTTGAAATAATAAGTAGTTGCCTGATTAGGAATGTCTTTGAACCGCTAACCACAATAATTACTCCCTTTTATTGACTGCCTTTTATGTTTTTGTCACTGTGCTGTATGTTTTATTGATCTCTTTTAAATTTAACCACTCTCTGAAGTAGCTGTGACCGTCTTTGTTTTATAAATGAGGGAAGGGGCATTTGGAGGGGTGAACCATCCTGCCTGAGGTCACACAGTCAGGCAGCGAGGGAACCCAGATTTGAACCCAGCTGTGTGGGTGTCTTTCAGGCCTGTGCACATACCCACACACATAGGTGCCTCTGCCTACCCATCTGTATCTGTGGGATGGAACTTTCTACTCCATGCTGGTATCATTAGAAGGCAAAAAAATTTCGAGTCTTAGAGACGGGACAGTTCCTTTGGGGAAGTGAGTGTATGTGCATGCGTGCACGCCTGTGTGTTTGTGTACATGCATATGAAAGTGTTTTTGTGTGTGCATGCATGTTTGTGTACTTGTGTGTGTTTACTTCCTACGTTTTCTTCTCTTGTTCCCTTTTACCCCTTCCAACTCTACCAAAATTCCACTACCAAAGGGGCAGTATCCTGAATTTGATTAACCCTTGCCTATTGAGACCTCCTAGTATATAGTGTAATATAGTTGAAATCCTCTTTAAAAGATACGGTATTTGGGGGGTGGGTAAAGCTCAGTAAAAATAAATACTGTAATATTATTAGGTTCAGGAAATGTCTTACCGTAAAGTTGATTTCACCTAGAGGCGTAACCAGGGAGAACTTCTTTGCTTAGGGCTTGTCCTCACCTGGCTGGGGGGTGGGAGAGTGATGGGAAATCCACATGGGGTCGGGGGTGGGGTGCCCTCTCTTTCAATATGTGAGGGTGATAATTCCTGAAGTATTTGTAGTTGAACGTTCATCCCACTTTCATGGGTTCCCTAGGTATGAAAAGCATGTCTGGGTCACTTAAAAGCCTTAATAAGAGCATTTTTCGTGGAGGTCAAGTGCACAGACTTGGAAATATGACTGAGTTATAATCCCAGCTTTGCCTCTTACAAACTCTGTGACCTTGGGCAAGTTATTTAACCTTTCTGTGCCTCAGTTTCCTCATATGTGAAACGGTGATATCGACTTCATAGAATCGTTGTGAAGAGTAAATCGATTATTCCCTGTGACCCGCAGAGACTAATATACCAGGCATTACTCTGAGACCTTCTCATGAATTAATGATATCTGGTCAATAAATGTTAGCTGTGATTATTTTGTAAAAGCTCCTTTACCGTACATACCCCTTATCCTTAAAATACCGTGCAAGATTTAATGACAGAATCTTCAGGAAAGTATCTACCCGAATGAAATGTGGGTACAACTATGTGCCTCACTCCAATATGGAAAACTCAAGGCTAAGGTAATGGGCATTCCCTTGTCCCCAGGTCAGCACAGAATTCCAGGGGACCGGCCTGAGACAGACACCAGGCTGTGGTGAGCGCCTGGGAAGGAACGTTCGCTTCCTAAGGCTCTTCCAGGACAGATCAGGAGGCTCACCTTTGGGATTCACCACAGCTTCCATATTGAGGAAGTCCAGCCGGGTGTCCTGAGGGCACAGGAGACTTTGGAAAGGCTGGTGGGATGGGACAGCTGCCCCCTGCTTCTAGTCTGCCGTAATCCATAGTCGTCAGTGTAACGTGTATTCTTACTTACTTGTAATGTGTATTCTAATCCATAGTCGTCAGTGTAATGTGTATTCTTACTTTTTCACCAGTTGAAATGATTTTTTTCCCCACATAGTAAAATCGTCTTTTTGATGAAAAGGGCTGAATATTTAAAAAACCATATTTTAAAGTGTTTCTCAAAGGGAGGTCTTTGGAACTTGTTTAAAAACGTAGGTGGCTGGGCCGTATGCAGTGTTCCTGGTCTGAAGTCCTGGCTGCTTTCTATGAATTAATTCCCTCTGTTGAGAACCTCCAAGGTAGTAAGGAGAGTTTTGAAAGAGTGGGCATTGTTCAGCTGTGGCCTTGGCTGTAGAAAGCCTATGTCCTCAGTGGAGTTTTGATTTCTGAGACTTTCTGTGAAGCTGCTCCGGTGTGGAGCGTGACTGGGCCTCAGAAGCCAACCTTCGGTGAGGGGTAGAGGTTGGGAGTAGGGGGTACAGCTAAGAGAGGGAAGAGGAAGCGCTGCCTCATCCTCCAGGTTGTGCTGCGGTCTGGGCATCAAATGACTCCATTTTCATCATTTCCTGCCTGTTATGAAAAGATGGAAATCTTAGAATAAATCTGGTGATTCAGACAGGGGTCTGGAATGTTCTTGGGGTAAAAGTGTCAGAAGTTGCAAGAGTGACATGTGGAAGCTTGTATAGGGCCTGCAACCCTACTTGCTTAAAGACCCCTGGTCTGGGCTTCCCTGGTGGCGCAGTGGTTGAGAGTCCGCCTGCCGATGCAGGGGACACGGGTTCGTGCCCTGGTCTGGGAGGATCCCACATGCCGCGGAGCGGCTGGGCCCATGAGCCATGGCCGCTGAGCCTGCACGTCCGGAGCCTGTGCTCCGCAATGGGAGAGGCCACAGCAGTGAGAGACCCACGTACCGCAAAAAAAAAAAAAAAGACCCCTGGTCTCTCCACACAGGTGGTTCTTGGGAAAGCCTGACATAGGTTCTCAGCCTTCACTGGGCACTGACATCACCTGGGAAGCTTTTATCTTTGGGAGCCCAGACTTCACCCCAGAGTGTATGCATGGATGTAGAACCCATGGGTACGGAGGGCCTACTGTAATTAAATCAGAATCCCTGGGAGCGGGGCTCAAGCATCAGTATTAATTTCTCGTTAATAGGAACTCCAGGTAACCCCAGTGTCTCAAAACATTGGGAACCTGTGGGCCTTCATGTTTCAGGAAGTGTGGTCTTTGCACTTGAATCACCAAGGCTGCTGGTTAAAAATGTCAAGTCTTGGCCCAGCTACAGAGCTAGTAGACTGGTAAATCTACACTATTTCACAAGATCCCTGAGTGATTCTTATTTTTAAATTTGGAGCATCCTAGGGCCCTACCATTTTCTGAGATTCTGTGGAAGTAGATGGAAGAGAAAATGAGGGGTGGAACGGGGCAGGGGTTCCCATGCTTGAGAAGTTCCTGTTCCTTGTTGATTTACCTTGTGTCCGTTCCATCTCTCTGCTTGTTCCTTTCCATCCCATATCCTTGAGTGCATCTGTTTATTTAGTGAATGAAAATGAATAGAAATCAGCCTCATTTTGAATGATTTTCCTTTTAGAAATTCATTATACCCCATAAAATGGTTGAAACTCTTGGCAGTGTTTCAAAGGTAGAGATACAGAGTAGAAAGATAAATATTTGAAGCGGAGATACTATTTGCACTACGAGGGGTGTCATTAATATGATGGGGGTCAAAGACTTAGCTAATTTTTAAGAAAGGATTCCCACATCTCCCTGAGGTAGTGCCAGCCTGGCTCTCCCCAATTTATGAATTGGCAAAGTTAATTTAACCTTTTATTGGGCCCTGAAAAGATTAGCATCGAAATGCATTAGTGTGAGGCTGCAGAAAAGATTCCCCTTTATTTCTGTTCTAGAGAGCTTTCTGGACAAGCTTCAATTTCTTGCATGGGGAACTTGGAATCAGTGGGTAGAAACCAATGTGAACCTTGTCCTGTCTACGTAAATGGATCTGCTCTGCGGTCTGTTTACAACCCGCAGGGTCATTGAATTCCAGATTTACTTTCCTCAGATGTAGATGTGACTATGGGAAATGGAATTCTTGATTTATAACCTTGAATCAAACCAATGTTGGGATTTACAGCAGCGGTGGTTCTTGCTTCTATAACCCTTTGATTACTTTATGTGAGGATTGTTGGCACTGGGGAACTGTAGGAGAACATCTCACCTCGTGTCATTCTCAGAAATTCCCATGATGGCCCTTACTGGGGACTCCAGACTTTGAACCTGCAATGTGTATGTTTCTAGAGGATTTTTCCTGTCTGCCCAGTTACTGTGTCTCTCACTCTATCAGTGCACTTTGAGATAAAACACACACACACACACACACACACACACACACACCCCTGAAAGAAAGCCCAAGCTAGCCTACGAGAGTCCCTCTTAGGCAACCTGCCTAATTCCACTCTGGTGCAGTGGATACTTATTTGAAATACTTTCCTGAAAACATTTGTTTCTCAGTCCTGAATATAATCAATAGAACAAATGTCTCTGCAATCACAACACTTTTTTATGTGTGGAGTTCGTTGTTTTTGCTCTGTGAGTCAAGTAAGCATCCCCCGAACTGGCAGCAGGGAAGTGCCACAACGCTTTGTAACAGGGTGAGATTTACAGTGCCGTAAGAGCTGGAGGGATGAATAAGGGAGTGAGCAAATGGGCTAGATTCAGGTATTAATGGGAGTGTTTCCCGGGTATTGCAAATGGAGACAGGCTCACCGGTATTACAGATGGAATGTCCTCAGAGTTAATTTAGAAGAAATTCTGACCACTCAACAGAACCTTGAGGATGGATGCAGCAAAAAGGAGACTGTGGCATATGGAGAGAACATATTTGTTCTTGCAAAATCAGTAGAAAATGTTTAATGTTATCATAACCTCATTTGCATAAAAATAGTCATAAGCAGTAAACCAAATGAAAGCAAAGGAAGACGTGATGGAACCAATGCTGTTTGTGTTTCATTTCCTTATGAATAACATAAATAATTCAATTGAATAAATAAGTACAAAACTGCTTCGAGTCGATGTACTGCAAATTATCATCCCTGGACACTTCCTTTAGTGGTACATGTCGTGATGATGAAGTAATGTGATATGCCTCCGTGGCTAGCACTTGCTGTATACTTGACCCCTGATAACACTGTCGAGCTCTCCATAACTCTCCAGTGTTGTGTGGCTACAGATTTTTTAGAAGCACAGTCCTGTTACATAACATAACCTTGACGAAGTTAAATCAGCCATGGCTTATCATCACGGTAGATGCAGTTCCACTTCGCACATGGGAATGCTTAGGTAATTTCTGGTAATTGGCAGTTTGATGAGTCTGGGACTGTGCTATGCTAGATACGTAATTCTTACTATTTGCAACCCGGGTGGCAGAATTGGAGCCACTGAGAATTCTTGTGTAAGTACACGTTGTGGCATGGAGAAAACCGATGGCATTTATCAGTTAGTTGATTTCAACCCACATTTTCAAGGGCTATGAAGGTAGCCTTGGGCAGGTGCTGTAGGAGTTCTAACAGATGTGTACGATGCAGTTCTTGTACGCATTTGAATTTATTCATCAACTCAGCAAATACTCATTGAATAGCTCCCATCTAACAGGTACTGCGTTGGATGCGGAGACGGTAATGGGAGATGTAATAAACTGGGAAAAAGCAAACACGAGATCATTACAGGTTGTGACAAGTACGTTGAAGTAAACAAACAGGGTGCTAATCTGTGGAGTAGCTGGAAACGAGGGTGTACTTTAAAGAAGGTCCACTGAGAAGGTAGGGGAGATGAGGATGAATCCAGTGATGCAAACATCTGGCAGAAAATCTCTCCTGAAGAAGGAACGGTCCTCAGAAAGGTCCTGAGTTTGGAACGGGCTTGGCTTTATTTAGGAACTGATAAGATATACTGGCAAATGATTTAAGGAGGATGGAGAGGTAGGTAGGAACCGGATTGTGCAGGATCATGAGCAACGATAAAGAGTTTGGGGTTTATTCCAGTGGGATTAAAAGTGGCATATTGGGTTGAAATTCTGTCTGGAATCTTAGAAGGTGACCTAACGTGGAGATAGGGTCTTTGCAAATGAAATTAGTTAAAATGAGGTCATACTAGATCAGGGTGTGCCCTAAATCCAAGATAACTGGTGTCCTCAGAAGGAGAGGAGGACACAGAGATGCAGACAGACACAGAGGGAAGGAGGCTGTGGGAAGACACAAGCAGAGATTGGAGTCATATGCACCTAGAAGAGAGGGAACGCCGAGGATTGTCAGCAATGTCCAGAAGCTATGAAAAGGCAAGGATGGATTCTTCCCTAAAGCCTTCAGAGCCTGGCCCTACCAAATACCATGGTTTCAGACTCCTGGCCTCCAAAACTGTGAGAGAATAAATTTCTCCTGTTTGAAGCCATCCAATTTGTGATACTTTGTTATGACAGCCCTAGGAAACTCATGTTGATAGTAATGGAAGCCACTGGGGATTTGATACGGGGAAGTGTCGTGATCTGGTTTATATTTTTAAAGGGTCATTCTTTTTGCTGTTGGAGGATGGGCTGCAGAGAGCAAGAGTAAAGCAAGGAGACCAGTTGGGAGGATCGTTCAGGTAGGAGGTAATAGTGATTCCAATTAGGGTGAGCATAGTGAGATGGAGAAAGAGATTTTTGTTGGAGGTAACCAAGGAAGACCTCCAGGTTTTCAGATAGAAATGTATAGGTGGAGGTGGTGCCATTTACTGGGCTGAGGGAAGCAAACAGATTTGGGGAGATATTTAAGAATTCTACACTGAACATGTTAAGTCTGACTTGACTTTTGGTCATTCACTTGGAGATATCAAAGAGGTGACTGATTGATGAATCTGGAACTCAGGAGAGAGGTGGGAGTTGGAGGTACACCTTTGGAGCATCAGCATAGAGACGGCCATCAAGGCTGAGATCATTAAGGAGAGCTAGAGATGCAGCTAGGGCACAGCATTGAGCGCTGTGTCACTCCAAAATTCAGATGTCACTCCTGAAAGAGGAGAGGAATTCAGCAAAAGGTGTGGAGAAGGAACAGCTAATGAAGAAGGAAGAAATCCGGGAGAACGCAGTGACATGGAAGAGAGTGCTTCTAGAAGGAAGGAGAGGTCCGTAGCAGTGACTGGTACTGAGATGCCAGAAGTGGTCAGTGGATTTGGCAACAGGAAGTTCATTGATCATCTTGACGAAGGTATGTAACCCTGATTGGGGTTGGTTAAGGAAGGAACGTGAGGGAGGAAATGGAGAGAGCAAATGAACTAGGCTTGACAGATTTTATCGTGAAGGGGAGAAGAGTCGTTGGGCTGCAGCTGAGGGCTTTGGGAATCAGAGGAGGTGGTTATTGTGATCATTATTGTTTATTTTTAAATTTTTGTTTCTATATAACTTCAGACTTACAAAAATGTTGCAAGAATAGTACAGAAACATTCTGCATACCCTTTACCCTGATTCCACAAAAATGCATTTTACAATATTTGTATCTTTCTATATGCACGTATTTTTCTCTGAACCATTTGAGAGTAAGTTGCGCACGTGATGCGCCTTTCCCTCTAACTAGTGTGTGTATCCTAAGAACAAGGGCATTTTCTTACATAACCACAGTACACTACGATAATATTATCATATCTACTATCTGTAGACCTTATTCGGATTTCACCAACTGTCTCAATAAGTCCTTTATAGAAGAAGAAATTCCTAGATCAGGTATTACATTCAATTGTCGTGATTTTTTGTTTTGAAATGGTCCTTCAGTATTTATTTGTCTTTCATGACAGGAACAGTTTTGAAGACTGCAGTCCAGTTATTTTGAAAAATGCCTCTCGATTTGGATTTTTCTGTTTCTTTGGAATTAGATTCAGGCTATGCTGTGGTGCAGGAATGCTACAAAAGTGATGCGTTTATCTCAGTGCATCTTATGAGGACGCACATGGGATCTATTCGTCTAATTCCTGGGGGTGTTAATGTTGATGATTTGGTTAAAGGTGGTGTCTGCCTGGTAGTCGATTACATTTCCTGATTCCTGTAGTACAATGTTGAATTAGGAGAACAAGTTGGCACTCATGCCTTGTTCCTGACCGTAATAGACCTTAATAGAAGTGCCTCTAGTGTTTCCCCATTAAAATGCTGGCTTTATAACTATGGTATAGTTCTTTACCATGTTAAGAATATCCATCAATTCCTTTTTTTTTTTTTTTCAGTTTTATTAGGAGGAGTTGAATTTTTTAAGGTTTTTAAAAGTACTTTCTGTATCTATACAAATAATCATAGATTATTTTCTCCCCATATCTATTAATATTGTGTATTAGACTATTGGATTTCCTAATATTGTACCAACTTTGCATTCCTGGAAAAAATTCCACTAGGTCATGATGTTTTTTTTTTCTTAATGTAATATTCACTAATATTTTACTTAGAAATTTTGCATCAATATTTGTAATTCTTTCTCTCTCTTTTTGTACTGTCCTTAAGAGGTTTAGATATCCAAAAATTACGAAAAGAATTAGGAGTTTTCTTTCCTTTTCAATGCTCTGGAACTATCTATGGAGCATTAGGACTATCTGCTCTTTGAAAGTTGGGTAGAAGTCACCTGTGAAACCATCTGTTCCTGATGGTTTTTAAGCAGTAATTTCTTGATAGGTCTCTCTAATTCTCCTGGGAATAGGTCTGTTAAAGTTTTGTCTCTAATGGAGTCAACCTTGGCTAACTGCCTTTCCCTAGGAAAGTCTCCATTTCATCTAGGCTTTTAAATTTGTTTATAGACATCTGCAAATTAGTCTCTTTTCAAAAATTATTGTTTAAATGGTTATTTCTCTCTTTTTTCTTATTTTATATCTTTGTGCTTTCTCCCTTTTTTCCCCCAATTAAATTAGCTAAAGGTTGTCTTATTTTGATGATTACTTTTTAAAAACCAGAATTTTGATTTATTGATTACATTTTGTATTTTTCTATTCTCTAACTCATTGACTTCTGCTTTTATATTTTTTATTTCCTTCCTTGTATTTCCTTTTGGTTTCCTTTGTTGTTCTTTTCCTAGCTTTCTGAGCTGGTAATGAAATTCAAGTATTTTTATTGCTGAAAGTTTTTAAGGCTTTGAATATTCTTCTTATTGCTTGAAAACGTCCCACTGATTCTTTTATGTGGTGTTTTCATTATCATTATTTTAGAAATTTAAAAGTTTTGGTTTGTATTTACCCTGGTCTCAAGATTTGTTTAGTAGTCCTTAAAAATTTCCAGGTGGATGGCTTTTAAAAATATTATTAAGAATTTAAAATTCTATTGCCTTCTGATCAGAGAGTATTGTTTGTAATGTTTCTATTTTAAGAAATGTACTGATGTTACCTTTGGGACTGTTTCTTATAACTTTCCCTGAGGTTGCAAAGAAGGGCATATTGTCTATTTTCTGAGAGTAAAGTTTGATGCATATCCATAAGTTCTAGCTTATTGATTATGTTATTTAGCCTATGTTTTTACTCATTGTCTCTTTGATTTGCTTGTACTTAGAGTGTTAATATCTACTGTTTTTGTGGGTTCTGCCCTATGTCTTCTTGCATCTACCTTATTGATTCATAAAGATAGTTGCTATATTTTTTGGTGCATAAATATGAAAACCTGTTATTTCTTCACTGTCAATTATGGCTTTTAGTATTAAAAAATGGCCTTCTTTGTCATATTTAATTTGTTGCATTTAATACGTTTTGGCTTGAATTTTACTTTTTGTGATATCAGGATAGCTACCCCTGCTTTCTTATTTTTCTACTTAAAGATAATTTGAAGTTTAGGGGGTTCTCTGTCTTATCGTAATGCTATGATTTTATTTGTCCTTTTAGCCGTTATTTATGACTTTTTTATGTTGTGCTATTTTTTTTTTTATGTTTGTAGATACTAGATTCAAAGTTTATACTGGTGGGAATGTTTACCTCCATCAGTGGAGCAACTGCATCAAAATCCCTTGGGGCTCTTGTTGAACTACAGATTCCTGGGCTCTACCCTGTATTGATTAAATTAGAATCTCTGGAACTGGGGCCCAGGAATTTGTATTTCAAGTGATACCTCAGACGGTTCTTTTAGTCTTTAAAGTTTGGGAATCACTGATACAGATGGTAAAAAATATAAAGTCCGGGCTTCCCTGGTGACGCAGTGGTTGAGAATCTGCCTGCCAATGCAGGGGACACGGGTTCGTGCCCTGGTCTGGGAAGATCCCACATGCCGCGGAGCAACTAGGCCCGTGAGCCACAACTACTGAGCCTGAGCGTCAGGAGCGTGTGCTCCGCAACAAGAGAGGCCCATGCACTGCGATGAAGAGTGGCCCCCACTTGCCACAACTAGAGAAAGCCCTCGCGCAGAAACGAAGACCCAACACAGCCCAAAATAAATAAATAAATATAAAGTCCGATATAGAAAAGGCTACTGTTGGCCACGACACTGCAGACAGGAATTCGGGGGACTTTGGGTAACTCACACAATATTTATGGGCCCCATTGTGTCCTTCATTTATACATTCATTCAACAAGAACTTATTGCCACCAATAACTTCTGTCAGGATCATTTGTTTCTTTGTGTGAATTATAGCCATCAGAAAGTTAAAAAAAAATCTCTCCATATACGTATTTTACACCTTTTTATTAAGAGAGAACAAATGGCAATCTATTTAATATCTGAGAGTTAGTAAAAAAACAAAGCATTTTCAGTGTCTGTCATTATAAACAGATCAGGCCAGTCTCACATGTCCTGTCTGCCAGCTGTATTTAGAGTTATAAATGATGCTTCACAACCGTGTTCCCGGGAATTTGGAAAATGACTTTTCCATCACAGACTAGCTCTTCCTTCTGGGTTCCTGCTTCAGTGATTCATCTGAAGTGGAAATCACGTTTCTTCCTTTTCCTCATGAGCCGTGATGGTGGAGATCACATCTTATCTGAATTGGTCATCTTAATATCTGGATGATCAGATGAAATAAGTTTTAAACAAATGAGCTTAAGAGTCCTTATAAAATAGTAAACATGTCAAATTGTGTTCAGTAGATTTCCTTTAGTACTGTGTGTGTTTTCATCGTATTTGGTTGAGCCATGTGAAATTACTGGTTTTGACTAGAAATGACAGTAGTACATGATGCAGCCTAACACTTCAGTTCTTTGCAACCTGGCCTGTGTATGGTTTAGCTAAGTGGCTTCCCATTAATCAGAATAGTCAGGTAACCACACTGTGCCTTCTTTTTCGTCATGGGGAAATTATTTACTTAGCGACAACTTGTCAGAGTTTTTAAAAAGTTCTTCTTATGCACCGAGGGCTAAATGAATTATTTCACACTTGACTGGAAGACCTCAAATGGTTTCAGCGATATAAATGGAAATCATCCCAGGATTGGATTATCATTCAAAAAAAATGGAGTCTTGCCTTTTCCCTGTGATTTGGGAGCCAGCAAGCTTTATCACTGCCTTTCGTGGTAAGTTTCAGCACTTAAAACCCACTAACACCAGTTCCATGACCTAGAATGGCCTTGAAGGTCCCTTCCCCTTTTCATGTTCTTCTCTCTTCCTTCTCACTTTAATTCTGGGGTAGAATTCAGTTTAACAAATAGCGATTACCTATTTACTAAGGGGTAGACACAGAGCTGAGAGCTTGTGGAATGAAGAAATGAACAAGACATGCTACCTACCTGCAAGGAGTTTTTAATCTAGTAGAAGTGGGCGTGTGTGGTTGTTAATACTTGGCAACATGAAATAGCCATGACTTTGAGTTTCCGTTTGAGCCTTTACTTCTGTGGGGCAGATTGAATGTCTCCTGCCGCAGGTTGCAAATCCTCGTGACTGCAGCACAAATATATGTTATAAATAGCATGGCATCTTGACTGCAGGTGAACTCAGAGAGAGAACGGGCAGAGAGGAACAGGAAAGGTTCTGCACAATTTGGCCATTTGTTTATGAGATTGAACTGGGTCCTAGTGCTGTGAATGTCTGGAAGAGGCAGCCTCTTTGCCTGTATGAGAGAGACGTTGTCTCTGTGACTAAAACACTTCTGGTGAGCGTGTCTGTGTGCAAACTCGCATGCTGCCCGTGAGCATGTGTGTTCATGCTTAACTGATTCAACGACTACATTTCCCCAACATATTATACCAGATGATCTTAACAGCAGTTAGAATGTTTGCTGCCTGCTGTGTGCAAATCTCCCCAGTTTAAGTAATTCTGAAGATTAAAGCTGGTGATTTGCAGAACGCTTGGTTTGTTTGTTTCCTGCAAATATCAAGATTAACAAAGAAATTCATTGATCCCATTTTGCCTCCTTGAAGCTGGTGCATCGGCCTCAGGGAGTGCATCACGCGTGGCTCTGTGATTTGGATAAAGACTTGGCTGTTGCTTTCCTTCATGGCCAAGATGCTGATTTAGTGGCATTTCTCTTGGCAAAGGTGTCTCACGAAAACAAATCAGTTTCTGTACATTTTTAGAGGAAATACTCCACTCAACCCTTCCCTGGTAACAACCTTCTCAGTGGCTTGTGAAGGAAGCATGACCGATTTGTAGCTGTTGAAAGGTCAACTCAGGTCCCGACTCAAAGACCGTGCCCTGCTTGTGTGATGTTGGCTAGTCCCAGCTCCCTGGACACACTTTCCTCCAGCTGTGAACACTGGCCCTTAAACAAGATACTTCCATTTCTAAAGTGTTAATTTACTCAAGAACCAATATTTTTGGAGTATGGATGCTGTGCCCTGGATCGCACCAGGCGCTGGGAAATACAGTGGTGATTGTGAAGCAGAGTCCTTGCCCTCAGAGCAGAGAAATCTTTTCCAAACACATTATGTCCTGGTCACTCTTTATGTCCTGGTCACTCTTTCAGCCAAGTCAAGGAGCTGTGGAAAGGGGTTCCCAAAGGTACTGAATGATCATACACAGACGGGAGTCGAGGCCAAGTGCCCTGGCTTCTCCAGATCGACAAGTAACAATCCAGTACTTTCTTCAACCTGCAACGCACACAAATATTTTGCACCCTGCGCACTTCCCTGGGTAC
Source organism: Phocoena phocoena (assembly GCF_963924675.1). Classification (NCBI taxonomy): domain Eukaryota; kingdom Metazoa; phylum Chordata; class Mammalia; order Artiodactyla; family Phocoenidae; genus Phocoena; species Phocoena phocoena. The sequence goes on from NC_089233.1 coordinate 13,349,383, forward strand.
CAACGAGCCCACGGTCCACCCTGGCACTAGCCAGGACTGGAAGGGTCCACAGCCTGCCCAGGGGATCTGCAGAGCCCCTTTGAAGTTCAAGGTGTACAGTATGAGGTGGCTGCTAAACATTATCATCGGACATCAGTCAAAGAAGTTCCAGCTGGAGATGCCCTCCATAGCTTTCCTTGACATATGTACTCATTTCCTTTGCCAACACTCAAGATGGCTACTTGGGGCTGTTGTCTCCAGAAACCCTCTGATGTTCCAGCCCTAGCAAACCCGTCCTTTTGCCAGAATTTCGCATCTTTTGCAGTTTTCCTTGCCACGCCCACTTGGACACAGAGATAGTAGGTGTAGGAAAAAGTCCTGCCATTCTCCAGTGCCAGCACCATCTCCTAGCCCTGGAGCAGTAGACAGTAAGGAAGACTTTGGAGCCAGCCTCCTGCTTCAGGAAGGCTTCTTGTGTATCAGGACAGATGAGACTGCTGAGGGACAGCTTCCCTGGGGCTAGAGTCTGCCTCAGGCTTGACCTTTTAAGCCAGGCTGTCTGCCCCCTCTCATATTGCATGCAAGCTCTTGGCTTAATATACTGATTTCTAACCCCTGCAGCAGATTTGGTGATTGGCCTTCTCGATTCCTGGCATTTTAGACCTTTGTGCTCCTACACAGTTTTTTCTTTTCTGACTCTGTCTTGAGGAAGCCTCTCACTCCAGCCCTAGACCTTACGGGATCAAAATCCCACCCAGGCGTAACCCGGCCCCTCTTCTGTGAGATGTTTGTGTAGGGGTGGAATTCCCAATAGAATTGTCCAATAACAGTGGCATTCCCATAAATATTCTTCGGACCAATGTGCAGACAGTTTGCTACATATTTTTTCATTAGAACTCATTTGTAATTACTCATTAAAGCAAATTTTAAACATCCACATGGACACAGTCAGGGAGTAAAATGTCTCAGGAAGAGAAGAGTTGGCTGTGCCAGGACACTCATTTTGAAAAAAGTCATTACTTTGCCTGCTAGACCTTAACATGCTTCCTGCCTGCAATCAGGCCTCCTGGCAAAATGAGGAAAAAGATTCTTCAAGGATGTAGGAGCACGGGACCAGAGGGACTCATTGGCTGGGGCTGAATTCCAAATGAAGTTTCCTCTTTTTAAACCTGCTTCTGTGCTCCTTCCTTTCCTTCCACTCCCAGGCTTCTGGGAGGAATCGCCTTGATTCACTGGATCTATCACCCCCTCCAGGACTCCTCATAGGAAACACTACAGGCAGACCTCAAAGATATTGTGGGTTTGGTTCCAGATTCCTGCAATAAAGTCGATATCACAATAAAGTGAGTCACACAGCTTTCTGGTTTCCCAGTGCATAGAAAAGTTATGTTTACACTATAATGTAGCCCATTCAGTGTGCAATAACATTATGTCTAAAAGAATGGACATACCTTAATTAAAAATACTTAACCGCTAAAAATGCTAACCAACATCTGAGCCTTCAGTGAGTCATAATCTTTTTGCAAGAGTAATGTCAGAGATCACTGATCACAGGTCATCGTAACAAATATAAAAATAATGAAAAAGTTTGGAATATTGTGAGAATGACCAAAATGTGACACAGAGACATGAAGTGAGCAAATGCTATTGGAAAAATGGCGCCGATAGACTTGTTGGACGTAGGGTTGCCGCAAGCCTTCAATTTGTAAAAAAATGTAATATCTGAGAAATGCAATAAAACAGGATATGCCTGTTATGTTGAACTGTACAGGTGTCTCTTATGATTTTCTAACTGCCATATCTATTTTTTGTCTTTTTTTTTTAATTTAAAGAAAGTATACAGGTAACAGTTGAATGTATTATTTGTGAGTTATTTAGATGGAGAGAGAGCAAAAAAAATTCCTCTTAAAGGGCTTCCCTGGTGGCGCAGTGGTTGACAGTCCGCCTGCCGATGCAGGGGACACGGGTTCGTGCCCCGGTCCGGGAAGATCCAATATGCCGCGGAGCGGCTGGGCCCGTGAGCCATGGCCGCTGAGCCTGCGCATCCGGAGCCTGTGCTCCGCAACGGGAGAGGCCACAACAGTGAGAGAGGCCCACGTACCGCCAAAAAAAAAAAAAAATTCCTCTTAAAGCCTGAGCTCTAAACCTTACTCTTCTCAAAAAAGGTAACCACTATCAGCTGTTTGGTGTGTATCTGACATTTTCTCATGCCTGGGTATGCTGGGCATATTTTTAATTTTGAAAGATGCTGCTAACTTGATCTCAAATAGACTTTGCCTGTTTGTTTGGCCAACCTGAATTCAGGATACAAAACACGTTTTCTTAGAGCACTTGGATGCATATCTTTGATTACTATAGAGATTGATCATCTTTTCACGTATTTATTGGATATTTTTATTTCTTTGAATTTCTGAGAGATGTGTTGGTATCTCTCACTGTGACTGATTGTAAATTTGTCTTTTACTTCTTGGCTTTTCAATACATTTTGCTTCATGTGTTTTCAAACTATGTTGTTAGGTGCATACATTCATGACCATTTAATTGTCCTAAGTCATACATTTTATCAATAAAAAACCTTGACCCTGAATTCTTTTGTGTCTCTTGTAAAACCACTCCAATTATCTTTTTAATGATCGTCCTCCTTTCCTGATGCCTCCTTTTCAAAATGTTTTCCTCGTTGCCTTCACAATATCTTTCTAAAGTGTAGATTCAGTCCTAGCTGGGTATTAGCATAAGGATAAGTTAATAAAAGGTATGGGGCCAAAAAGAGTATTGGTGGAAACCCAGAGTTCCAGTCCCCTGGGCAGGCGGGTGGGGGGAAGATGTTCCTTGCTTAGCTACCATTGTAATGCATGGTCCAGTGGCCTTTGGTATAGGCAGGGCTACCCTTCTGTTTGACATGTTTGTTGGTGATTTCTGGATGGGCATCCCCAAGTAATGTGGGTTTGCCTTTAAGGGGTAGGGGCCGGTTAGGGTGAGGCCCCCTAATGTCTGAGGCTGCACAGAAATTGGGACTTCAGATCTGGCAAGTTGCCTGCTTCTTTGCCTGGTCTTACTAGTCATTGATGAGTCCACCAGCTCCGGCTAAGTTTAATTTCACAGGTCAGCCCCATTCCTTTTGGGGCTTTGCCTATGAGATAAAATGCCTTATCCACAGTCCTGATGACTTGAACTGAAAAACATCATTCTCTGCCAATAATGCAGTGAGCTGTAGGTTTATGTGATCAAGGAGGGACTTTTTGTCCCATGGGGTAGAGAGGACATGTCAAAGATGCACTCTGAGAACTTAGTGGGCAGGCCAGAGTTTTAGGACCTAGGAGAGGAATTGGAGCGTCTGATTCAGTTGTGGGTACCATTGGAGGATGTCTCCATGGAGTCCAAATGTCCCAGGGCCAATTGGGGCGGAATCCCTGAGGGCAGATGAGGAGAAGATGAACAGACACGGTGAGAAGCTAGGGTTGTAATCTGGGCAGTCTGAACCGAAAGAGCTCCTTGTACGGGGAACGTTTATCCCCATGTCCTTTTTTTTTTTTAATAAATTTATTTATTTTTGGCTGCGTTGGGTTTTCCTTGCTGCGCGCAGGCTTTCTCTAGTTGCGGTGAGCGGGGGCTACTGTTGGTTGGGGTGCACGGGCTTCTCTTTGTTGTGGAGCACGGGCTCTAGGCACGCAGGCTCAGTAGTTGTGGCTCGCAGGATCTCGAGCACAGTCTCAGTAGTTGTGGCGCATGGGCTTAGTTGCTCTGCGGCATGTGGGATCTTCCCGGACCAGGGCTTGCACCTGTGTCACCTGCATTGGCAGGCAGATTCTTAACCACTGCGTCACCAGGGAAGGCCCTCATGTCCTTTTTTTTTTTTTTTTTTTTTTTTGCGGTACGCGGGCCTCTCACTGTTGTGGCCTCTCCCGTTGTGGAGCACAGGCTCCGGACGCGCAGGCTCAGCGGCCATGGCTCACGGGCCTAGCTACTCCGCGGCATGTGGGATCTTCCCAGACCGGGGCACGAACCCGTGTCCCCTGCATCGGCAGGCGGACTCTCAACCACTGCGCCACCAGGGAAGCCCCCCCACATGTCCTTTTTGAGAGCCTGGAACTTTGCCTGGGAGGTTGTGTCTTGGGCCGACTTGAAGACAGGCCTTTCTTTGATTTAGACACGTGCCATGTGTTGTCATGTCACTTCCCTGGTCAATAATCCTTGATGTCCTGGCTTCCCACTGCTGGCGGATAGGGTCTGAATTTTATAAACGGGCTTCAGTGTAGCTGGTTGACTGCTCTTTTCTTTTCCTCACCCCAGACACCCTCTGAAGTACCTATTTCTGTTTGCTGGTGGTGCGATGTACATTTTCTCTCTCGTTTTCGCACATGCTACTCATTTCATTTTGCTTCTAGAGTTTCTCCCTTCTTCCTCTCTCTCCCTTCACAGGCCCTCACCTGGCAATTACCTATTCATGCTTCATAGCCCAGATCAAATTTTATCTCCTTTGCAAAACCTTCCCTGGGTGGGCCCCCATCTATCTCCTTGCAGGCAGAACTAAGTTCCCAGAGCGTCCCGAATAAACCTCCCTTGTGACATTTATCATCCCGTAATCATAATTATTATTTGCCTGTCTTTTCCCCTTATGGAGCTGTGAGCTTTCCCAGGGTATTAGGGAGGTTTTAAAAAAACCTCTCTATCTTCAACACCTTGCTGGTCTGTAATTGATGTTCAGTGTATGCAAATTTCACAGTTAAGCTCATGTTTCCAGGTGATACAGATACACTTGTCCTTTGGTGTGTTAAAAATAAAGGAACAGGTTTTCTGGGTGAACACAAGATCCATATTAAATCAAGGGATAGGCATTGCCTTCCATCTGTCATAAGCATTGAGGCATATTTGTACTGCTTAGGTTTCTAGGAGTTTTCCCTCTCCTGGATCTTGCTAGTAGGGAAAAAAAAGAATGTTTGGAATTAAATAAAGTCACCATCCTCAGCAAGGTGAGCTGCTTCTCCAGTGAGCTGATGTGACAGCTTCAAATAGGCAAAGGAGGTACCCTGAGAGGGGACTCAGTTTTCCTATGATTATAGGCTCTTTGTTTAATCTTTGGAATTCCAGAACTGTGTGCTCCATATAACCCTTTTACGCCACAGGTGACTAGAATTTCTTTTGTCTATTTTATTTGTTCATGTATTTAACAAATATTTATTGAGCATCCGGGATGAGCCCAACCCATGTGCTGGAGATACATCAGTCAAAGAGATGTGGTCCCTGAGTTCATGGAATCTACAGACTAGTGATGAGAAGGGTTAGTGTTGGGGCCAAAGGCTGCATGGAAAGATTTATTCCGGTGCCTCTGCTTCACGTATCCACTGCCATTTCTGTATCTCTCTCACCAGCCCAAGATGTGAGGACTTGTGTCAACACGGAGGTCTCCAAGTTCGCTTCAGATTTTACCTGTGGGATTTTAGAAAAGAAGTCATTACCTGGAAAAGACTGAAAAGAATGAGAGCTGTGTATTATTCACATATGGCTGTGGGATGGTACAAGTGGCAGAGAGAATTCTACAGCACGTTGAGAAATCAGTGGATTTGAGTTTTAAAGAGGGTTGAAGTTTCTTCTCAGGCCATTTTACTCCAGAGCAGAAGTACATCCTCGAGTTAGGAACTGGTCACCTAAGTCATTAGATTGTTTTATACATGGTTATTAACAGGTGAGACTAGATGCCTGGCAAGCTCAGTTGGATGGTTCAGTTTCTCTACAAAATGCCCAGGCTTGGGTTCCCATCCCGTGTAGCATTTATTATTATTGTAAATGGCAGTTCCCATAACTTTAAGAAATTGGCATATGGCTGGAGCTAACTGGGCTTTTATCAAATTACAGTCATTTTATGTTTAAGTTTCTCATGCCTTTTCAAAGCTACATGTTGGCTAACAGAGGAAGGTCTGTGAGTGATTGGTTTTATGTTTATTATACGAGGCCATCATGGAATAGCTTCTGGGTAGAGCAAAATATGTTTGTTTTCTAGAATAAATAACACGAGGTTGGGCCATGTCATCTTTCTCCCACATCTGCCTTTGAAAAGAGAATAGTTGTAATTTTGGTTTTGACTCAAAATTCTCTTTCCTATTATGGCCTCAGAGGGCATGTTGTGGGATGACATGGGGTGTCGATTATTTATGCCAGTTGATGTCACACACAAAAATCCAAGGGCGTGTAGCCAAGCACTGCTATTCCCTTTAATTTTGCAATATGGTTCTGTCATCATGCATTAATTTAAACTGATGTGTTTTTCTGTGTTATGTTCACTCACTATAAAAAATAAGAACAGAAAATGTGTAAAGAAGCAAGAAAAAATTATTGAGGATTTCACCACCTAGAGGCAAAATGACATTTCATTATTGTTTTACTTTGAATTTCTCTTATTACTCTTGAGGGTCCACCTCTTCTCATGTTTATTTGTTTCTTTTGTTCTCTGAATTTTGTGTTCATGTTTATTTACCTAATTGTGTGTTTGGGGTTTTCATTATCTTTTACTCTTTTGTAATTGCTGTAAAATTTTTTGGTACGTTGCTGTTGTCTTAATTTTATTACTTTTGATAATCAGAGGTTTGCAATTATTATCAAACTGTTGATTCTTTAATATCTGGAGTTGGTATGAATATTCATTTTCAATTTTATTTTACTTTCCTTGTATTTTGAGTTCTCAATTTAACTGTTTTATCTATCTAAAATTTATTTTGCGGTGTGTTTGGAGGGGACACTCTCACAATTTTACCCAATAGGGAGACAGTAGTCCCAGCACATTTTGTGATTCTTCCCCTACCCTTTGGTGTGGTGCGTTCTTGGCATACATTCTCTAAGATCAGCTTTGTTTCTGGTCTCTTAGCTCTGTTTCACTTGTCAATCAACTTGTTATTGATTACATTATATTAGCTTTTAACATCATGTATGTCTCTGGGTTTAACATCATATTGGATTTTAACATCATGTATGTCTCTAGGTTTCCTTAGTACCCTTTTCCCCTCAACGGCTTTGTTGTTTATTCTTACCTGTTTACTGTTTCAGGTCAATGCTGAAATCATGTGTTAAGTGCTAAAATGATTTCCGTAAAAACCTTTCAAAAAGTAACATTCATAGTATTTTTTAAGTTATGTTTGGTGTGGAATATAAAGGAAGAAACAGAAGCCATCAAAATCCCTCCACCCAGACCATCCTTGATAAGTCATTTCTTTTTGCAGAGGCTAAGACAGGGGGCTTTGCAGTCAGGTGGATCTGGGTTGAAAGCCTCGCTCTGTCTACCACTCACCTGCCTTTGGGCTTGTGACTCTGAGCCTCATTTTCCTCATCAGCAAAATGGGGATACCCACATGACTGGCTCGTGGTGAAAAGTGATTAGATAATGTATACCCTGGAAAGTTCTTGGTGTGGCGAGCAGCTGCATTGGCTGGGCTCACCCATGCATGACTGTCCTGTGCGGTATGTCACTTTCTTACCACCCAGCTTCCATCCTCATCTGGGACCAGAGAGCCAGCCCAGTGCTTCTCAGGTGATGAACAAAGGCATGAGACCCTCTCTTGAGGCTCATGCTTGGAGCTGGCACAAGCACTTCACCTTGTCCTGCTAGTCAAAACAGGTCATGGGGCTGAGCCCAGATCCAATGAGTGCGGAAATAGACTTCGCCTCTTTAGTGAGAACTTCAGACTCATGTGGCAAAGGACCTGCATACCTTGAGGGGTGAAGGACTGGGGATCTGCTGAATTGCTTTAGTGGTCCAGAGAGAGAGAAGGCATTTTCTGTCCAGGAAGACAGGCATGGCCAGGTTAGGACTAAGCGAGACCTGGAGGGGCTGGTGTGTCAGATTTGACTCAGAGTAAGGAGGGCCAGTCTTTGGGGAAGACGTTATGGATGGAGGTAACAACAACGGAAGCAACAACAATAATGAGTTAGGGGTTTGGGATGAACAGATACACACTCCCATATATACAATAGATAAATGACAAAACCTACTGTATAACACAGGGACTGTATTCAATATCTTATAATAACCTAAAATGGAAAAGAATCTGAAAAAATATATATATGACCGAATCACTTTGCTGTATACCTGCAACTAGCCCAACATTATAAATCAACTACACTTCAATTTTTAAAATTGGGGGGGAAAAAGTAACAACAGTAATGCCAAGGACGGCCCAGATGCAGGAATAAACACAAGTGTTTTCAGGGTCAGCGTCTGTAAAAAGATAGGCGTGACTGGGCAGTTTGGCTTGAACATTAAAAGGAAAAATAGCTCGTTTGGTAATACGTTTCTCGTTGCTGTGCTGAAGTGACAGGGTAGCAACCTTTAGAACCAGATTGGCATTTTGTGAGGGGCTGGGGGTGGAGAGAGGGGGGACTGGCTGAGAACAGAGTGTTGTATGGCCTTCGATTTCTATAAAGAATCTTTTTGACCACATTTTGGATCCTCTGGGCTTTGGAACACCGCTATTTATTATTTCCAATCTGCGTCATTTCCTAATGTATGTATTTCTGTCCCTCCTGCAGCAGTCGAGGCTGTCCCTACTCACTTTAGAAAGCTTATAGGATAAATACTATGTATGAGTAACTTAGGCAGTATTTCCTGTGTCTTAAGTGCCCTGAGGCTTTCTTAGCTGTGGCCTGAAACTGTCTGCATTAATTTATCCTTAATTGTTTTTAGAAATTCTCCTCCTGCGCCACTGCTTAATAGAACTCGAGGGTTTTCCTTTCCTTTTTCTGTTCCCTTCTGTTGAAGACAGCAAGATAAGCTACATCATACTCAGGCAAATTCACCTCTTAGGCTGAGAATCGGAAGGATGCCCCTGCCCCTGCCCCAGCCCTATATGTGTGTGGTTCCCCCTTCCTTTTAGGGAAAGCAGTGCTGCACAAAGCAGGAGACTGTGTTTGGAACTGAGGGTTAAAGATGGTGAATCAACCATTTTCACTTAATGAAAAAAAAAAAAAACTTCTGAAGATAGAGAGAGACAGGTAGGGTTTCTTTGCCCACGTCAGGACCTCCTACTGTGTCTTGAAACTGGCATAGTGACATCTGGCCAAGCAGTGCTGAGTCTCATGGATTTTCTGGCTAAAGACAATTGCCCTGTCCTTGGAAAAGCAACTCTTCACAACTCAGTGAAAGAGACTTCCCAGGAAGCCATGGAGCCAGTTGGTATTCGGTCCAAAAATCAAAGGTGGTTTGAGGACTATTCCAAAATAAATGTTTACAGGAACCAGGCTGGCAGGGGAAGCATAGAGCTTTGTTTACCCCACGGTGCTTGAAAACAGGGTGTGAGTCTGGCACTGGTCTTGACCAGGGTGTGGGGCTGCAACTGACAATGGTCCTCGCTGGCTGTATGGCCTGGGTTCCTCCCCTCCCACGGCGCTCCTGTGGGAAGCCGATGGAGCCCCGAAAAAACAAATCCTCCTACACCCACAACATCTTGCATCCAATTTCTGGAGCTTTTCCTGGGGCTCCCTGGACCCCAAGATAGGAACCCATGCCATGCATGGAGCAGGCTGAATCTTGATTCATGAAAATTGCCCCAGTACAACTGATAGGCAGGATGGGTGCAGACTCAATTGGTGGGGTAGGCAGTTCATCTCGGAGACCGCTCTGTGTGGAAACTGAACTAATGAGGTGTGCTGCTGCTTCCTGGATGAACTGAGCTCAGCCAGAGGAAATTAAACCACTCAGAAAAGTGTGCATTTTCCCTAATGAGGAGAGATCCAAAAGAGGGGCCTCATACATCTCATTTATTCAGCCTCATGTCTCCTTTTGCAAGGTTTGCTGTTGCTAAAAATGATAGCACTCTTTCTTAGGACTATAGGCGAGGCTTGATAAGGAGGGAAGAAAAAAAGAGAGTTTGGGGCTGGTTAATGCACTTGACCCAAGCAGCCTTTAGAATTTGAGCTCTGATTAGTAAATCAAGGGAGACAGTTGTGTTCAGAATGGTATCTTTTAAGTGTTGAGATGCCATCACTGAAGTTATAATTGCGGGAGGAGATGCCTTTGATCATAAGAAGAGCAGAGGGAATAAATTGGGAAGATAGGAGGACTTTGGCTTTTTATTTGTTCATTCAGTAACCATTTATCTGCCAAGTATTGTTCTGGGTTCTGGGGAAACAAAAAAGAAAGAAGACCCACTGGCTGCCCCGCACTGGGAGAGGACAGAGTGAAGAGTGTCAGTCTGACAGCGTGCAGAGGGAGAGAAAGTGACAAAGGACAGGGGCATGACATCCTGTTGGGGGTCTGGGAGAGCTGCCTGGAGCTGGGCTGAGGGAGGAGGACAGGTTACACAGAAGGAAGGGCACTTTAGACAGAGAGAAAGGTGTGTGAATTGAGAGGCAGCGTTTCCGGTTCTGGGAAATACAAATAGTTTACAGTTCCTGGGGGAAACAACAGGGAGGAGATGAGGTTGGAGAGATGAGCTGGGGCTGAACGTGGGTGCCAAACAAAGAAGTCTGAAGCTAATTCTGAAAGCTACAGAGAGCCAAGGGGATAGTGGGAATGCAAGAGTGACATGATCACATTTGCATCTTAGAGAGATCACGCTAGCCGCAGTGAGGTGGATAGATACCAACCCACAGAGGGCTGCAGGTGGACAGACTGGAGGCCAGGGACCGGTTAGGTGGCTTTGGGTGTCATCTAGGGGGAATGATGTGGAGTGGAGGTGTGGCAGTAGAAATGGGGGTGGAGGGGAGTGTCCTAAAGAGACGCTAAAGATGGTAGAATCTTTAGGACTTGGTGACATGTTGAACGGGACATGATTTTGACTTGACTCTCAAAGAGAAAGAGTGGTGGCCTCCAATGAAGACAGGAAGGTGCAGAGGGAGCAGGTGTCGGTTTTAGGTATGCTGCATTTGAGATGCTGGTGAGATGTCCAAGTGGAGATGCCCAGTGGGAAGCAGAAGCGTGAAGCATCCAGACTAGAGATGGGGGTTTGGAAGTTGCTGGCATCGTGGTTGGAGTTGTAGAATTGGATGAGATCACCCAGAAAGAGTTGACCAGGTGAGAATAGGAGAGGGCAGAAGAAGGAGCCTTGAGGAATTTTGGAATTTGGAGGATTAGCACAAAAGGGCAACCTGTGAAATAAACAAGTGGCCAGGACAGATCTCCAGTGGGAGAAAAAGCAGAGGTGGGGATGAGGAGATGGCGAGGGTGCCAGGATCCAGGAGTAAATACTGTTTATGTAAGGAGAGAGGCAACCGTGTTGAACACTGCAGAAAGGATCGTCAGCTGGGATGAGGTTGGGAAGTTTCCATTGATCCGGGCCACGTAGATGTCACTGGAAACTAACAAGAGCAGTTTTAGCAGAATAAGGTAACTAGGAGGCAAATGATGGTCTAGTGAGGGACGAATGACAGATAAAGGGGGAAGTCAGGGAGGGCAGACAAGGAGAAGAGGCTGATTAAGGCTGTGGGGCAAGGGATTTTTTGGATGTAAATGGGAGAGACTTGAGTCCCTTCCTTGAGTGGAAAAAGTCAGTGGAAGAAGAGTGAAGCTGGAGGAGAGAGAATAATGGGTGAAGCAAGGCGTTTGGATGGGAGGAGGCTGGGGAATCCACAGCACAGAGGAGGGGGGGTTACTTTTGACCTCCTGAGGCTGCCTCCTTCAAGGCTGAGTTCTGAGGTTGATAAGCTTTTAGGTGGTGAGGGGGACTCGGGAAGTGCTTCTCACATCTCCACGTGGTGCGGAGAAGCCACCTGCAGAACTTGCTAAGGGACTCTGAGCCAGTGGGTCTGGGTGGACCAAGTTGGTGCATTTTTAACAGGCTGCTGGGGGATGCTGCTGCTACTGCTGCTGCTGCCACAGGCCCGAGACCACACTTGGAAGTTGCTGCTGGTGACCTTGATTCCCTCTGTGGAGTAGGAGGTACCTGATAGAGAGAGGTTGGCTCGAGGAAAACGGGAAGAGTAGGGAGTAGAGATCGGGGTGGGGATGGGGGAATTGAGAGTTCTGAAAAGCCTCGAAAAGGATGCGGGGCAGCTCCCCGGGCTTCACGGGGTCTGGGGACCTTGGATTTGTCTTGTCACCACTGCAGTGGTGGGACTTTTTCTTGCAGTGTCAGCAGTGTGTGTGAAGCGGAGGAAAGTTAGATGGACGAGTGAACCCCAGCTGGGGTTCTTCAGGGCTGGTGAGAAAGAAGGCCAAGGGAGAAAGGGTGGGACGAAGGCAAGGGTGAAGGGAAGATCTTGGCCAGGCGAGGGTAGAGCTGATACACTGAGTGGAAACAGAGTGGCCCAGGACCGGGAGGTCTCATTGAGGTTGAAAAGTGACTGGTTTGGGGATGCAAGGTGGGGAGAACTGGAAGGAAGGGAGGCTGTGACTGTGGAAGGTAGAGATGTTTGAGGTGCAGCAGCTCTGGGCAGTGATGGGGTCCAGGAAAGGCCATGGGAGCTTCGGGCTAATTCCACTGCCAGACTGGGTGGTCCTTCTGGGCGTCTCTCGTTATGGGTCAGAAGCTCCCTGGCTGTCCTGGGTGGTGTCTGAGGCTGTGACCGGAAGGAGAGATTGGAATGACAGGGTTCTAATGAGACATGACACCTCAATTTGGTATAATCTTTTCTTCCAAACTACAGGGCAGTGTATCAGTGAGGGTCCTCCAGAGAAATGGAACTAATAGGATATCTATCTATCTATCTATCTATCTATCTATCTATCTATCTATCTATCTATCTACCTATCTACCTACCTACCTACCTACCTACCTATCCACCCACCCACCCATCTATCTATCTATCTATCTATCTATCTATCTATCTATCTATCTATCTATCCAGCCATCCATTGATCCATCTATCCATCCATCTAGCTATCTATCTCTATCTATAGAGATAAGATAGGGTATCTAAGACATAAATGGGATATAGATAACATACAGATGGGTGATAAAGATATCTGCACATAAGATATAGATAGATGATAGATAGAGACATAGATAGGTACATAGATGGAAAGCAAGAGAGATTTATTTTAAGGACTTTGGCTTATGTAATTGTGGAGGCTGACATGTCCAAAATCTGCAAGGCTCACCAGCAGCCATGAGACCCAGGGAGGAGTTAATGCTGCAGCTTGGGTCCAAAGGCAGTCTCCTGGCAGAATTCCCTCTTCCTCAGGGGCTCTCTGTCTTTTTTCTCTTAAAGCTTTCAACTGGTTGGATGAGGCTCCCCGACAGGTTGAAGGGTAATAATCTACTTTACTCCAAGCCTACTGATCTGAATGTTAATCTCATCTAAAAATACCTTCACAGAAAACACCTAGAATAACGTTTGACCAAATATCTGGGTACCGTGGCTTAGCCAGTTGTCACATAAAATTAACCATCATGGGCAGTTAGACTTGCTTGGTGATCTGATTTCATAATCTGGCCCTGTGTCCACAGGGAGACAGAGAGAGGAGGGAGGAGTTTATTTCTTGGTTGAAGAAAAGGTGAGGTTGTTGGACGTGGTGCGCCCTAGAAAACGTGTGGTGTATCCTGCTGTTTTATGTCAGTCAGCACGCATGGGGTTAATGGTCATGACCATGTCCGAGCTCAAGAGTGGTGGCCTTCTGCGCTCTAGAGCCCGCGAGCCACAACTACTGAGCCCGCGAGCCACAACTACTGGAGCCCGTGCGCCTAGAGCCCGTGCTCCGCTACAAGAGAAGCCACCGCAGTGAGAAGCTTGCGCACTGCAATGAAGAGTAGCCCCCGCTCGCTGCAACTAGAGAAAGCCCGCGTAGCAGTGAAGACCCAGTGCAGCCAAAAATAAATAAATAAAATAAATAAATGTATTTAAAAAAAAGAATGGTGGCCTATCTGCATAGGGCTTCAAGGAGGAGCTCATTTCTATTCTTGGTAGGGCCTGACCCATGGCTTGGGATACCTTGGACTGACGTGCACTGTAGCCATGCCTGTGATTCAGCGTGTGCTCTCAGTGTCTGTGGCCACGTGGAATTCAGGCAGCAGCCAAGAGGCGACTCTTCCACACACTCGCCTTTCCTTTCTGGTTCCTTCTACCTGGCAACTGGATACCACTATTTGAAAAATGAATCCTCTTCGTCAGTGGCTGGGCCACACTAACGCTTTCTTGGGAACAGAGCCCTTTTGGCTCTCAGTTTGAGAGTGTGGGCTTTGGGCTATATGTAGAGTGTGACAGATGCTGACCAGTGAGGGTCTGGCCAAGCCAAGGAAGCATGTGCTGGCACAGCGGGGGGAGCTGGCAGGTTTGGAAGTGCAGGGGGGAACGGGGGTACTTTCCAGGTTTGCTCGCATATGTAGAGCACGATCAGTATTTAAAGGGTAGGTACCCAAGGACCTGGACCGTCCATTTAGAGGTGGATTGGATGTCGTGTGGATATGATGCTGGGAATCCTTGCTCCCACATCTGCCCTCAGCAGTGGGAGGAGTAGAGGTGAAGATGTGTCCGTTGCGTGCCTGTCACAATTCTCAAGGGTTTTCTCATTGGAGCACAGCTGCTCTTGGGCTGGCACGGTGGGGTTTGATGACTCAAAGTGCCTATTCTGTTTGGCGCCCCACACTTCCCTCCCTCTCATTTTCCTCCACATTGCCTTCCCGAACTCAGAAAGGTTGGTGGAGAGGCCTGCCACTGAGGCAGCACGGACTCTGTAGAACCTTTATTAATGTTTTTTGATGACCTTACGCATGATTTTGGAGCGCCTTGAAAATGAAAAAGGAATCAGCCTGGTAGGAATTTGCAGAGCCCCGTATGAGTCTCTGGTTGCACAGCTTGGCACTTTGGCGCCCCAGCTCTAAGCAAGCTTGGACAGTTCTCTTCTGGAAGGCGTTGGAAGAGAGGAAGGGAGCCCTAGTGCCTCTGTGTGCTCAGAAGTGCTGATCGCCTGCCTCTCCCTCTGTTCTTGACCAAGCAAGTGTCATCCGTCGATCCATCTTTCAAACCCAGCCCATAGCTCATCTTCTCTGCCCTCCTGACCCATCTCAACTTATCTGTCACATCTGGTGTAGGTCTAGTTGCCCCTCCGTGTCCACGGGTCCCACATCTGCAGAGTCAACCAGCGGTAGATTTGGATCCGCAGTTGGCTGAATCCGCGGATACGGAGGGCCAGCGGTACTGCACATTTTACATAAGGGACTCGAGCATCTGCGGGGTTTGCTTTCTGCAGGGGTCCTGGGACCGATCCCCCGTGGATCCCGACGGATGACTGTATAGCGTTTGCCGCCTTGCGTTGCACTGCCTTGTCAGCGTGTTGAGTGCGTTTTAGCCATCAAACCCAAGACTCTCGTTACTGACCGCGGGATTAGTGCTCGGACAGTGCTTGGAGTTGGTCCCTTCACTAGGGTCGGGGAGACAGTGGGGCAGAGACTGAAGGGCATTGTTGCACTGGGGAGCCAGAGCTGAGGCGAGCAGCTAGGGAGGCCCTGCAGGTTGGCTGCACAGTGATGGGCCATGTGAGCCGAGTGACAGAGAAACCAGGTAGGCTCAGTGAAGGGGAGCCCTCACCTTAGGTGGGACCCCAGGAGCTGATGACCAGGAGGGGGACCAGGGGCAAGGACTGGAGCCTGGGCTCAGGCCCTCGGGACAGCCCCACCTGCCGTCCTGAGCACACACATGTGCACCCTGCACACCCAGCCTTATAGGTCCTGGGGTTCCCTGCCTCTGCCCTGAGGGCTGGTGGGGACCCACAGAGATGGGCCTGAGTGCATGAGGACAGAAGTCGTTCATAAGCAGCGGAACCTTGGCAATGTCCTGGCGTGGCTGAGAGCAGACGTGGCCTCCCTTTGCTTGGGGTCTTCAGTTAAAAGACTTTGATAACTCCTCGGAGACCAGCACTCAATTGGCCCCTTGCCCAGATTCGTAGCCAGAACACTAGGAGATTTGCCCACATCCCACCAGCCTTATCAGCCCCCGGGGATGATGAAGCTGGCTTCTGCTCACCTGTCCCACTTGAAGGGACCTCTCCTGGTCTGCACTGTGTCCCCAGCAGCCCTTGGGTATGGTACAGCTGGCCACGGAGGACCGCCACCTCGTTGGGGCTTTTAGGGCAGAGAAAAGGAAGCTGAGGCTCAGAGAGACCAAACAAGTTAGCCAAGGCCCCCCAGCTAGGAAGGGGCTGGCTGGAAATTGTGTACAGACTTGTCTCTTGTAGCTACCACACCCTGCCTTGGGCACGCGGGGGCGTTTGCAAGAGTCTAAAAGTCAGATGGTGATGTTCACGTCCAGGCACCCCTGCAGCATTTCAGACTTGCTGTGTGACTTAGGGCAAGTGACTTCACCTCTCTGTGCCCCAGTTTCCTCAGCTGTGAAATGAGGATGAAAATACTGCCTACCTTATAGGATTGTTGTTCATGCTAAATGAGATAGTACAGCACAGGGAAGCTTCCAGCAGTTTTTGGCACCTGTACTATGAAGTGTTGGTTATTATTATCAACATTATTATCTGTGATCTTCTGAGTCTCCTAGAGGTTGCATCTAAATATTTTTACAATGATGGGGATCTTATGGGGTCCTCTTTTTTTGTGTTTTTTGTGGTACGCAGGCCTCTCACTGTTGTGGCCTCTCCCGTTGCGGAGCACGGGCTCCGGACGCGCAGGCTCAGCGGCCATGGCTCACAGGCCCAGCCGCTCTGCGGCATGTGGGATCTTCCCGGACCAGGGCACAAACCCGTGTCCCCTGCATCGGCAGGTGAACTCGCAACCACTGCGCCACCAGGGAAGCCCTGGGGTCCTCTTTTTGTTTCCAGGTTGGCAGACTGGGTCACAAGTGTGTTTTGATACCTCTTACCTGTATCACATTGGGGTCATAGAACTTGTTTCCCTCAGAGGTGTTCGTGGGCAGGGCTCTGCTTCTGAGAGGACGTGGGCGTCTCTTTGGGCTTTGATTTCTTCCCTGCTGGAGACCTTGACCCTTGATCGTGGCACTTGACTCTAGTGCGTTCCCAGAGGCGGCCCAGTCTCCCAAACTCTTCTTACTCAGCATCAGTGAAGGCAGAGCACGGGCACTTTTGGTGCTAAGTGAAGTCAATGCCAGTGACTCTGGGGTGATCGGGATGAGGGAGGGGGGACAGTGGTTACTCTTAGGCAGTTCCGGAGTTCAAGAAAGAAGGCCTCCCGGACAGATAGACAGATGGACAGTGGTAAGGTGTCTAAGAGACGTCACGTGGTTGGTTATTGGTCTCTGCCGTCTTTTCTCTGTGAGGACAGCTTCACAGAATCTGGTCCCTTGTTAGCCCTTTGAGGAGAGGAACCTGGTCTTGAATTTCTTTGTAGCTCCCCTCCTGGCCTGGAGCTTTGATTGGAATTGACCCAGACCTTGAGATAGCTTTCCCGCCAACCATTATCTTTCAGACAAAAGATGGTTTATTTCTTTCCTTTCTTTTATAAATGTATTTATTTATGACTGCGTTGGGTCTTCATTGCTGCGCGTGGGCTTTCTCTAATTGTGGTGTGCGGGCTTCTCACTGTGGTGGCTTCTTTTATTGTGGAGCACGGACTCTAGGTGCACGGGCTTCAGTAGTTGTGGCACGCGGGCTCAGTAGTTGTGGCGCACGGGCTTAGTTGCTCTGTGGCATGTGGGATCTTCCCGGACCAGGGCTCGAATCCGTGTCGCCTGCATTGGCGGGTGGATTATTACCCACTGCGCCACCGGGGAAGTCCCAAGATTGTTTATTTCTTACTGACTAGTTATTGAAAGCAAATGTGTGATTTCTGGGACCCATCTCTGAGTCTGTGTTTCTAGAGAACGCACACAAAGCCCTGTGGATTTTTAGTTATTTTGCATTTTCTGTGGCCTGCCGGCCTCTCCCCAGGTATCTTTCAAATCTGGAACCTGTTCTTTTATCCACACGACCTTCCGGGTTTCTCTCATTCACCTGGATTTTGCAGTCGGGGAGGCAGGAAACCTATCTGATTCTGTATGTTCCGTGATATAAAGACAAGGCTGGATGCTGAGCTGAGCTGACGGCTCCCTTCCCCAAATCTGCCTGCCTGTGGGCCATTGCACAAGCACCTCGGCACTGAGCACCGTCCACCTGGTCAGCTCTGCAGGAACTCGGAAATGGTGGGGGGGATGCTTCTTTCACGTCAGCCCTAGTCTGCAGGGTGTGGGATACCCAGATCTGTGTGGTTTGGAAGCACCGTCTGAGCATCATCAGGCCACAGGGAGGATTGGTCCAGCATCAGCTCCAGGGGCAGGAGCCGTACCTGTTCTCTTCCTCTGTGCAGTCTCTAGTATTTCTAAGGCCTGTGTGGCCTCCCTGTTTCCTTTTCATCATCCATCCTTAATCTCCCTTCCCGCACTCACCTGCTGCCTTGGGCATTGGGTGTCTGATCGGAAGTAGTGTATGTTTCAGGCTATGTCTCCTCTTTACAGCAGGTGTTTACGGCCTCAGTTTTCTATCTGTCCAGCATACTGTGGCCGCTCCTGCATATCAAGCCATAAGCCAGGCTTAGAGATTTTTTAAAGATAGAGTCTGCCTCTCGAGAGCAACAAAACCATGTTGATTTTCATAATGACCGTATTCCTGTTGTCTGCCTATTGGGAACCCCTGTGATGTTGGGCACAGCTGTGAGCTGGGCGAGGTTGGAGCCCGAGCCCTTTTGGGGAGCAGAGTCCTGGGTGGGTCCTGCAGGGTCTGGGTTGAGTGAAAGCTCTGGAAGCCTGGCCCATGGTAATGGGAAATCTACAAAAGGGATCAGAGGAGGCAGGAGGGAGGATGGAGGGGCCGGGCAGGCAGGCTGGTCTTTCTGTCGGTTGGTACATTGCATTTTCCCAGGGCTCTCAAAGGCTGGTCTCACCTGATCCTTATGAGGACCTTAGCCAGGCACCTAGAACTAAATACAGTGAGGGGTATTTTGACAGTTTTAGAGATGAAAAAACATGAGCACTGTGCCCAGGGTGACAGGTTCAATGTGTGGCAGAGAGCTTCTTGCTTTTGAGATTCCCCCATGATTTACTGAATGGCCACCTTGACCGTGAAGGGGCAGGACCGGGGGCCCATGATTGCCATCTCAGCAGAGGGAATTGCCTTCTCCGGCCAAGAGGCTTAACCCACCACGCAGCGTTAATGGCAGCCTGACCCCATTGCCTGTAGCTGGAGAAGACGGTGCTGGTACGTTGCAGTTTGGCCTTTTTGTCTTCTTAATTTCAAGGGCCAGAATCTGTTTAAAAACAAAAGGCCCTGAGACTTCCTTGGTGGTCCAGTGGTTAAGACTCCCCGCTTCCAATACAGGGCGCACGGGTTCGATCCCTGGTCAGGGAACTAAGATCCCAAACGCCGAGTGGTGCAGCCAGAAAAGAAAGAAAGAAAGAAGGAAACCAGGCCCAGGAGTGCATGTCAGAGTAGGTACGTGTGTATGGGCGGGGTGCTCGCGTGTATGTTGAGGAGCAGCTGCTAGCCTGCCAGGTTCAGGATGGCTGCCGGCGCTGTCAGGGAGGCTCCGAGGGACCTTCCGGGATGCACCCTCCTCCCCCGGCTCACCACGCAGTAAATGAGATGATCCCCGCCAACTGCCCGTGAGCCCATCAATAACCATTCTAATCTCCTCGGCAGCCCCCAGAAGTGAATTTACGACATCGAGGTAAAAATGAGGCTGCGTGATCAGTGGATCCCTGGATGGTCTCCTCTAGGAGACACAAATGTATATTGTAACAAAACTTTATTTTCTTCTGAAAATTGCCTACATGATTAATACGGCCCAACACAGCCCAAGCTGTTCAGCATAAAAAAACAGCTGTATTTCTTGCTGTCTCTTCAGTGCTGCTTCCCTTTCACTCCATTCCCTCTGTTTTGCTCTGGAACGCATTGTGCCGTATACCGTACAGTCTCACACAGAGAGGCGGGGGATGCATTGAAATGCGCCAGCTCTGTATTCCATTCTGCTCTGTTGGCACTTGGTATTTCTGATGCGGCTCAGACCATGCATAAAACCACATTCCCCAGGCCAGAGTGCTGGTGCTTCCATCACTGAGTCATGCAGAGCCGGTTCCCTGGGTACCAGTCACCTCTTACATCACTGGGCGCCCCCAGGGAGGCCCAAGCCCTACGCCCCTGAGTCCAGCCTGGATGAAAAGCATTCTTCTCTTTCACCCTGTCTTCAGGTATGGGGGAGTTGCTGGATATTAGAAGGGAGGACCTCTTAGGCAGGTGGTCCCATTTCCAGTCCCCAGGGAGATTCTAGGAACACTTGCAAGAAGAGTTAGGGTGTGTCAGGCAGCACGGTCCTAGCAGGTAGAGGCCCCTCTTCCTTGATGATGATACACTTCATGTGTGTTTCATGTCTTTTCCCAGAGTGTAAGCTCCGTGAGAGCAAAGGTCTCCTGTACAGTGCTGGGTACTGGGTAGGTCCGATAGATGTCTTAGTTTGGGTTCTCCCGGAAGCAGACCCTGAAACAAAGATTTGAGTGCATTCGTTTATATGGGCAGTGAAAAGGGCACCACTGAGGGGAGGTAGGACTGAGAAGGGAAGGTGTCCCCCAAAGAGGGTGCTATGCAGCTTGCTACCGTGGGTGATGGAGCTTAATCCCGCTGGGGGAAACTCTGGGAGCCGGTGTAAAACCCACCCCTCAGAGTCAACCACCTCAAGGGCTGAGGGAGCTGGGGTATTTATACATCATCTCCCAGCTGCCTCTGGATGAGAAGTGATGGGGGTGAGGCAGTTGCCCAGAAGGCAGCAAAGCGGGCTCCGAGGAGGGAAATGCGGGAGCCTGGAGTGGGAAGTCGGGCAGGTGTGCTCTGAAGTGAGACCGGGGGTGCCTGTGGGCGTGGCAGCCTGGGAGACTGGCGATGTGCGCCCAAGACTGATGCTCCTCCTTCCTGTGGGGTGGTACATCTGGGAGAAGTGGAGCTGGATTTCTTAACTGTCTCCTCCTTAGGTTTTATTCTCAGATATTAGCCCAGAGAGGCCAAGAGGGAACCAACGATCCTCACCTTGGGAGGACGTGTACCAGGATTGGGCTGACGGCCTTACCATGTGCAGCCGCAGTGTCTGTGCTTTGCTCCTTCCTCTGACTCTGCTGTCCTCTGCTGTCTTCCCCCAGGTGTAAGGAGCTGAAGTTCTCCGAGGAGCTGCCCCAGATATCCATCATATTTATCTTCGTGAACGAGGCCCTGTCGGTGATCCTGCGGTCAGTTCACAGCGCGGTCAACCACACACCGACCCACCTGCTGAAGGAAATCATCCTGGTGGATGACAACAGTGATGAAGGTATGGGGGCCGCCAACCTGCATGCAATTGTTGGAGAAGACAGTGCAAGCACACGATGTGAGCGGGGGGAAGGGTCACTTTCATTCCATCCTGAGCCCAAGTGACTTTGTCTCCTGTCCCTGGGGCATAGCTGGAGAATGGGGGGCTGTTTTGGGGGACGAAATCCAGGTAAACACTAGTTAATTAGTCCTTGAGTCCTCTAGGGCTCTGAAGAATAAACTACTGGTTATGTGTCTGGACTCATTTCCCCTCTTCCTGTTACCGAAAGCAGATGACATTGAAGAGCTGAATTCCTCCGCGATCCCCACCCCGCGTCGCATCTCCTTGGTCCTTTCGCCAGAGGCAGAAGAAAAAGGGAAATTCTATCTTGTGATGGGAACTGTTGATCATACGTCAGAATTCCCCTCTGGGCCTCTGTGCCCAAAGTGACTGTCGGTAGAAATGCACAGGCTTTGCAGGTCTTTAGGAGTTCAGTTCTACTAGGAATGATGGCTCAATTAAAAAATATAACAAATACTTTTTGTATTTGTTATATGACAATATCAGAACTCCTTTGAAGTGCTTGGAGACGGAGGCCTAGTGTGAAAGTGGTGGCAGGGGGGTTGCTTTGGCCAATTGTACCTTTGTGTTGGATCCCAGCCTAAAAAATTCACTGCAGGGAGAAACCCACACAAGCCGATGACATCAAAGAAAGGCAGCCAGTGTGCGTGCTTAAGGCCAAGGAGGCTTATCTTCTGAGCAACTGAAAGATTAGGAGCAAGCTGAACCCCTTGCTCTCGGTGTGATCAGTAGAAGATTACCCCGTGCTCCCCAGTCAGGAGGGGGTGAGGAAGAGGCAGGACGGTGTCATGGGTCCTGTTGGAAACCTGAGTATCTTCAGCAGCTCCAATGAGCTCACGTTTCATCGGCCCAGGAGTTGAAGTCCCCCGGACCCTTCTGAACCAGTGAAGTGTGTGAGTGGGTCTGGACCCAGCATTACACCCATCAGGGCACCACCATCTCCCGGGCCTCCAAATTTTGAGGACTAATGGGTCATTTGCTGGATTTTTCACATCCTTATTTTAAAACTTACATGGAGAGTCTCTTGGGAGAAGGAGGTTCTTTCAGTTCCCTGAAGCCTCTAAGTCAGCTGGCAAAGTCATGGCTCACAGTGGCCTTCTCTGCAGCCTCTCTGTGTGCCCCTGCAGACCTCTGGCTTCAGAAGTACTTCCAAACCCTCTGCAGGGAATCCTGACTCCTACTTCCCCCCCTCCGTTTGCTGGCTAAATCCCTCTCGTCCCCCGGGTGTCCCCTATGTGTCACTTCCTGGGAGGTTCCTTTGCTGACATCCTAAGACCCTTGCTCTGTGCTGCCTCAGCTCCCTGTATCCTCCTGTAGCACATAGCACGTGAGATCGCTGTGCCTTTCATAGCTGGACTCCCAGTACCGGGCAGGACTTGGTTTCACAGGGCCTGGCTGGTAGCCGGCCCTCTGTGAGTCTTACCCTATTACCGAACACAAGTTCGTGTGCCCGACACACAGTGAGGCCAAACAACCCAAAATGTCAGGGTTTGGAGCAGAGAAAGGTTTATTGCAGGGCCATTCAAGGAGACGGGTGGCTCATGCCAAAAAAACCCCCAAACTCCTTGAAGGATTTCAGCAAAGCACTTAAAAGGCCATGATTACTTGTTGCAAACTTCTTGGTGTCAGAATCCTTTGTTCTTGTAGTTGTCCACGTAGGCCAGGTCAGGATGTTCCTCTAAACCTCCAAGACAAATGTTATTCTGTTCTGCAACTCTTTATCACTACATGAGTGGAAAAGTGTTATACCCTTAAAGGTCAGAGCCTTGAAAATAGGCTATCCTGTGTATCAGGCTAAAGGCAACATTCTTTTACAAAAGGTGAAGAGCCAGCATGACTAAATACAGGCAACAGAGCACAAAGGTTAAAGTAAAAGGACCAGATCTAATATGGAGTCAGATTTGTTCTTCCCTGTTACAGCCTAGCCGGGGAGTAAATGATGAAGCTGAATAGGGCTGGGAAAGGGCTAGCAGGGGGCAAGCAATGAAGTGACCAGAGGTGGTGCAGAGAAGAGCTAGCAGACCCAGAGAAGAAAGCAAACAGTAGGTGCTGGACTGAACTGGGGTAAGGACTCACTACCAGTGGGGCTCCTTCCCCCGAGGAAATCTCAGCAGACCCAGCCCAAGAGAAAGAAATGGAAGAATAGGTCAGTCTCAACCAGAACACAAGCTCTGTGAGAATGGGGGTCTCCAGTAGATGTCTTAGTGTGGGTTCCCCCAGAACAGCCCCTGAAACTAAGATTTGAGTGCATTAGTTTATTTGGGAGGTAAAGTGCATCATTAGAGGAGTGGGGAAGTAGGATAAGGAAGGGAAGGCAAAGCCAGTGTAAAACCCACCCCAAGAGAGTTGACCTGCTCAAGGGTGAGGGAGCTGGAGTATTTATATACACCTTTAGCATCAGATGCTTTCACATCAGAACCTCCTGGAACCCTGACCTGGAAGAAGTTCTGCATCAAGAGGTCTGGGGTGGGTCTGAGAAGGTGCATTTCTCACAAGTTCTCCAGTGATGCTGCTGGTGTAGGGACCACACTTTGAGACCCACTGGGTTAAGTACCATTTCAGTGGTTCACACTTCAGGTCTAAATGAAGATGTTTAATGGGTGAGAAAAAGTAGGGAAGAGGTATTTGTTTCGGTCTGATCATAAAGTTAATCCCCATTCATCCTCCCCTGTCCCCCGAGATACCTGGGGAACCCAGAGTTGTCTACATTAATATTGTTTCCCTGTTTTCTTTCCCCAGCTCTAGCCTCTATATTTTCTTCAGGCTAGAAGTGCCTTCTCTTTAACTGGAAGAGGAGGTTAACATTTTTTTTCTTTGTGACTAGTATTAACAAATTTTGTATATGTTCTATACACATTTGAAAAGATACCCCTACTCTATAATCATGAAATTGAATTCCTGCCAGACATCAACTTTGTGTGTTTAGCTAGACTATGAGTTTATTTTTTTAAGTCTTTTTGATAATGGTGTTTTAACATCTCCTCCTACAATGACTACTCCTTCCTGTGTTCCTAATAATGTTTGATTTCTGTATCTTGTTGTCAGTTTCTTTGGCAACTGTAGATTTGTATCTAAATGGCTTCACTACTAGCAGTGGTTGTTACCATTATGTAATGCTCCCTTTATCTTAAAAGCATACTTTTTCCCCCCTGCCTTGAATTTAGTTTGTCTAAGATTAATATTGTTATCCCTGCTTACCTTCTGTTTGAATTTGATTAAAACAATTTTTTCCAGCCTTACCAATTTTTTTTTCTGATCTTAAAAGTAATGCACGCTCTTTGTAGGGACATTTGAATTTATCAAAAAGCACATATAATTGGACAAAAACAAATACTGAAGAGACTAACCAGAAGCAACTGCTCATTTGCCTGTGTTCTCACCCTCTTTTTTTCAATGCGTGTTTTACATTAAGATCCTATAGTAAAAACAAGTTAATGTTATTGTTTTTTCTCCTCTGAACTGTGAAGCATA
The DNA here is from genome assembly GCF_963924675.1 of Phocoena phocoena. NCBI lineage: Eukaryota > Metazoa > Chordata > Mammalia > Artiodactyla > Phocoenidae > Phocoena > Phocoena phocoena. The sequence goes on from NC_089233.1 coordinate 13,374,045, forward strand.
ATATCTCCCTTTTTATTAAGAAAAAGTTCTGCAACCATCATTTTAATGAGGGTACAATGGTCCATTCTCAGGCTAGTCAAGAATGGCTTAGGTGGAAACTGCAGCCCTCCACTTCCATGTTATCACATACATTCAAGGAAAAAGAGGCTTTTCAGAGGGCAGACAGCAGAAGCAAGAAGAACTACAATCCTGCAGCCTGTGGAACGAAAACCACATTCACAGAAAGATAGACGAAATGAAAAGGCAGAAGACTATGTACCCAGACGAAGGAACAAGATAAAACCCCAGAAAAACAACTAAATGAGGTGGAGATAGGCAACCTTCCAGAAAAAGAATTCAGAATAATAATAGTGAAGATGATCCAGGACCTTGGGAAATGATTGGAGGCAAAGATCAAGAAGATGCAAGAAATGTTTAACAAAGACCTAGAAGAATTAAAGAACAAACAAACAGAGATGAACAATACAATAACGTAAATGAAAAATACACTAGAAGGAATCAGTTAGCAGAATAACTGAGGCAGATGAATGGATAAGTGAGCTGGAAGACAGAATGGTGGAAATCACTGCCACAGAACAGAATAAAGAAAAAAGAATGAAGAGAAATGCAGGCAGCCTAAGAAACCTCTGGGACAACATTAAGTGCACCAACGTTTGCATTATAGGGGTCCCAGAAGAAGAGAGAGGGAAAGGACCCGAGAAAATATTTGAAGAGATTATAGTCGAAAACTTCCCTAACATGGGAGAGGAAATAGCCATCCAAGTCCAGGAAGTGCAGAGAGTCCCAGGCAGGATAAACCCAAGGAGAAACATGCCGAGACACATAGTAAGCAAATTGACAACAATTAAAGACAAAGAAAAATTATTAAAAGCAACAAGCGAAAAATGACAAATAACATGCAAGGGAACTCCCATAAGGTTAACCACTGATTTCTCAGCAGAAACTCTACAAGCCATAAGGGAGTGGCACGATATATTTAAAGTGATGAAAGGGAAGAAACTACAACCAAGATTACTCTACCTGGTAAGGATCTTACTCAGATTAAACAGAGAAATCAAAAGCTTTAAAGACAAGCAAAAGCTAAGAGAATTCAGCACCACCAAACCAGCTCTACAACAAATGCTAAAGGAGCTTCTCTAATGGAAACACAAGAGAAGAAAAGCACCTACAAAAACACCCAAAACAATTAAGAAAGTGGTAATAGGAACATACATATTGATAACTACCTTAAATGTGAATGGATTAAATGCTCCAACCAAAAGACACAGGCTTGCTGAATGGAGACAAGAACAAGACCCATATATATGCTGTCTACAAGAGACCCACTTCAGACCTAGGGACACATACAGACTGAAAGTGAGGGGATGGAAAAAGATATTCCATGTGAGTGGAAATCAAAAGAAAGCTGGAGTAACAATACTCATGTCAGATAAAATTGACTTTAAAATAAAGAATTTACAAGAGACAAGGAAGGACACTACATAATGATCAAGGGATCAATCCAGGAAGATATAACAATTATAAATATATATGCACCCAACATAGGGGCACCTAAATACATAAGGCAAATGCTAACAGTTATAAAAGAGGAAATTGAAAGTAACACAATAATAGTGGGGGACTTTTAACACCTCACTTACACCAATGGACAGATCATCCAGACAGAAAATTAATAAGGAAACACAAGCTTTAAATGACACAATAGACCAGATAGATTTAATTGATATTTATAGGACATTCCATCCAAAAACAGCAGATTACACTTTCTTCTCAAGTGCACATGGAACATGCTCCAGGATAGATCACATCTTGGGTCACAAATCAAGCCTCGGTAAATTTAAGAAAATAGAAATCATATCAAGCATCTTTTCCGACCACAACACTGTGAGATTAGAAATCAATTACAGGAAAGAAAACCATAAAAAACACAAACATGTGGAGGCTAAACAATACATTCCTAAATAACCAAGAGATAACAGAGGAAATCAAAAAATACCTGGAGACAAATGAAAATGAAAACACGATGATCCAAAACCTATGGGATGCAGCAAAAGCAGTTCTAAGAGGGAAGTTTATAGCAATACAGGCCTACCTCAAGAAATAAGAAAAATCTCAAATAAACAATCTAACCTTACACCTAAAGGAACTAGAGAAAGAAGAACAAACAAAACCCAAAGTTAGTAGAAGGAAAGAAATCATAAAGATCAGAGCAGAAATAAATGAAATAGAAACAAAGAAAACAATAGCAAAGATCAATAAAACTAAAAGCTGGTTCTTTGAGAAGATAAACAAAATTGATAAACCATTAGCCAGACTCATCAAAAAGAGGGAGAGGACACAAATTACTAAAATTAGAAAGGAAAAAGGAGAAGTTACAATGGACACCACAGAAATACAAAGCATCATAAGAGACTACTACAAGCAACTGTATCCCAAAAAATGGACAACCTGGAAGAAATGCACAAATTCTTAGAAAGGTATAACATTCCAAGACTGAACCAGGAAGAAATAGAAAATATGAACCGACCAATCACAAGTAATGAAATAGAAACTGATTAAAAATCTTCCAACAAACAGAAGTCCAGGACTAGACGGCTTCACAGGTGAATTCTATCAAACATTTAGAGAAGAGCTAACACCCATCCTTCTCAAACTCTTCCAAAAAACTGCAGAGGAAGGAACACTCCCAAACTCATTCTATGAGGCCACCATCACCCTGATACCAAAACCAGACAAAGATACTACAAAGAAAGAAAATTACAGACCAATATCACTGATGAATGTAGATGCAGAAATCCTCAACAAACTACTAGCAAACAGAATCCGAGAATACATTAAAAGGATCATACACCATGCTCAAGTGGGATTTATCCCAGGGATGCAAGGATTCTTCAATGTATGCAAATCAATCAATGTGATACACCATTATTAACAAATTGAAGGAGAAAAAACATATGATCATTTCAATAGATGCAGAAAAAGCTTTTGACGAAACTCAACGTCCATTTATAATAAAAACTCTCTAGAAAGGGGGCACAGAGGGAACCTACCTCAACATAATAAAGGCCATATACAACAGACCCACAGCAAACATCATAGTCAATGGTGAAAAACTGAAAGCATTTCCTCTAAGATCAGGAACAAGACAAGAATGTACACTCTCGCTACTATTATTCAACATAGTTTTGGAAGTTTTAGCCATGGCAATCAGAGAAGAAAAAGAAATAAAAAGAATCCAAATTGGAAAAGAAGAAATAAAACTGTAACTGTTTGTAGATGACATGATACTATACATAGAAAATCCTAAAAATGCCACCAGAAATCTACTAGAGCTAATCAATAAAGTTGCAGGGTACAAAATTAATGCACAGAAATCTCTTGCATTCCTATACACTAACAACAAAAGATCAGAAAGAGAAATTAAGGAAACAGTCCCATTCACCATTGCAACAAAAAGAATAAAATACCTAGGAATAAACCTACATAAGGAGGTAAAAGACCTGTATGCAGAAAACTATAAGACACTGATGAAAGAAGTCAAAGAAGTCACAAACAGATGGAGAGATATACCATGTTCTTGCATTGGAAGAATCAGTATTGTGAAATGACTGTACTACCCAAAGCAATTTACAGATTCAGTGCAATCCCTATCAAATTACCAATGGCATTTTTTACAGAACTAGACAAAAAAAATCTTAAAATTTGTATCAAGACACAAAAGACCCCAAATAGCCAAAGCAGTTTTGAGGGAAAAAAACGAAGCTGGAGAAATCAGACTCCCTGATTTCAGACTATACTACAAAGCTACAGTAATCAAGACAATATGGTACTGGCACAAAAACAGAAATATATATCAATTGAACAGGATAGAAAGCCCAGAGATAAACCCACACACCTATGGTCAACTAATCTGTGACAAAGGAGGCAAGGATATACAATGGAGAAAAGACAGTCTCTTCAGTAAGTGATGCTGGGAAAACTGGACAGGTACATGTGAAAGAATAAAATTAGAACACTCCCTAACACCATACACAAAAATAAACACAAACTGGATTAACAACCTAAATGTAAGACCGGACACTATAAACTCTTAGCGACAAGCATAGGAAGAACACTCTTTGACATAAATGACAGCAAGATCTTTTTTGACCCACCTCCTAGAGTAATGGAAATAAAAGTAAACAAATGGGACCTTATGAAACTTAAAGCCTTTTTCACAGCAAAGGAAACTATAAACCAGATGAAAATACAACCCTCAGAATGGGAGAAAATATTTGAAAACGAATCAACGGACAAAGGATTAATCTCCAAAATATATAAACAGCTCATGCAGCTTAATATTAAAAAAACAAACAACCCAATCCAAAAATGGGCAGAAGACCTAAATAGTCATTTCTCCAAAGAAGACACACAGATGGCCAAGAAGCACATGAAAAGCTGCTCAACATCACTAAGTATTAGAGAAATGCAAATCAAAACTACAATGAGGCATCTCCTCACATCAGTTAGAATGGACATCGTCAGAAAATCTACAAATAACAAATGCTGGGGAGGGTGTGGAGAAAAGGGAAACTTCTTGCACTGTTGGTGGGAATGTAAATTGGTGCAGCCACTATGGAGAACAGTATGGAGGTTCCTTAAAAAACTAAAAATAGAATTACCATATGACCCAGCAATCCCACTACTGGGCATATACCCAGAGGAAAACATAGTTCAAAAAGACATGTGCACCCCAGTGTTCACTGCAGCACTGTTTACAATAGCCAGGTCATGGAAGCAACCTAAATGCCCATCAACAGACGAATGGATAAAGAAGATGTGGTACGTATATACAATGGAATATTACTCAGCCATAAAAAGGAGTGAAATTGGGTCATTTGTAGAGACGTGGATGGATCTAGAGACTGTCATACAGAGTGAAGTAAGTCAGAAAGAGGAAAACAAATATCGTATGTTAACATATATATGTGGAACCTAGAAAAATGGTACAAGTGAACCAGTTTGCAGGGCAGAAATAGAGACACAGATATAGAGAACAAACGTATGGACACCAAGGGGGGAAAGCGTGGTCGGGGGGTGGTGGTGGGATGAATTAGGAGATTGGGATTGACATGTATACACTAATATGTATAAAATAGATAACTAATAAGAACCTGCTGTATAAAAAAATAAATTAAAAAAAAAAGAAAAAAGGTTTTTAAAGAACTTACCAAAAAAAAAAAAAAAAAAAAAAGACTGGCTTGGGGAAAGTGTGAATAAAGCCAGGTAACTCTGGATCTGGGTACACAGGCAAGTCAGGGATTTTCCCTTTTAGTTTTTGTTTTTTCAAGTCATTTGTTTCATTCAGCTTGAATATTGACATTGGCCTAAATTAATCCCAAGTAAGAGCCAATTCTTTGTACCTTTGTGCATTATTACACTGAAATCAGTCAGGCAAAATCACTGCTCACCACATCCAGTGGGCACTTTCCTTCTCCAATCTGGCCACATCTGACATTGCTGGCAGCTTCCTTCTTGGCATCTTTCTCCTCTGGAGGCCGGGGCACCACTGTCTTCTGATTGTCCTTCAGTCGTCCTTTTCCTCGGCTTTGTGCTTCAGTTGGGGTCACTCATGGTTCTCACCATCAGGATACACTGGGCAACCTCCTCGACTGTGCACATTCTGGTGACCTCCAAAGCCATCCCCCAAGCTCCACACCTGTGTGTCTTCTGTCCCCTAGGTGGCTACCCAGCATCCCTCTGAGACCATAAACTCAGTCAGTCCAGTGACTAACTTACCGTTCTCCTTTCATATCCTCTTCAAATAGTGATGATTTTATTTCTTGCTTTCCAATCTGGATACCTTTTTTTTTTTTCTTGCTTAGTTTTCCTGACTCCTTTATTTGATTTAAATTTGTTTTTCTTTTTTTAAATAGAAGTATAGTCGATTTGCAAGATTGTGTTAATTTCTTCTGTACAGCAAAGTGATTCAGTTGTACATATATATACATTTTTAAAATATTCTTTTCCATTATGGTTTATCATAGGATACTGAATGTAGTTCTCTGTGCTGTACAGTAGGACCTTGTTGTTTATCCTTTCTCTATACAACAGCTTCCATCTGCTAACCCCAACCTCCCACTCCATCCTTCCCCTAGCCCCTCCCCGTTGGCAACCACAAGTCTGTTCTCTATGTCCGTGAGTCTGTTTCTGTTTCATAAATAGATTCATTTGTCTGACTCCTTTATTTAAAAAAAAAAACAAGTACTTACTAATAAATACTCATTATCCTACCGCGTCAAGAACAAGAAATTGACCTTTGTGCTTTCCTAAGAGTTACAAAAGCCTCTTCTGGGGGAGACAGCTAGGTCATCAATGACCCCAGGGAAATACAAGGCTTACCCCAGTGGGGGCACCTGGCAGGGCTATTGTGTGAACCAGGTACTGGGTATAAGGCAAAAATCTGGACAGATGGAATGACATGTCCTCTATTTTCTGGTTCTGACCTCATCAAGGCGTACTGCCTATGTTCAGGAGGAGGTCAGAGCATAAGGATGAAAGGAATGACCTCAGCTGGTCCAAGCCGCAGGCAGTCTCTGGTCAGAACATCTAATTATAGGGAAGAATGGGGACCAGACTTACTCGGATGATCTACCCTCAGCTTTAAGTGTGGTCAGGTTGCAGGAGAGATGGTAATGATAACCCTCAACGCGTCTGCCTCAAGCCACACTGCTCCCATGTGGATGGTTGGCCATGGTGGATCTATCTCCCTTCCCCATCCTCCTGGAGATCTCCTTTGCCCCCCCTACCTATGTTGGACCCCATGCCTCTCTCTTTCTTGGTTTACATACTGATTTTGGTGAAACTCAACATCTAGAAGTTTCTTGAGAAATATTACAAGGAAGATAAAATCTTTTGAGATTATCCATGTCTGAAGAAAGCTTTTTCCTAAATCTTCTGTGTGAATGATGGCCTGATTGAGTTAGACATCACCTTCTTTCAGAATATTGATGGGTTTGCTCCATTATCTTCTGTCTTTCAGTGTTTTTTAGAAGAAACAAAAGAGTCCTGATTCCTGATCTTTTGCGTGTTTCTTTCCTTTCTGGAAGCTTGAATCTTCATTTTGTTTGCAGAGTTTGGAAATTCACGATGATGAGCCTTGGTGTAGGTCATCCAGTGGCTTCAATCTGGAATCTAATGTCAGTTTTCAGAAAATTTCTTGGAATATTTAATTGACAGTGCCTCCCCATTTTTTCTCAGTTATCTCTTTCAGCATCTCCCACTGTATCCCATTATTAAACCTCCTAAACTGAACCCCCAATTTTCTTATCTTTTCTCTGCTTCCTTACCTTTCCTTATCTTTTTGCTCTGATATATTTGCTTTCTTCAGTTTTATCTCCCTTCCATTCTATTCAGTTTTTCATATCTGCTATCATGATTCTGCTTCCAGGTCCTCATTTTTATTCTCTGAGAGTTCCTTTTTATAGCGTATTGTTTTTATTTAATGGGAGCAATATGTTTTCTGGTCCCTTGGAGGATATTAATAATGTTTTGTTTTTCAGTTTTTTCCTTGTGTGTTCTGTTTCCAGAAGGTGGTTTTTTTCTTTGTTATTTAGTTTCTATCTCCCACCTTGGAGGCTTTCTCTCCCCTCCCGCGAGCCTGTTGTCAGCTCCTGATTACTTCTTAAGAGGTGATTAGGCAGCCGGGGGCTGGGGGAGGGAAAATGGGGAGTTAGTGTTTAATGGATACAGAGTTTCAGTTTGGGAAGATGAAAACGTTCTGGAGATGGATGGTGGTAACGTGATCGTACTTATTATCACTGAACTGTAAAGTAAAATGGAATATTTCACGTTGTTATATATATGTACACACACACACACACACACACTCACACACACTCACACACACACACACACACTCTCTGAGTGCTTGGACTTCCAGGGTTTGACAGCAGAGGGGTCGGACGCATCTGTCGATCTGTGAATCCACTTTCCAGCCTCCCCAGCTTCATGGTTGATGTCTCGTCTTGTGTCTTCTCTGCCCTTGGAAGGTTATGGGTTTATTTTATTTTTTTTAATCCCTTTATTGTAGTTTTCAGTGACTTTTGTCCAATTCACGAGTCAAATTTATTATCTTATCCCAGAAGTTCCATACTCATTTTTAAGAACTTTTAATAGGAATTGATAACTTGTTCTCCAGATATGTGTACTGTCCCATGAAAAGTATACGAAACTATCTGTTTCTCTGTATCCTCACCAACACCAAGTCTTATTAATCTTTGTCATCCTTGCTGTTCTGATGAGTGAAAAATGGCATATCATTTTTAGATCTGCATTTTTGGAATATTAGTGATATTGAACAGTTTTTCATACATTTGACCATATTTCTTTTTTAGGGATTTGCCCATTAATAATGACACTCATTTTTTTTTCTATTGGAATATTTATCTTATTAATTTATAAGAACTTTGTATATATTTTTAAACTTTTTACGTTCATTTCATAGATGTTTCTCTCAATTTGAGCTTTCACTTTAATTTGTTTACAGTATTTTTAGACAAGCATAATTTTTACATTTTTATATAGTCAAATCCATCAGTCTTTTCCTTTAGTAACATCCTAAGAAAGTTATTCATGATCCCTAGAAGGTACAAATATTCATGCATATTTTCTTATAGGTAAATATTTCTTTTCAAAATAAATTCCAGCAGATTACATATTTTTGTATCAGGTGTGAGAAAGTTTTAACCTAGAGACCCCTGTCTCAAAGTATGGTTATCTCAATGTATTTAATAATTCATCCTCACCACTTATTTGAAATATCCTGTTTTCGTATGCTAAAATATTTTACGTTTGGAAACATTGCGGCTGAATCACATGAGGACTGATTGGTTATGAAGGAGGGTAAAGAGGAGGGAGGGGTCAAAGAGGACTCCCAGGGTCCTGGCTCCGGTGACAGGACAGGTTGGTGCCATCCACTAAGATAAGGAGTACGGTAAGATAGGTTTGGGAGAGGGATTGAGTTCACCTTTTGGATATGTCAAGTCCAGATTCCCATGGAATTTTACTGTGCCTTCCAAACTGAGGGGTAACTTTAGCCATCAAGTTGAAATAATATTAGAAGCTTCTTCGTTTCCAGTGTTACAATCTTTAATACATAAGATTATATATATAATGCATGTCTTGTCAATAGTTTTTAACTACTTTTGAAAAACTTTCTTCCTCTTTTCCTTAAGCAATAGTATGTGGAGGTCTTGGCCAAGTCACCTACCTTTTCTGAGCTTGAGTAAACTGGGGATGATAGTGGCTTTTATGCAGGGTTTAAATTACAAGCTTTCGAGGTAATACTTGTAAAGCATGTAGCACAGGTCCTGGCAGTATAATAAAGGGCATAACTGTTGAGTGCACTTGTGGTGTTATTTGATTTGCCAGCTCCAGCTTATTCCTCAACATTCTACTTCTGTGTCACTCCTGCTGGGAAGCCCTCCTGGATTTCCCAGGTGTGGCTGCGTTGGGGGCCTCTGCTCCCAGGCATCAGTGTGTACTTTGGCACAACACTTGGCTCGCTGAATTGCGTCAGTGCACTTGCCCATCTTTAAACTATAAGACCCTTGAGAGCAAGAACCATAGTTCCTTCTGTGCTACGTTCCCAGTGCCTTGCACACCAAGTTATAGGGATCGCTGAATACGTTCCTTTAAACTGCATGTGTGCAAAGTGTTTCTTTCTACTTCCACTGGCATCATCTTGGGAGTTTTTGTATTTGGCATTGTTGTACGTATCTTGGCTTCAGTACTCCAGTTGTTTTGATTTAGGTCCCCCAAACCACCTATCTCCAATCATCATGATTTGTGTCTGTCGGTGCTCTTGGTGGCTGTAGACCTTGTCACTAATATTTCCCCGTGGAGCAAGAACACCTGGTCAAGCTCTTCTCTTGGTTGATGTGTTCAACGGTTGAAAGAAGGATGGCTCAAGTTAGAACTTTTTTCAGTGGAAGGTTCAACCCTCTGGGCTTTCAAAAGGGATTTTGGAGAAGGCATACTGACACTGTCTGCTTTTCTTCTTGGTTTATAATTGCAGAGATAGGAGAGGTCTTGTGTTTCAGGAAGATAACACTTTTCCTGTGTTGTCGAGGCTCTGAGTAAAGTAGCCAAGAGACAGCTTGTTATCACACAGCTCCACGCTGGGCCAGGCTTCCTTACTGGAGCAGCGTCTGCCTGCCTCTCCCCCGCTTGTAAAGAGCCTTCCTGATTGCAAATAATACTTGTTTTTGTCCCCAACCAGATCACTGCAATGTGACGGCATTTGCTCTGTGGGTCTGTAACCACAATTAGGTTGTGCATTTACATTCCTTCCTGTGTATTTTAGGCCATGGGAAGGAGAGGAGAAGAAGGAGTGTGTATATTTTTACACAAGAGATAGTGTGAGAACCCCGGCTAAAGCTTCGTATGCTAACTGGCTTAAAAAAAGTGATGCCAACAAAAAACCTTGTTATTTTGAAATAATTCTAGATTCACAAGAAATTGCACAAACGTACAAGGGGTCTTATGTGCCCTTCACTTAGTTCCCCCCACTGGTAACATCTTGCTAAACTCTAGTGCATTAATCACAACCTATAAATTGACTCTGGTACAATCCACAAATTGTATGATCAGAACTTATTCTGATTTCACCAGTTTAACGTGTGTGTGTGTGTGTGTGTGTGTGTGTGTGTTTCTATACAATTTGATCACAGGTGAGATTCCCCACAGTTCAGATACAGAACTGTCCCATCACCGCAAAGCTCCCCCATGCTACCCCTTTATTACCACCCAACTCCCCATACCTCACCCCTAACACCCACTAGTCTGTTGTTCATCATCCCTATAATTTTGTTATTTCAAGAATATTCTGTAAGTTGAACCATAACCTTTGTGATTGGCTTCTTCCTTCTGCACAGTGTTCCATGGTGTGGGTTTACCAAGTTTGTTTAACCCTCCACCTGTTGAAGGACATTTGGGTTGTTTCAGTTTGGGGTTTTTACACATAACGGTGCTATGAACATTGGTGTACAGATGTTGGTGTGAAAATAAATTTTCACTTCCTTGGGATAAATGCCCAAGAGCCCCATTACTTGAGTTATGGTAGACACATGTTCAAGCAAACTTCTTTGGTCATTTAGTCCATTTATGTGACACTGTGTCTTTAAAAATCTGATTGATTTTTTTACCTTCCAGCCCAGCCTCCAGTGGAGGAAAAGTTTCTGTGTTAGTCTTGGTGACCTTGACTATGATACTAAGGGGAATGGGTTGCATTCCTGCAGAATCAGGAGTAATCCAAAAACTGTGTTGAAAGTGTTGCCCTGGGATCAGATTTTGAGCTCCCATTAGGTAACACCCAACAATATAAGGTCCTGGAGGGGCTGATACACCCCAGGGATGGGCATGAGGCTGACCCAAGGGAAAGTGAGACCCAGGCACTCAGACATTGCCAGGTTTCTCTGTCCCGGGTCTCCACGGTCTCTGAGCCCCTCTGTTCCCCTGTCGGCTTGGGAAGGCTGGCCACCTCCAGTTTTCCAGGCCATCTGGAGGGAAATATGGCTGCAAAGATAGCCCAAAGTTGACATTGTAATTACAGCTTCAGCCACTTTAGGGAGACAGGACCACCTCTCCAGGGAATCCCAGGGAAGGGAACTGGTGCTCTAGTTTGGGTCACATACCCTTCGTTGGACCTGTCACCTGTGGCCAGGAGGGCAGGGTCATGCATAGAACTACCACACACCAGTAACCATGGAGGAAGTCTTCAGAAATGGAGGGGGCAGGGTGGACAGGCAGACGATGGACCCCAAATGTTGTAACAACATCCATGAGATTCACACTTGGAGTTCCCACAAGTTGGGGGAATAAATGAGGCCTTTGAGAAGGATGTGGCACCTGAGTTGGACCGTGAGAGACAGTTAGGACTTGGACATGTGGATGGGAGGAAACAGCAGTGGGGGGAAGTAGGCAAACCCGGATCTCAAGGCACAGATGCCTGGGGCATAGAGAGGGAGGCGTGCAATGGGATTTGACGTGGAAGAATTGACGGGTGGATTGGAGTTTCAGAGAGAGAGTCCCAGTCAGAGATGGAGGATCTTGCTGGGCCACAGGATCGAGGAGGGACAGCTTGACCACGTCCTGTGACAATGCTGAGCAGCCGCAGAGCAGGAGGGATGAAAAAAAGGCTCCTTGAACAGCCTGGCCCAGGCTGGAGATCAGAGAAGCTGACAGATGAGACAGAGGGAAAGGTGGATCAAGACCTAGAGTCTGTCATACAGAGTGAAGTAAGTCAGAAAGAGAAAGACAAATACCGTATGCTAACACATATATTTGGAACTTAAGAAAAAAAAATGTCATGAAGAACCTAGGGGTAAGACAGGAATAAAGACACAGACCTACTAGAGAATGGACTTGAGGATACGGGGAGGGGGAAGGGTGAGCTGTGACAAAGCGAGAGAGAGGCATGGACGTATATACACTACCAAACGTAAGGTAGATAGCTAGTGGGAAGCAGCCGCATAGCACAGGGAGATCAGCTCGGTGCTTTGTGACCACCTAGAGGGATGGGATAGGGAGGGTGGGAGGGAGATGCAAGAGGGAGGAGATGTGGGGATATATGTATATGCATAGCTGATGCACTTTGTTATAAAGCAGAAACTAACACACCATTGTAAAGCAATTATACTCCAATAAAGATGTAAAAAAAAAGAAAGGTAAAAATAAATAAAAATTTTAAAAAATCAAAGAAAAGAAAGCCCAGGGGTTGGTGGAAATATTGTCAGGAAGGCCAGCCGTGGCCATTTTCACCTTTGTTCCCCAAAAAGTGGTGTTGGAGCTTTAATGTTATTTTCTTCGAAAAGTGAGGTGGATCCTTGAGTTGGCATTGCCAAGAGTACCTTTAGGTCACTTCAGCCGTGAGCTCTGGGCTGCTTGCGGGGCAGAGGCTCTGTGGCCTCAGGCTGTGCTGTAGGGTCTGGGAGGGACTGTGCCCGGCACCTGCACGCAGTTTGGAACAAATCTTTTCCTTTCCTCTTACTCTTAGGGCAGGATGGCTGCCTTCTGAATCCTCAGGGCCAGGTCCTGCCTGGCCGCTAGCTTCCTTGTCTTACACATCAGATGTCTGGTCTCAAGGGGGCCTGTGAGTGAATGACCCCTGTAGGATGTCAAGAAACCCCGGATTGGGCAGCACAAATGCAGAGGGGCCCTGACACTCCCTTTCCCCTCCCGGGCACGACTCCATGGTGCTAACTGAGCACGCACCTCCTGGAGTCTTGACCACGCCCTTTGACACTGGGAGATGGTCATTGCTATCCATTTTAAAAAAGAAGTTCAAGTTCAGAGAGGGGAAGTGCTTTAATCCACGGCAGCGCAGCCAGAATTTGCAGGAGCCAGGGCTCCAACTCAGCCGTCCTCGTCCCGGAACCAGGACTCTGGGGCCTCCTCCCTGGGAACTGTCACCTCCCTCTGTGCTTTTCCGCTTCCTTCCGGTTTAAGACTCACTCCCCCGCAGCCCTCCTGTCCCCTTACCAGATTCATCTCATTGTTTCCCAGGACGTGTCCACTCTCCCTTCAGTATACAGCGACACACGCCATAAAAAGTGAGTAATAATTTTAACATCTATCGAGTGCTTCTATGTTCCTGGCACTGAGCTAAGCGCTTTGCATGCATCCACTTATTTAATACCCCAAACAGCCCTCTCAGGTAGGGACCAGTATTATCCCTATTAACTGTTTACCCTGACATCGTGCAACAGCTCACGATGAATGCTCCTGACCAGGTGTGTCACCGCCTCTCAGGTGCCCCCAGGCTCAGTGTAGGAGCACAATGATACACGAATGCACGTGGCCCCAAGGTACCCTCCCTCGCAGAGACCTTTCCGTTTTCATTCTTTTTCCACCTCAGAACATCCCTGCTCTGTGCACCCTGGGAGTACCTAATCAGTAGGACCTTTTGGAGTCTAAAGTCCAAATGAGTGCCCCGTGTGTGACCGTCGGGTGCGGTGATGGTTTGGGATCTGCAGAGCTGCTGTTCAGCCAGCACGTCCTGGCGTGGCCTTCCAGCTCGCATCTGTTCTGACCGGTCATTGCCTGTCTTTAGCTGTTACATATCTTGATCGTCTCCCCTGGGCTAGAAGAGACATGTTAGGTTCTGCAAACCTCTTGGACCCTAATAAAAGCTGCTATTTATAGAGCATTTTCGTGCTACCTGACACCTTCACCTGCACCGTTTTTTTGGTGAGCGCGCATAAGCATTTTTTTCTTTGCACAGGACCCATACTGCCTTTGACCTTGGAGAATTCAGGGCTCTGAATACAGAGGTCCCCAAAATACTGGAGAAGGGGAAACTGACCAGATGCTGTACTCTACTTATTCCATTCCTGGCTGCCAGCTGCACTTAAAGAAAACTCCAAGAAGTGACCAAGCGCCACGCTGTGACCCTGTTCTCTCCAGGGTTTCCTGTTTCCTGTGTGCCGTTTTGCTCCCCCCTGAGCCCCCTTAATGACGGTGACTTTGGTTATTTAAAGGAAGAGGATTGCCAGCTTCAGAGCGTTCAGAATCAATATTGCAGTAAATAAGAAACATAATGAAAGAAAAACACACTCCAGGCTGCAGACAAATTTTATCGCTTAAATTCACATGTTATTATTAGAATCAGCTGCAAGTACCGGACTTTCAACTGCCTTTTGATGGGGTGAGATAGGGGAACGCTCTTAATCTGGGGGAGCAATCTGGAGGCACCCCTAGAGGCATTGTGGTGTTTTCCTGTTGGTTTGGGCTCCTTGTATTTATGTTTTTTTAAAGATGAAATTTAAATGGAAGAAGCGGTGGAGAGGAATTTCTTAACAAAGGAGTTGAAAGCAGAGATGGCTTTCCTTTTCAAAGCCCCTCTCCTGAATGCACAACTCCGTGTGATATATTTAGTTTAACACCTCGGTATTTTGCACCTCACATCTTTTTTCTTGCTTCTTTTTGTCTTTCGCTTTCTTTTCTCCTTGCTTTGATCTCACTATGGAATCGCCTTTAAAATGCTTTCATACACAGCAAAAACATCCCTTTTTAATCTCCCCCATTCTTCCCAAAATTTCTGGCTCTCGCCTCACCTCTTTTTCACTCCTGTAGTCAGAAAATGCATTATTTAAGTCCACAAAGCTGAGCGGTGCCCAGAGAATGAAACATACAGTATAGACGCCTTCTGGGTTATTTCGTCTTGGGTTTTTACACACTCGCCAGGTCCATGCAATGGAGCGGTGGGCGTGGCAGCGGAGGGGAGGGGCGTGGCTCTTACGTCACTGCTGTCCCTTCAGAGTTTAGTGGGGTTGTTTGGAGGAGTTTGAAGTTCAGCCGGTTCTCCTTGTTACCCCCTCCCTTGGAGCCTCTCAATCAGCCAGGGGGGGCTTCTTCTCTGGAGAGGGCCAACCACTGTCAGTGGATGGCTGGCTGGAAAAGTGTGCCCAGAGCAGAAGCACGGGGGCTTCAGAGTTACAGAGAGAGCCAGTTCCTGGCCAAGCCTGAGTCAGGCCTCGACTTCCCACGTTCGAGGCTGAGTTCTGCACGAGCAGACGAACGACTTCAGTTTTCACGGCCTCGCATCCGCAGGAATCAGGCAGAATGACAAGGAGGGCAGGCGTGCCGCTTATGAACTGTGTGACTTTCAGCCGAGTGCTTACCCTCTCTGGGCCTCAGTTTCTTTCTCCATAAAATGGGGATCATGATACCCCTTACCTCACAGAGTGCTGATGAGGGTAGAAAGAGTTGCCAGAGGTAAAGCAGTTGCAACAGAATATCCTTAATTAGAATTCAGTAAATGTGAAAGCAAAACTCGAGGAATGTTACGGGTTTGCAAGAGAGATCATTCTCGAGTTAAATACGAGAGGGGAACTCATCTGAGTAGTATTTTGGAGCATTTCATGATGAGCTGACATTTTTAGTCAGCTTTGGCTAGCAATTAGGGGATATCAGTATTTTATTATAGATACAGACAAACATAGTATTTGAAATGTTTGAAAAGTAGTGATTGTCAGCCAAAAAGCAATTTTGCATCCAAGAAGCCCGCCTCACAGGGTGTACTCACCTAGAAGCTAAGGAAGCTCATGGTTGGGGCCCCTCACTTGTGTGGAGGCGGCAGTGGGTAGGGAGCCAGCCTAACAGTGGTTCACAGGCCTGTGGGTTTTTGTAAAATTTACAAAAGGGATTTTTTTGGTTGTTTTCTTAAAGGGGATCCTTCAGATTATATAAACTTCAGGTCCTTCAAAGTCCAGATTCGTTTCTGGGACTTAACAAACTCCATCTGACAGATAGAAACCCACATATTGCATGAGGTTTCTCCCCCTTCCCTTTTTAAATTAAAAAAACATTAATTAAAAAAATGCATTATTGATCTTTGGCCACTTTTATGCCTTTAGTTTTGGTTAGTTATTTCAGGCATAAAGGTATTCTCAGGCGTGCCTGAAAATCCAGGTGTTCTAAATCTATTTTTTGTTTTCTTTCAGTGGCATCATGGCTGATTCACATATTTAAAAAAAAAAAAAAGAAATCTCAAAGAAAAGGCACTGCAGAAATGTAGGGCATCATGCCTAACGGCTGTGCTGAATCTGTGTTAAGGACCATGTTTTTCCCTCTGCTGACTTAAAGTCCCCAAGTATGGTGAGCTGGAAGTTTCCATCAGGGATGGGGAGAAAGGCTGGTGTCAGGGGGACACTGGGGCTGTGAACACAGACCCATGGGTTGGATCCTCCCCTCTGAGAGGCTAGAACCCCCTTTAATGAGTCTGGAGGGGCTTTGCAAATAAGCTTCCAGTGAACCACATTACCAGAATGGGGATCAGAAAAGCTAATGGGCAGCAGAACAAGAATGAGACCTTCAGTAAGGCCTAGGGATTTAAATTCACACTCAAAAAAAATACTTCAGCCCCCGCCCCTTCAAAATCGACCAGGGCTTACAGATACAAAAGGCCACATCTTGTATGATTCTATTTTTATGAGTTATCCAGAAGAGGCCAAGATGGAGAGCAGCTTAGTGGTCGCCAGGGGCTGCGGGGAGGGCAGGACACGGAGAGTGACTGCTTAATGGGTGTGAAGTTTCCTTTGGGGGTCATGAGAAGTTCTGAAACTAGATAGCAGTGAAGGTTGTACCACATTGTGAATGCACTTAACGCCATTGTACACTTTAAAATGGTCAAAAAGGTTAACTTTATGTGTATCTAACCACGGTAAAAACAATGAAAGAAAAATCAGGCAGTGCTTTTGAGAAGTTCTGGGTTTGTGGGAGAATCATCTGGAGTGCTGGTCAACCCCACCGAAGCCCACTAAATTAGAACTGCCTAGGGCAGCCCGGGAACCTGCGTCACCTGCCAGGTGATTTCCTAGGTAGAGCGGAATCTCACATTCTGAGGAACACTGGCTTTGAGGCAGGCGGGGTTTTTTTTTTTTGTTTTTAATTGGAACGTGCCATATGTGCTGTTTTCTCATCCCAGCTGTCACAACCCATGCATTCCCAGCGAGCAGCATGCCCACACCTCAGCAGCTGCTGGCAGGGAGAAGTGTTGGTTCTAAGTGGCTGTGATGGTGATGGTGGCACGGATGGCAGCAGAAGCAGTGTTGGTAGAATTGTACCACTTGTCATTGTAATAGATTGTGGGAGTGAGAGCAGAAGCCAGGAACATCAGGGGTCCTTGTCAAGGGACTAATGGTGAGGTTGCTGTATTGGGGCAACCTCAAGGGGTTGAGGTCATCTCCAAGGGGTTCCATCTTACAGACAAGGCGGAACAAGAAGGCCCAGGCAGTGGGAAAAGCAGAGACAGGCGGTGGCCAACACTGGGATCCTGGAACGTCTGCTCAGTTCGGATGAGACCTAGTCTGTGCACAGGGGTTAATTCATCACAGGTGGGGTTGGATAGGGGGTCAGCTCTAAGTCAGAGCTACTCCAAGTGCGTTCACCAGAGCAGCAGTGGCAGCCTCATGGAGCTCGTTGGAAATGCAAGTTCTTGGGCCACACCCCAGACCTACGGGTGATTTTCACGCAGGTTAAAGTTTGAGAAACACCATCTAAACTTAGACTGATTCTCTTGGGTCTCCATACCTTGAGGAGAATTACAACGTTCAGTGAGTCTCATCAGTAAGACTTGATAACTCGCGAGTTAAGAGGTACAGATGGGGCCCAGCCCCGGACGGTGTGGCCACTTCCAAGCCCACGTCTGTGTGGTACCCAGGTTCATGCTCTAGTTTTGGGAGCAGGTGGAGATGCCTTCTATGTCCGCACTTTTTTCTGAGCAGGGTTTAGAGACAAGAGACTAGGCTGATGTTTTATTCTCTAATATCACTGCAGTTGTGGGATCTGGATATAATTCTGTAATAATGTTTTTTGCTTTAGTTCTCACTGTTTGCCACTTTCTTGCTGTCAACGTCTACTCCTTAAGCCTGGATGACAGGCGGTCCTTTTATTGTTAAGGAGCAGATATATCTCCCGTCTGGTCCCCTCCGATCACGGGCAGTGGTTGCCTTTCCCCCTCTTGACCCTCAAGTGCTACTTACCAAAACCTTAAGAAACACAAGCATTCCCAAACGGCTCTAGACCAATTTAGTATTGGATTTCATAACATTGGTAGGTAAACATTTATTTTTGCAGAAGTGAGTTTTTATTTTCTTCTCTGAGTCTGCCGGTGAGAAAAATCGTATGTAAAATGTTTTTCTTAACTGTCATTATAATGTCCAGGAATGGTTTCATCTGTTACGGATGATAAAGGATCTTAGGTGATGGGTGTGACATTTCTTACTGCTGTCAGGTTGAGAATTTGTTTCCTTCCATGGTGAGCCTGGAGGCCTTGTTTTTATTCAGTTAACTCGCGGGCTTTCTCACTTTAAAGCAACTTTGAAATCTCGACACCCCAATGCCCTCAGGCTGTCACAACTCTGTTCCACCAGGACCAGCCTTTCTGGAAATCTCTCCTGAGCTGTCCTACTCATCCACTTCTCCCTAAGCTAACCTTGTCCCCGAAGGGCCCAGCTGCATCCAGAAGGGAATTCTTTTTTCTCACTGTTCCCATCAGGAAGCTACTGTTTGTCTAGATCAGCGGCCTGTTCTCAGCTCTCATTTTCTCTAACTCATTTGATTTCCCTGACATTGGATGTTGAATAACTCTTTGAGAACAGGGATTGTGTCATTTTCAACCACGTAGGCGCTCTATAAATATTTATGAAATGAATGCACAGATTCTTCTTCTGGAAACTCTGCGCTTGATAGGATTCTGCCCCTGTGATGCTGTTTCTAGCCCGTCTTGTCCTCTAGCTCTGCTTCCTGCCTCCTGAATGCACACATTTCCCAAAGTGGGGTTCTAAGTCTTCTTCTGGAACTCTCACTCCCTCCTGTGCCATCGTCTCTCCCCACCATGTCCCTGACACTCTGTGCCCTGCCTTCTCACTCTGGACCATTATCCTGGTTCAGCACTCAGCCCCCAAAGGTCTGCTAGCCGCTCAACCTGTCCCCAGGTGAACCCACCAACTTCTGCTTCTCTTCTTTTCCTCTTTTCTGATTAATGGCATTTTCCCGGTCTCCCAGACACTAGTGACTCCGTCGCCTCAGCAGATCCAGTTCCACGCCTGTGTTTTGCTGTGTGCTTGTGTATTCTGGAGTAGTGAGAGCACACGTCCAAACCTGCTGATTAACTCAGATACGACCTTCTCTTTGGACACCCCCAGGCAAAAGCATTTCTCCCTTTGTGACCCTCCTCCCGACCCTCCATCACACTTTCCCTCTACGACCATTTTTCTTTGGCCCTTAGCTCCTCAATATTGGAATTTTTTGAACATGTCTCATCTCCTTGCCCAGATTGTAAGCATCTCAAGGGAGTGCTTGTGTCCGAATTGATTTTAAATCCAAGCCGGAGCACAACTCAATACATTATTGGGTCCAGAATCACATACAGGGATTGGGAAATGAAGCCTTCTCAGTGTCTCTTGTTCTCCAGCCCTGCTAGTCGGATGCTGACATCTCCCTTCGTGTTCCCATGAAAGACCCCAGGGCGTCCCTTCAATTGTGTCTGGAACAATGTGTCACTGAATCTTGAAAGATGGAGGCTGGTGACTACGGCTATAAAATGATGGTGCCTGGAGTTTAAAATGATATTGACTAGCTAGAAGGATGTGCTCTTGTTCATGGGGTATTATAAAATGGATCCATGTGAATAATATCAATAGACCAATTAGTATTAGAAATAAGATTTTGAATGCATGTCAAGGGCTTTATATATAAATCTTATTTATTCGTAGCAACCATAGGCTAGTACCAAATGATGAGGCATTATCCTTTTATCCCTTTAAACTTTTTAAAGCACTTTAATATTCATATCCCGCTAGCCTGGAGATGTTGAAGGGCAGTGGTAGCAAACCTCACTCTTTTTTGCCAAACTTGTAAATGCCTGTTTATCTCTCTCCTCTAAAGGCTCAGTCACAACCGCTGAACAAATGTGGAGAGCACTTGATACTTAGACATGGTGACCGGCATGGCTGGGAGCCGACATCCAGTTACAGGGCAGAGCACCTCAGCGTCCCAGGTCGCCTGGCAGCTGAAGGTCAACCATGCCTGCAGGTCCCTGTCGTGGCATCTGGCACTCAGCGCCCAGAATGTTCTCCCTGAACGTACAGAGATTCTTGAGATTCCTGCCATCCCAGGCCAACCCTAGAGGGTGAGCAGGATAGCAGGATTCCCACCGTATTATTCTGTGGGTCCATTGCCCAGTCCATTGCCTTCCATGGTGTGTCCCTCATCCCCTGCCCACCCACCCAGCACTCGAGGGGAGTAAATGAAAAACCAGGCAAGCGTGGCCCGTCCAGCCTTCTTGCTAGCATTTTTGTTCCAAGAAATTTAATGAACAGACGGGAAAATGCAGCCAACGTTCAGTCAGGAGATGGTCTCTAAAAGCTGAAAATTCTTTGGGTCACCCCAGTCCCATGTACCTGGCTGAGTGAAGAATTCAACGGTCCCCACAGCCTGGCTTCTGCACCAGGCCCCTCACCGGCTCTGGGATGATGGCAAAGATGATAGCAAACCCGGCAAAAAGACAAACAATAGATAACTTACTGAGGGTGTAATGCTACCTGCCAAACATTCAAACTCAGTGGTTCTCAAAGTGTGGTTCCCCATACCCAGAGCATGGGTGCCCCAGCCTAGACCTTCTGAAAATGAACTCTGTGGGCGAGGGACCCAGCAATCCATTTCAGCCCCTCCAGTTGACGCTGTTGGTGGCCTCCAGTTTGAGAACCAGAGTTCTGGTTTACAGGCCTGTTTTTCCATCTTGGACATGGCTTCCTCAGGCTCCCTGGGATGCTTTGCCCTAAACTTATATTGAGGGAAAGAGGGAAGTTAATTACTAATATCAGCTACTCCGTGTTGAGCATTTACACTGTGTTAGGGATGATTCTGAGCATTCTTGAACTTATTAACATCTGTAATCCTCACCACAACCCCGTGGTGTCCATACTATTGCTGTCAGCCCTCAGTATCCCTGGATGTGAAGCCTGCAGGTACAGATGATCAACTGTCAGGGACTTGAGCATCTGTGGATTCGGTATCCCTGGGGGTCCCGGAACCTGCAAATACTGAGGGATGACTGTATTATCACCCCCCTTCGGTAGATGAGGGAACTGAGGCACACTGGCTAAATTGCTCAAGGTCACTCAGGTAGTAAACGGTAGCACAGAGTTTTGAACCCAAGGCAGTCTGAGTCCAGTCTGAACACCCAAGCACCTTGTGCCTCCTTAGAGTTTCTGCCCCTTCTCCACCCAGGTTCTAGTTTTTTCTCCTTTCCAAACTAATTCCTCCCTGTATTAGTTTGCTAGGGCTGCTATAGCAAAGTACCACAGACTGGGTGACTTAAACAACAAAATTTATTTTCTCACTTTTCTGGAGGCTGCAAGTCCAAGATCAAGGTGTTGGCAGGGTTGGTTTTTCCTGAGGCCTCTGTTCTTGGTTTGCAGTCGGCCACCATCTCCCTGTGTCCTTGTATGGTCCTTCCTCTGTGTGCGTGCCCCTGGGGGCTGTGCGTGTGTTCAGATCTCTTCTTCTTAAGGACAGTGCTCAGATTGGATTAAGACCTACCCTGAGGACCTCATTTTAACTTAATCATCTCTTTAAAGGTCCTATATCCAAATATGGTCACATTCTGAGTTACTGGGTATTAGGGCTTTAACAGATGAATTTGGAGGGGTTACACAATTCAGCCCATGGCACTCCTGTTCCCCCACCATCCATGCCTTTGGCTGACAGGAGCTACATCACGTCTCTGTACCCCTGGGGACTCTTTCACTCCCATCCATCTAAACCCCCCATTTTCTGTACTTGTTCCTGGGTCACAGGGCTGCATCGTTCCCAGGGAAAACAGCCATGTCCTAGAGAGGGCAGCCTCTACATGGGCTGCAAATCTATGGCTTTAATTTGTCAAACATTGCTGTGTATAACTAGGAAGTGAGGGGTCTGCACAATGTCTGTAAATACAGCCTTGTGGGTTTTTCTAGAGCAAGGTCAGAGGTGACGATGTCTCCAAAAGTATCGTCTGTGGACCACTCACATCTGAGTCAGCTGGGCTGCTTCTGGACCCCTGAGGCTCTCCAAGGGCACATCCTTGGACTGTGAATATCTCAGAATCCCCTCTCTGTCAGCCTTTCCCTGTCCATCCTTTGAC
Source organism: Phocoena phocoena (assembly GCF_963924675.1). Lineage (NCBI taxonomy): Eukaryota > Metazoa > Chordata > Mammalia > Artiodactyla > Phocoenidae > Phocoena > Phocoena phocoena. The sequence goes on from NC_089233.1 coordinate 13,396,714, forward strand.
ACCTGCTGATTTCCCCCCATTTTTACTGAGATATAATTGACATACAGCACTGCCTAAGTTTAGGGAGTGCAGTGTAATGATTGACTGACATATCCTGTGAAGTGATTACCATAATCGGTTTAGTTAATATCCTCATCTCATATAGATGTAAAAAAATTAAAAGTAATGTTTTCTTCCTTGTGATGAGACAGTGATTCTCAAGTACACAAAGGTATCCCTTTACGTCTGTGGAATTAGACACATGTGGCCCATGTTTCAGCTCTTCTGTTCCTAGGTTGTGACTTTGGGACAGGTTAGTCTCCCTAAGACTGTTCTTAATTTGCAGTGTGGAATTCATCTAGTTACCTTAACGGGATTAATCTAGCAACCGCCTAGGGTGGCTGTAAGGATTAAATTAGATCATATAGATCACGCACTTTGTACCACCTGCTGGTGGCAGGAGGGAGTGTTCAAGCCCTGATGGCCTTCCTTTCACCATCACGGTAGCGTTTCTACTGCCGAGCAAGGATTTCTTTCACATCCTGTGACCAAAGCACAAACCCTGTTAATGTTGCATCTAGGGTGTGACTCTGGGTCTGGACCTCCCAGAACACATTCTGTGAGAACCAGCGTATGTGCAGATGGAAAAACCCATATAAAGTTGATAAACAAGACCCAGGGGACAGTGGGGGCACAGGAATGCTGGCCAAGGAAGGAGGGAGGGTCAGAAAGAAATCCCAAAGGACATCAGTCAGAGATGTCTCCTGAATCACTGGGACCAAGTCGACTTTTCTACTAAAATGACTAACATGCAAAATTTTCTGCAATCTCTGGACTAACTGAAGATCTGTCGGCCTCACAGTGGGTTGGACGCACATTTGACATGTTTACGGACCTTCCTGTGTTTTGTCATTTGTAGAGGAGCTGAAGGCCCCTTTGGAGGAGTATGTCCACAAACGCTACCCTGGGCTGGTGAAGGTGGTGAGAAATCGAAAAAGAGAGGGCCTGATCCGAGCTCGCATCGAGGGTTGGAAGGCGGCCACCGGCCAGGTCACCGGCTTCTTTGATGCCCACGTGGAGTTCACCGCTGGCTGGTAGGTCACAAGCTGAAGCCTAGAAGTGCTCGGGATTTGCAGCATGGTCAGCAGGGCTGGAGTCTGGGAGGTGGGGCGCTGGCAAGAATGGAGAATCTTTTGCTACTTTGCTCGTTTCCATTTCTGGGGAGGATGGTTGACTGTTGAAAAAAAGAGATTCAGTTATAATTTTACCTACTCAGGCAAAGCTTCCTAGAATTTATGGGATCGTGACTTCCCCGGCAGTCCAGTGGTTAAGACTCCGCGCTTCCAATGCAAGGGGTGAGGGCATGATCCCTGGTTGGGGAACTAAGATCCCGCATGTCGTGTGGCCAAAAAAAAACAAACAAAAAAAAGAAAATTCTGGGATCATCTTTAACAGCATTTGGAGGAAGGGAAGGGTTTCTCTCTGCCGATGTGGCCCCGCATATGTTTCTCCAGGTGAAAAGAATATGAGAGAAATCGATGGGTATACAGGGAGTAGATTTTGGATGTACGAGAGTGAAGCGTCAAAAATGCCCAAACCAGGGCTTCCCTGGTGGCGCAGTGGTTGAGAGTCCGCCTGCCGGTGCAGGGGACACGGGTTCGTGCCCCAGTCCGGGAAGATCCCACATGCCGCGGAGCGGCTGGGCCCGTGAGCCATGGCCGCTGAGCCTGCACGTCCGGAGCCTGTGCTCCGCAACGGGAGAGGCCACAACAGTGAGAGGCCCGCGTACCGCAAAAAAAAAAAACAAAAAAAAACCCAAATCAGTCAATAAGCGTGTTAAAATTAGGTTAGAGCTTTACAGTTTTATGATTATTTCTAACTAACCAATGATAAAATCAAGTCAGAGGTTAAACCCTTATGCCAAGATTGCTTAATTAGTAAGAAGCAGAGTCTTTGATTTCATTAATAATGTTTATTTACACTCAATGGTACCATCTTGAATAAGTTCACGGTACCATATTTGAAGAGCCAATATCCCATCACTAATTACGCCTTAAAATGTCTGTCCTTCATTTGAAGCAAACTGTAGAATCCTTTTAATGGCCAGAGAAAAGGATGGTCATGCCCATGACCACACAAAGGTTCGGAACGTGGGGTCACCGTTAGCACTGGTCCTTTCACTTGCACACGGGCGCCTGTTGCCATCTCAGACCCCAGTTTTCTTCCTTGCTTTTTCTGCCACCATCAGACCCTGATACACACAGCTGTAGGTGTGCAGCCCTGACCTCCTCTGAGCCTCACCGCTGTTTATCTCTCATAATCATTCTCAAAGTGTGGTCCCCAGACCAGCAGCATCAGCATCACCTGGGAACTTGTTAGAAATGCAGATTCTTGGGCTCCACCCAGACCTATGACATTAGAAGCTCTGGGGATGGGGCCCAGTAAGCTGCTTTAACCAGCACCCCCCTCACCAGGGCACTCTGCTGCTCACTCAAGTTTGGGAACCCTTGAGCTAGAAGCCTTCTGAACAGAAGCCCTTGAGTGTTCCGTTGGAGCCTCAGCCTTGCCCTGTCTCACCTTTTCCTCCATATCATTCCCTCCTCATTTCTTTCCTGTCAAAACGGGCGGTACCACCCATGTCCCCATCACTTGATTCTTCTCTTTCCATCGTGTTACTCATCCAAGCCACCTCCAGCTTTAGCTGGTTTTTCCTCTGTTTCTCATGTCTACCTTGTCCTCTCCGTTTTGACCTCCACGTTCCCGGCTCAGACCTTCAATATCTTTCACTTAAACTAACTGACAAATATTTGCTGGATGATGAGACCATGTCCCAAAGACCGCTCTAGGCTGTGATTTAGGTGACTGCCTGATCGGGTTTGCCCAGTGCTGAGGGATTTCCCAAAATGCAAGACTTTCAGTAGTAAAATCAGAATGGTCTTGGGCAAAGAGGACAGTTGGTCACTCAGCTGGGGTTCAGAATCTGGTGAGATTTGGTATCCGCCCTCCAGGAGCCTATAGGCTAATTTTGACTGATGTCTGTGATCCAGTTTTAGCCCTTCAGACTCATTTTCCAGACCTCCAACAGAGGGGTGCGTGTCCTCATGGCAGATAGACAGTGCGTCGCAACTCTCACTAGGTCGCACTGCAGTAACGATCTCCGTCCTGTCCACGTGGCAGATCCGCTGCGGGTTGTCTGTCTGTGGCTCTGCTCCATACGGCCTCTGCGTCCCAGGACCCAAGGAGAACCCCTGCCTAGGATGTACCATTTTTGTAGCTCAGGGAAAAGGATAACAGTTTCTGCTCAGATGTGACATGGTCACACCTTCTGTTGGCCAAAGTAGGTCACATGTCCAAGCTAAACATTTCTTGGGGTTGAGGGAGAGCGTGTCCCTCAGCAGGGAAACACCGCAGGCCTCGGGGTCATCAGCAGGATGTCCCGAGGCAGGGGAGCAAATCGCTGGGAACAGTTGTACGCTCTGTCACAGACTGGGAGACTGAACTCCTCAGCTTCAGAAGCATGATTTGAACCAAGGTCTTCTGCCCGACACTCAGTAACTTCCCCCACACAGTGACAGCCGAGCTGAATGCTTCTACCTGCAGGGCACCAGACCAGCCTAGGGGAAGGGTGGCCCATCCCAGGAGGCTGTGGAGCTTAGGGGTTGGGCCTGAAGCCAGACCATCCGGGTTAGAGACCTGGTTCTACTTCCAGCTGGCTGTGTGGGCTGGGGCATAACCTCCGTGGGCCTCAGTTTCCTCATGTGTAAAATGGTGAGTGTAGTATTTGCCTCATGTGATTGTTGCGAGATTTATATTAGTCAGCTCATACAGAAGGTTGGGAATGGTGCCTGGCAAGTAGTAAGTGCTTGATAAACATCTGCTGTCATGGGCTTATAAGGAAGAAAAACGTGTGTTCAAAGATCAGCAAAGACAGCGTGTTATCAGGGTGACTTGAATATGATGGAGAAGATGCTCTAAGAGTTGAGAGGATGGAGAGAGTCTTCTACTGGGGGAAATAAAGGCAGGCTTCCTGGAAGAGGTGGCACTTGATTAGAGAAGTTTGTGTGGGTGGCTAGATTTCCTGCCTGGGCACAAGGGCATTCCTGGAGGAGAACAACAAGAGTGAGGACTTGGAGGGGGCGGAGCTCTGAAGCACGTCTAGAAACCAGGGAAAGTCAGTCCCATTTGGTTATCAGTCTCTAAGGTGTGTGCAAAAGTATCAGAGGCAGTAAATGGCCCAGGGTATATTTTATTGCTCATTTTAAATAGAAACACGAGATGTGCCAACAGGTAATTCAGTAGATGCAAGTGAAAAGAGATGGAATGGAGGCCGAGCGTTCTCATCATTCTTCGAAATAATGCAGAGGAATGGGATTTTCATTTGATTCCTTTCCAAAGCCTGCGCCCTGTTCTAAGCAGGGAGATTAATGCCCTGGTTTGTGAGAGCCATCTTTTTGTTCTCGAATATGGGAAATGATCCCTTCCTACATCTACATCAGAGACGCACTCTGGCAGGGGTGCCCGACCATCTGCTTTCTCCTAAGCTGGCAGGGCTATACCTTCAACCCGGAGCCAGGTCCCTGCCTGTCGCCTGCTGTAGCCCTGAGCGGGCGGGCTAGCTGAGAGGCAGGATCCTGCCTGCCCTTGCATTCAGTTAGTTCCTGCCTGCCATCCCTAACCCATCCAATTAGATCCCTTTTAAGAAATCAATTAAATAATCAATTAAAACAACTGAAATAGGCACACGCACAAAGAAGCTAGTGAAAGGCTTATTGAAACCAGGCCATCAAGGGCAGAAGTGACCTATTTGGGGAAAAGGCAGTTCAGCTCCAGCAGAAAAAAAAAAACCAGAGGCATTGGCCAGTGCCTGAGGGGAAACTGAAAACACTGTACAAAACTGTGGGGAGATGCAAACCTTATCAGGAGGGCCTTGATAGGACGGCTCACACTTTTTTATTCTTCCTCGTATCTGCCTAAGCTTTGGCTTAGACACTGTTGGTATAAAAGACAGGCCATACTTTCTGGGGTAGAAGCCCTCGTGTTCTGAGTCCCTGCTTCAGGCCTCTCGTGCCAACGCAGGCAGCACTCTGGGAACCCCGCAGGGGCGAGGGCATGAGCTTCACGGCACAGGGCTCCTTTAAAGCCACCTGATCCAGGGCTTCCCTGGTGGCGCAGTGGTTGAGAGTCCGCCTGCTGATGCAGGGGACACGGGTTTGTGCCCCGGTCCGGGAGGATCCCACATGCCGTGGAGCGGCGTGGCCGCTGAGTGTGCGCGTCCAGAGCCTGTGCTCCGCAACGGGAGAGGCCACAACGGTGAGAGGCCCACATACCACCAAAAAGAAAAAAAAAAAGCCCCCTGATCCAGCTGGAGCTGCCACTTGGGAGCCCAGTTTCCCTCTGAGTTCCAGCCTGCCCAGCCTTTAGCTACGACACTTCTATTCATTGTCTGTGGTCTTGGGGTCTGGGCCGGTGGAGGTGTGGGTGAGCCTCAGGTAAAAGATTTTATTTCTGCTTCTCTGTGTTTCAGGGCTGAGCCAGTTCTCTCGCGGATACAGGAGAACCGGAAGCGGGTGATCCTCCCGTCCATCGACAACATCAAACAGGACACCTTCGAGGTGCAGCGGTATGAGAACTCGGCCCACGGGTACAGCTGGGAGCTGTGGTGCATGTACATCAGCCCCCCGAAAGACTGGTGGGACGCCGGAGACCCTTCCCTTCCCATCAGGTCTGTGCCAAGCACGCGCTCCAGTGGCTTTTTTGTCCCCAGATCCCAGGGGAGAGAGGACCCCACCCACCCAGGGAGAGGGGGGAGGGTGGGAGGCTGGAAGGGACCACTTGAGGATGCAGTGTGGCAATAGCTGCTTTAGGAATTTGGGGTGTCTTTCCACTGAAGTTTTCTTGCTGAGAGAGGACGCTGCATTTTGCTTCTTTCACTAAAAATTCTCCAATGCAGCTTATCAAACAGCAGTCCTGAAGGATGGAGATTGATAGGACGGCTCACACTGTTTTTTTATTCTTCCTCGTATCTGTTGAACTGTGTTCAGGTGCTTTTAAGTGTTGAAGTTTGAAAGGTATGAATTCCTGGGGCTTTTTCATACTTGGATGCTTCACGATCGCCGTGATGCAGGAGCACGTAGAAAAGGACGGTATTTCTATGGTAGCTGGGGTAACCCAGGGCCTTTGGGCAGCTCTGTATGATTTTTGCCCCAGGCCCCACCCAGCATCCCCTGGAGGCAAGGAGATAGATCCCTCGTGTTGTACCAGTTGGGAAGCTCAAATATAAAGGATGGGGAATGAAGTAGGTGGATTTTGATGTCGTATTCGTTTCCTGTGGCCTCCGTGACAAATGACCACCAATTCAGGGGCTTAAAGCACAGAAATTTACTCTCTTACTTTCTAAAGGTACTGCAGTGATCTGAAGTGAGCCTTAGAGAGCTAAACGTGGGGTGTCTCCAGGGCTGGGTCCTTCTGGAGGCTGGAGGGGAGAATCCATTTCCTTGCCTGTTCCAGCTTCGGGAGGCTGTTCTCATTCCTCCGCTCACGGCTACATCCCCTCCCTTTCTCCCCCTGCTTCCTTCATCACGTGGCTGCCTTCTTTCCTCGACGTTCCTGCCTCCCCTCACATAAGGACCTTTGTGATGGCATTTGGGGTCCACATGAATAACCCACGATAGTCTCCCTCTTCTCAAGATCCTTTACTTAATCATATCTGTGAAGTCCTTTTTTCCAGATAAGGTAACATTTGCCGTTTCCAGAGGTTAGGATGTGGGTTTTTGCATCGGGGGGGGGGGGTGAATAGGGAATATTGTTCAGCCGACAACAAACGCTTTGATTTTCAGCGAAGATGATACCCCAGTTACAGTTCAATACTTTCTGTGAGTCCTACGTGAGGATCAAAACTGGCTTAGTATCTTCGTGGTTCCGCGTTAGAAGAGGTGGAAGGGGCCGTCTTACTTTGCCCTCGTTTTAGGGCAGTGTTTGTTGGTATAAAGGGGACAGTTGTGGAACAGGAGTGAGGACTTTTTGCAAGTACCCATAAAGTTCTTTCTCAGTTTATAAATTTTTAATCAACCAGAGGAGGATTTTGAGATGGACAGACCCCCCCTGTTGCATATTCTCTTATTTTCTGGCACAAATTGAAAGCTGACAGATTGCATTAGGGTAGAGCCACTCACGGGCAAATTTATGCAACGAAGAAGGTAATCTTGGGCTAATAACTTGCTCAGCTGGAGATGTCTCGTGGCTCAGTTCCCAGCCCGGCCTAGATGTTCAATATCTTCGTGTACTGCTGCAGGGCTGTGCTCTCAGATTTCTGCAAATAATAATGTAGACTCATCACCAAGGTGTTATCTGAGAACCAAAGCATAACCTTCAGAGATATTTAAAATGTAATGGTTGAGATTACACCCATGAGGATGGCTACTGTATAAAAACAAGCAAAATAACAGGTGTTGGCAAGAATGTGGAGAAATTGGAATCCTTGAGCATTGCTGGTGGGAATATAAAGTGGTACAGCTGCTATGGAAAACAGTATGACAGTTCCTAAAAAATTAAAAATAGAATTACCATATGGTCCAGTGATTCTGCCTGTGGGTATATACCCCAAAGAGTTGAAAGCAGGGTCTCAAAGAAATGTTTGTTTGTACACCCGTATTCATAGCAGCATTTATTCACAATAGCCAAGAGGTGGAGGTAACCCAAATGTCCATCAACAGATGAATGGAGAAACAAAATGTGACATGTACATACAATGAAATATTATTCAGCCTTAAGAAAAAGAAAGAAATGTTGACTCATGCTACAACATGGATGAGCCTTGGGGACGTTACACTGAGTGAAATAAGGCAGTCACCAAAGACAGGCACTACATGACTCCACTCATATGAAGTGGCTAGAATAGCCAAATTCACAGAGACAGGGAGTAGAATGGCGGTTTCCAGGGGCTGAGGAGAAGGGAGGAATGGGGAATTATTATTTAACGGTGTAGAGGTTCAGTTATGCAAGATGAAAAGAGTTCTGGAATTTGGTTGCACAGTTCTGCAAATGTACTTAACGCTACTGACGTGTACGTGTAAAAATGGTTAAGACAGGACATTTTACGTTATGTGTATTGTACCACGATTAACACAGAATTAATGGGGTGTGCTTAAAGACCCCGTGGCCTTCAGATCTTGAAGCGATGGCTTGACAGTGAGTTCCGCATTTTTGTCCAAGCACTGCTTCGTCCCTGACACACAGGGAGGCTGACCTCCAGCCGTGATGGGTAAGGGAGTGAAAGTGTAACAGTGGTGTTAGTGACAGAGGAAAAGGAATGGACATAGTGCAGTGCTTTGGGATGCCCAGAACACAGAGCTATCCCCGAGTATGTGAGGCACTAGGCGAAAACTGAGCGTGTACTTTAGGTAACGTTAACAGAGGATTAATACGTGTTTTAAAAAAGACTGAAGAAAATGGAGTCGTGATCATGAGTCATTAATATCTCTGATGTACACGACAGAATCAGATGATCTCTTTTTAATGTAGCATAACTTATGCAATTCTTAATTTGTTAATAGTTGATGGAGATATTTAATTGTAGGAAGGACTTTTTATGGCCCTTCTGATGTTATTAAGCAGATACAATACTCTTTCTTTTTTTTTTAATTAACCATTTTATTTTGTTTATTTATTTTTGGCTGCGTTGGGTCTTCGCTGCTGCGCACGGGCTTTCTCTAGTTGTGGCGAGCGGGGGCTACTCTTCGCTGCGGTGCGCGGGCTTCTCATTGCGGTGGCTTCTCTTCTTGCGGAGCACGGGCTCTAGGCACGCGGGCTTCAGTAGTTGTGGCTCGTGGGCTCAGTAGTTGTGGCTCATGGGCTGTAGAGCACAGGCTCAGGAGTTGTGGAACACGGGCTTAGTTGCTCCGCGGCACGTGGGATCTTCCCGGACCAGGGCTTGAACCCGTGTCCCCTGCATTGGCAGGCGGATTCTTAACCTCTGCGCCTCCAGGGAAGTCCCAACAATACTCTTTCTTAAATGTCAGGATGTGATGGTTCCCCCTCCTCCTTGTGATCTCAGTATTTTAAAAGTAATGATTATTCTGGTAAAGGGTAGGATGAAGAGAACTCTTTCACCATCCAAATGACATTAGACTGGATGAATCTTGAGATACTGAGTCTTCCCAGTAGGCCATACGATATAGGAGATGTTGCATTAAGGGAATGTATATCCTTTCTGTTTTACTTCTTTTTCTCTTTCTTCCTTTGTAACGCTTTTTTCTTCCTGTTTGGTAAACAGCTATTTCCCAAGGTTTTTCCTCTGCTCTTCTTTGTCTACACCAGAGGTTCGGGCATTGAGAGTAGACAGGTGCCATTAAAGAGGGGAGAGCCAAGTGTGAGGGGTGGCAGTGGGGACTGAAGAACACATGCCCCGCCCAAGGAGCCAGCTGCTGCCAGCCCCCCGTGATGGTGACAAGGGCACAGAAGGCCGGCATTGTCAAGTCCTCAGACTTTTAAGAAAAGACACAAATTCAGATCATTTTGTGAAATCTCCTGACTTCTAAATAATGGCACTAAATCCCTCTCCTTCAAAACTGTGAGGGCCAAACATGTTGCTAGAGTGGATTTGACCAGCCGGACCCCCAGAATTTGGTCTGTGCTCTACACTTGCTCCGTGAAGACCTCGGTCATTCCCAAGGGCAGCCTTAGTCCGTGGTTCTCATGCTGGGAGCTGTGGCACCTGCGGTCTGTGGCATTATGGTGGGGCTGAGGGGTTTGGGGAAAGTGTCGCTCAAAGCCGTGGAAGAAACATGGCTGGACTTCCTGGAGCTTGAGTTAAGCCATCAGAGGTCCCCTGCCACCTCTGTTGTGCGTCACGGTCCTCTGCTGCTGACACTCTTAAGTCAAAGACTCTGGGAAGCGCTGACCCCGCTCTCACCTCTGTGCAGAGAAGCCTCTCAAATCTATGTCTTAAGCCCCGATTTTTCTCCAAAGTGACATCCTCTCTAATGTCACGTCAACAGCCTATCATTAGACCAGTGGAGTTTAAACTTTTTTGAGTCAAGGACCTCTTCAATAATCTAATGAAAGCCATAGATCACCTCACTCCTGAGCATGTATGAGTGAACAGAGCTTCACATATAATTTCATGAATTTTATAGATGCCTGGAAGCCAACCTGCTTATGATTCACAGGGCTTATATTAGGAGCCACCGCAAGGGAATTCCCTGACAGTCCAGTGGTTAGGACCCCGCACTCTCACTGCTGAGGGCCCAGTGTGAATCCTTGGTTGGGGAGCTAAGATCCCGTGAGCCGTGTGGCCAGACCACTGCTAGACATTCGACCTGGTTCTCCCAGTGGAAGAGCCTTTCTTTACCATTCTTTATCAGCTACTAGTCTACATGCTTTATGCAGCCAGGCCTGTGGTTTTTTTCTACTGTAACCCCAGTGACTAATGAGTACTTAGCACTTAGTAGGAATGCGGAAAACATTTAGTGAACAAACGAATGGATGAGTGGAGTGACATCCGAGGCTCAGAAGAGAAGTCAGGGTTCGTGCACGATTCGGAAGAGGATGAGATTGCCTCACCCGTTATGCATTCCTATGCCTCCCTCCCCGCAGCCCCTGACAGCTCCCAGTCTTTCTGTCTCTATGGATTTGCCTATTCTGGATAATTCATGTAAGTGGAATCATACAGTACGTGGCTTTTTGGGTCATCCATGTTGCGGCAGGTGTCAGTACTTCATTCCTTTTTCTAGTGAGTTTTTATAGTGAGCACCTTAACGTGGTCACAGATCAGCATCCTTTCTGGCTTCCGTATCTGGTTTCCAAGACTCACACACCTTTGTCCTGCATGGGAGGGGAGAGGTGCCTTCTCACACACAGGGCCCCCATCTGCTCCACTGGCCACTTTTCACTTGCTTAGTGTGAGTCAGGCACCAGTGAGTATGTTTCTCCACTGCCAGGAGTGCTGACCACCAGGCTTGGGGTGAGATGGTAGGATGCCCACCCTCTCCCCTTGGGGAAGGGGATTCAGGGTACACCTCGCTCCGGGGAATCTCTCCCTGACACACTCCTCTCCCAAACTCCACTTACTCATCCTCATCAGGCAGCTAGCTGCTTTTTGGTTATCTGCTTTGAACTTTTTGCATGATCTCTTTGAGTATAGCATCTATTGCCTGAACATCCTCAGCCCAGATGTGGACATGAAAGGTCTCATTTTAACCCAGTGCATACAGCTGAGGGCATGAAGCAAGGAGAGAGGGAGGGTCTGAAGACACAGAAAGGAGGGAAGGTGCTGATTGGGAAAGAAGGACCCTGAAGAGGCAGTAGCGGATGGGGTCAAGAACGTGAATTGTAGTCTGGTCTTGAAGAGCAGGAAGAGAGAGCTCATGCTGTGTGACCCACATTATGAATTCAGAGACGAAATCACTGCTGAGAGAGAGAGAGAGGAATTTTGGATCGGGGGCTACAGAAAAAATGATAAATAAAGGTCTGGCATAATTGCCAAGAGGGATGGGAATGGGTGAGCTGACCTAGAACCCAAAAACTAATCGCTGGCTCTCTTGGGGGCCCAGAAATATAAAATCAATAGATTGTCCATGAAGATTTCTTGACAAAAAACTACTATGAATTCCGTCACGCTTCGATACCAACTTAAATTGTATTATTCATAGTATTATGTCCATATATGTGAAAAATAGTAGCAAAGGTAAGAAAGAGGGATATACTATCTTTAGCCTGAAGGCACCATGACGTCACGGGAACCTGCCTTAGCCCAGCAGCCTTCAGAGCTCTGTAGCTCACAAGTTGGGAACCGCTGATCTTCACAGTTCTTTCCAGCTGTAATATCCCGTGACTTCTACCAGGGGAGGGAAGGGTCTGTGGAGTCGTCAGAGATGGGAAGGTTTACAGCATGTTGCTTTCAGGGCACTGGCTGAAGCTGAGTCAGGCATCTTCTGTGACGTGCCAGCGGTGCCTGCCTGCTCTGTGTTAGGTGACCCTGTAATTAGCGACATTACTCATTAATAACTAATTCAAGCCGATGATTAACAATTAGCAATCTTTAATCCAACATATAATTTGATAATAAATTATAAGGTACAGGAGCCATTAGAGCCTGTTAGACTCTGGGAGTTGAAAGGGCTGTCGTGGATATGTATAGTTGCTGGAATCTCATATTCTGTGCACAGATGTATATAAAAGAAGAAGGTAATTTTTTTTTCCTCCCTAGAGGAAGATGACTGGCTTGCTGAGAGGAAATCTTTAAGTGAAGAATCAGATTGTCTCAGACTTGGAAATAGAGCTATCGTCCCTATGCATCAGCAAATATATTTTAGGAACCAACTGTGTGCTCAGCCTTGTGGTGGGAACTTCTGGGGGGACAGTATTGGTAAATTACATGATCTTCTTGGGGGAGTTACTGGACTAGTTGGAGACACAGGGCTCAACTGTGCGTAATCACACTTTAGTGCAGGTAAGTGTGGATTTGTAGGAGGAGGGAAGCTTTGTGAGTGGAGTGGATAGGAAAGCTTATAAAAATCATAACTAACACTGGAATTTCCTACGTGCCCGGCACGTTTCTCTTGCTTTACGCAGTACAGATCCATGTATACCTCATACTAGCCCTACGAGATAAGTATTGCGGTCATCCCCATTTCACAGGCATGGCTACTGAGGCGCAGGGCCGGCACTTTACCCAAGGTCACACTCCCAGTAAGAGCTGAAGCTGGGATTCGGAGCTAGTGGGTCCAGAGTCTGTGCCCTTCCCCCCCTGTGCTGTCCCTCCTGAAAAAGCGGTGACTTGTGGGCCTTGCAAGCTGCAGGGGATTTTCACTGGCAGAGTATGTGGGAGATGACACAATTAGAGGTACAGTAGGGAAAATGAGTGTGTTTGGCGTTGCCAAGACCACCCTCAGGTTTGATGATCCACTAGAAGGACTCATACAACTCAGAAGAGCTGTTATGCTTGTGTTTATCGTTTATCACAGTGAAAGGATACAGATTAGAACCAGCAAAGAAAAAAGAGGCATGGGACTGAGTCCAGGAGAAGCCGAGCGTGAGCTTCTGGTTGCCCTCTCCCTGTGGAGTTGCACGGACAGAGCTTCAGTCTCCCAGAAATGATTTATAACAACGTGATAAAGTGTTGCCAACCAGGGAAGCTCGCCGGAGCCTTAGTGTTCCTGGTTTTTACTGGGGGTCAGTCCCGTAGGTGTGGAGCAAACATGTGAGCAACCTTGGCTCCTTGGTCTCCAGCTCCTCCCCACCTCCCCCTGCAGAGGTTAAGCCAATACAGCATGGCCCAGGGCCTCATGGACACTCTTACCGGGCAGGATGTTCCAAGGGTTTAGTGGTTATCTTCCAGGAGCCTGGCAAGGGTGAGTTCTTTCTTTGGGATGTGCAGGGTTTGGGCAACTCAAGTCCACTGAGTTACCCGTCTACTGACGGCACAATGAGGATGGGGTGTTTAGCATCTCGTGAGGAGATGAAGGTAGAGAATGTGCATTAAAAAGTGGAGGGGAAAAAGAATAGAGGAAAGATGGAAGACTAAGTAGATTGAAACAGGAGGTCCACTTTGTGGAGAGCTCTAGAAGCCAAAAGGAGGAACCCGGACTCAATCCACTGTTCCAATGAGCTGGAATGAAAATGAATAAAAAGCTAATTGGGAGAGATAAAAAAGTAGAATAATGGTTGCCTAGGGCTAAGGGAGGATTGGGAGAGAGGAATGATTGTTAATGAGTACAGGGTTTTGGGGGGGCATGATGAAAATGTTCCAAAATTGATTTGGGTGATGATTGCACAGCTCTGTGAACATGCTAGAATCTATTGAATTGTAGACTTTAAACGGATGAATTGTATGGAATGTGAATTCTACCTTAGGAGCTGGTGGCCATCAGTAGATGGCAGGTGGCCAATCTTGCAACAAGATGAAGACACTCGGGTATTAATCCTTGGCTCAGAGCCTTGTGTGGACCTCCCTCTTCGGGGACACGGCAGGACAGCACAGAGAACACACCAGGAGATCAAACTGGGGTCCAATCCCAGAGCAGCAGAATTTGTCATGGTAGAATCGCAAGCAAGGATTCGGAAACCAAGGAGCATCCTGGGCAGAAGTTGAATGTCTCACAGAGACAGACCCACCGATTCTGTGGACCAGCCTGGGCTGTGTATATGGTGCTGGCCAAGTGTAGCACATTGTGGGTAGAGGACAGGGTTAGAGACCACGGTGGTTAGGACTTCCCTTTGGGTCTAGGAAAGGAGAGTCAGAAAAGGAATCTAGCTCAGGGGCCAAGGGAAGCCTGTCACAATTCAGGAAGAGAAAAATCATAAGAGAAAAGCTAGCCATCCTCCACCATCTTTTCCTGCCCTCAGAGTCTACCAGTAACAGGAATGACCTGTTCCATTGTGCCACCAACAGGGTCTGTGTCATTAGGTGGGTCACTCACCATCTGTGTAAATGCGCTTTTAATTTTCTTATCCATAAAACCTACCCAGCATTTAAAGGTGTATTGTTCCAGTAGTGGAAAATTTCCATAACAAAGCTTTGGGTCCCTCAGTTGAAAAGCTCTAATTGTAAACTCTCTGAGTTTATGGCGTGAGGTGTTGTAGATAATTAAATGTTTCGGTTAATAGAGTTCTACAGAAGCAAGTCACGGGGGAAATTAACAGTTAAAAACCTCTACAAAACTCTACATGCTTCCTTCTGGGAACAATCCTGGAGGAGCCCGGTTGATGGAAGGTGTTGGTTCCGTCAGTACTGGTCAACCGTGGGGTTTCATGCTCCTCCAGAAGAAGCATCGTTATAAAATGGGATCAGGAATAGGGGGTGGCTTTGCGGTGCTCCGTCTGTTCCCTCCTTGGCTTGACGAGCATTGATTGATTCCTGTTGTGTATAAACCTCTGTTGTAAGCAGAATGGGGGATACTCTCCTTCTGCCACAGTCCTTGTCAAATTTATCCACGTCGACATATTTTTGAGACCCCAGTGAGAACTCAGTGGATGACAATGACTGCTGAAGAAGCAACGAGTAGGGGTTGCCCTTCTGTAAGACTGTCTAATGGAAGACATATCATTTCTTTAAAACATTGGTCATGTAGTCAGACAATTAGCTGGAAAGAACGCCTCATCAAGAGCACAGTTGATTGAGACGTTGAAGGAGCATCGACCTCAACTTTGTCACTTCCTGGGAAAGCAGCAGGTACAGTCCACGTGGAAACACAGGGCGTCACTGCCCAGCTGTCTGCTCTGCATAGCCCTCCGTAGCTGACTGCTGTCTTCTCTTGGTGCTCAAAGAATACCTGACCCCAACAGCTGGGAGCACAGTTGTTCTCAAATGACTTGAAGTGTCCACAGCATGATGGGGTGGAGAGAACATACCCAGGTCCCAAGACTTGTTTTCTAGGCTGGACTTGGGACCTGGCTTTGAGCCTCAGCTTACCCCTCTGTATAAAAACTAGATGTGCTACAGACCCATTCTATGAAAACTTGGTCAAGCTACTTAATTCTCTGGGCGTCGGATTCTTCATCTGTAAGTAGGGATGATAATCTATCTTACCGGGTGGTTGTGATGCTTAAATGAGGTACTGCGTGTAAGATGCCTGAAAATGCTAGCTATTATTATGGGTGCTATTGTTATTATTGTTACCCCGTAGCCTACAAGAGCAAACCTTGCGCCTCACTGTGGGAATCCTATAACCCTTTTCTTGTTATCTGGGCATTCATACAGCTGGATGATTATGACAGATAACCTAAACATTGTATTATCCTTGAGTTAGTATCCTACATAAGGAGCAAAACCCTGGGTGCTAGCAGGGAGAGGCATTTTTAAAATTAATTTTTATTGTAGTCTAGTCGCTTTACAATGTTGTGTTAGTTTCTGCTGTCCAGCAAAGTGAATCAGTTATACATATACACATATCCACTCTTTTTTAGATTCTTTTCCCATGTAGGTCATTACAGGGTATTGAGTAGAGTCCCGTGTGCTATACAGCAGGTTCTTAGTAGTTATCTATTTTATATGTAGCAGTGTGTATATGTCAATCCCAGTCTCCCAATTTATCACCCCCTTCCCCCCTTGGTAACCGTAAGTTCGTTTTCTACATCTGTGGCTCTATTTCTGTTTTGTAAATAAGTTCATTTCTACCCTTTTTTTTAGATTCCACATATAAACGATATCATGTATTTGTCTCTGTCTGACTGAACTTCACTCAGTATGATAATCTCTAGGTCCGTCCATGTCACTGCAAATGGCATTATTTTGTTCTTTTTGAGTAATATTCCATTGTATATATGTACCTCATCTTCTTTATCCATTCATCTGTCGATGGACATTTAGGTTGTTTCCATGTCCTGGCTATTGTAAATAGTGCTGCAGTGAACACTGGGGTGCATATATCTTTTTGAATTATGGTTTTCTCTGGATATATGCCCGGGTGTGGGATTGCTGGATCATATGGTAGCCTTATTGTTAGTTTTTTAAGGAACCTCCATACTGTTCTCCATAGTGGCTGCACCAATTTACACTCCCACCAACAGTGTAGGAGGGTTCCCTTTTAAGGAGAGGCTTTTTTTTTTTTTTGCGGAGCACAGGCTCCGGACGCACAGGCTCAGCAGCCATGGCTCACGGGCCCAGCCGCTCCACGGCACGTGGAATCCCCCCGGACCGGGGCACGAACCCGCGTCCCCTGCATCGGCAGGCGGACTCCCAACCACTGCGCCACGAGGGAAGCCCCAAGGAGAGACATTTTTAATGCCAGGGGATTTGCACACGAAAATAAGGGGCCCACATTTCCCAAGTCAATCCCTTGAGGGAGGCAGTTCATTATAAAATGAAATACGTTTATTCAATGGTGAACACACTGCTTTTGGGTGAAATTGATGGTATTTTTTGACATCACCTCTGTACCTTCAACACCAGCCTGGGTACATCAATTTTTCTTTTTTTCATGACACATTGATAGCGCTGCTAGATACCTTTCCTTTGGAAGCAGAATTCCCAGGCAGCGCCCTGGAGCGAGAGCAAAACTTGCAGGGTAACCGTTCTCGGCCTTGACGAGCGTCATCCTGCCTCTGTCAAGCGACATGTGTCGTGACAGCTCACAGCAGCCAAGTAGGTGAATCGGAATAATGTTGGGAAGGTTTTCCTCCTCGCCCACAGAGAGGTTCAGTGTGGTGGGCTGAAGAGAAGGTAAGTTTCACTTTAAATTTAAGGATTTTTAAAAATGGAAGACACTGGGCTTCCCTGGTGGCGCAGTGGTTGAGAGTCCACCTGCCGATGCAGGGGACACAGGTTCGTGCCCCGGTCCGGGAAGATCCCACGTGCCGCGGAGCGACTAGGCCCGTGAGCCATGGCCGCTGAGCCTGCGTGTCCGGAGCCTGTGCTCCACGACGGGAGAGACCACAACAGTGAGAGGCCCACGTACTAAGCAAAAAAAAAAAAAAAAAAAATGGAAGACACTTTAGCTCTGAGTTAAATGTCCGGCTCCTGAGTTATTCCTGGACATAAATAGGGGAGCAGCAGTACCATGAACTGTAGCAAGTTGATCCAGTGGGGGAAGAACAATAAAGTTCAGATCCCTCTTTGGATGGAGCTGAATGGGTATGACTGCGGAGAGGGGTAGGCTCCAGCCATTAATTTTGATAGCTTTAATCCTTCCTTTCTAGATGATACGAGAATGTGCTGTCAGTTGGGCCCTTTAATATTCCTTTTTTCTCCTGCCCTGTCTTCCCATTTCTTTTTTTCTATTCCACCCTCATAGCCCAAAAAGTAACTAGAGGAGAGTGCAAAATTTATTACTCCTTCGTCGTTTTTAGCGGATCCTTTGGACGCGATGGCTAAGCTACAGATTATAACTTGTTCTCAAACCCAAACAGCCTTTTCCATTTACGCAACTGTCCAGAGTAGCACTTGGAAGACTTTCCATCCTCCGAGACTGGTTAGTTCTTATCAGGCCTCACCAGTTGGCACAGTGTTTGTTATGTTCAAGGCTCCATTGGGAGCCTAACGCCTATCCATTTTCTCCTCTCTTGTATGGAAATTCAGGAACACATGACTCTTTCACTTCTCTTAGATTGGAGAGAAAGCAAATAGAATTTTCTTTCCGAGCTCGGGAAATTCATCATAAGCACTGATTCCAGAGCCTGTAGTGACCTTCTCTGCCAAATAATGAACGGTCAGCTGCCCCGCCGACACAAGTGACCATTTGCTGTTACTTTCCTGGCCACTGAGACATTCTTCTGCCCGGGACCCGGCACTGTTTCTAAGGCTGCAGGAGTTTTTACCCAGACTTTCCCAAAGTAGGGAAATTTGGGCTGACATTTTGCAGTCTCTCTGGAGTTTAAGGTCACAGTCTTCACTCTTTTTGCTGCCAACGTGGCTCTAAAAATAGCTTCTGCAACCAAGCACACAAGAAGCAATGAGTTTCATTTTCTGAACTCCAGGCTCCTGTGTCTTAAACTGCGCTGGTAGCACATCCTCATAGCGGCAGAGAGGTTTGTTTTACTGGTTTAAACAATGTAACTACCTGTTCTGAATGATGGAGCGGTGGCCCCTTCAAAACATTTTGAGAACCGGGCAGTGTGAAAAGCCTGGGAAAACTCACCCACCGAGGATGCCCTTTATAGACTTGGTAGGATGCCCAAGTCAGTATTTTGGAGTCTGACTTCCGTGCATGAAGTTCAGTGGACCCCAGGCTCCTAAGAAGTTTAACTTAAAGGAAAGAGGAGAAAAACGTTCCCTTGAGTGTCTTTGATTAACACTGAATTTCCGAGTGTGATGTGCTTGGTAGCTGCGGGCGGTTTCCAAGACAGAACCAGCTGTGGGGTGAGCAATTCCCATGCTCCAGCCATACCTGAACTTTCAGGTGGAGGGAAGGGCTCTGAGAATGACTCCTGGCAAGTGGCAGCTTTTTACTTTAGAGGTCGATCCCATCTCCAATCCAAATTCAATTTATCGTAAGCCAGTAGTGTGGTATCTATTTATTTATTAATGAGTTCATTCATCATTCATGTATTCATTTATTTCGCCATCCCTCAGTAAAGGTTTGTAGCAAGTTGCTTTCATCTGTACTGAAAAACAAACTGACAATAACTCTTAACCCAGACATTGCTCTTAATTCTGTATATACCACCCCGTTCCCCTGATGTATGTGATGATGAAGTAAATGGAAGCAAAAAGGCAATGAGGCCAAAGAAAGGTTGTGAACATGAACTTTTTCACCTGGCCTCTGGTACCCTCGTCTCAATTAAATGCTCTGATGTGGAGATGAATGATAAAATATCCCATCTGCCGTTAGGTTGTTAGCAAATTTCTTCAGTTTCTTTTTTTTAATAAATTTGTCTTATTTATTTATTTATTCTTGGCTGTGTTGGGTCTTTGTTGCTGCACGCAGGCTTTCTCTAGTTTCTAGGCGTGCAAGCTTCAGTAGCTGTGGCACATGGGCTAAGTAGTTGTGCCTCGCGGGCTGTAGAGCACAGGCTCAGTAGTTGTGGCGCATGGGCTTGGTTGCTCTGTGGCATGTGGGATCTTCCCGGATCAGGGCTTGAACCCGTGTCCCCTGCATTGGCAGGCGGATTCTTAACCACTGTGCCACCAGAGAAGCCCCAATTTCTTTACTTTTAAATTGAATGTCTTGGACAGGAAAGAGCAGAATATTCAATCATTCATTCACTCACTGGCAAATATGGATTGAGCCCGTACTATACGCCAGACTCAGCCAATTCAGAAATCTAGGGACTGCTGGTTACCGACAATAGGTCATTTCTTTGGAAATGCACGGCCTCTTCAGGAAAGAATACTCGTCTCAGATGGTTTCTGGGTGTGTGCGGACAGATAGGCTTATTCCCCCTAAATGGCTGAGCAGAAGCCTCAGGGTCTTTGTGTGTCTCCTCTTCCCTTGGGCAGTGTCCTTGGCCCTCCTGGCTGCTGCTGGCTCTACTGCTGTCACTGGCAAATGTCTGCAGCTGGCCTAACTTGTGATCTGACTTCTTGGCTTGATGAGGGCCTGTCTGCCTTGGGTCCCTGTAGCCCATGCTTGCTGCAGACACCTGAGCTTAGGTGATGTTTCCCCCCACCCATCCCAGCAGGCTCATCTCACTGGGAGAGGGACCCTCAGCTGTTCCTCTGGCTTTCAACTCGGCCTCCCCCTTCTCTCCATGGGAACTGAACCTCCCGCCACACGGCCCCACTGCGCCATCATGGTCACTTGGATGAGATGGGCCCCAGATGGATGTGAGGCCACCTGTGAGGCAGGCTTCTTCCACAGTCCCCATGGAAAATGGGAGCAAAAGTCCCCCCCTCCACCCTCTGTGCCAACTTCACTATCAAACACATCTCTCCATGTCTCTGGACCAAACCTGGGCACATGTCCCCTCTCCCCACCTTCCTGTCCCTTGTCCCCCCCCATGAGATCTGAGGTGGGAAAACCATGGGCTTTTGTTTAAAACGCTTCTTAATTCTTCCCTGCACCAGCCCCAGTACTTGGCTTTCTCTCCAGTTATAGAGCCCATGGTCTGCTTCCTCTGAGCTTTACATCACCTCCTGAAGGCTTTACCTCTTGCAGAGCAAAGAAAAGGGGATTTCTGAAGGAGAGCTGCTCCCCAGGCCCTGCATCACCCAGGGTTTGGAGGACGAGTGGGGACAGCAGTGAGGACCCGTGTCTTTGGTCAGCCCCGCCCTTCATCCCCTAGCTTGTTCTCTCCCCGGCTCCTCCGAGACCCCTGCCCTACCTTCTTGTTCACACACCCAGCCCCACTCTAGGTCGTGGGCCAGGATGTCTGACGTGGGGGTCAAGGCTCAAAACCAGCAGCTGCGCTGTGAGCTGAGAAGCTGGGTTCACATCTTGAACCGTGAACCTCCGGGCATCCTTGCCAGAATCCCCTTCATCCCATTCACCAGTGCTGCTCCCACGGGCCCTTGTTCTGATCATGAGGCTCTGGATTGACGTCCCCACATTGACATGCTCCAGTCCACGAGTATGCCCTGTTCATAGACTCCTGGCTTCCAGAGAGCCGGGGCCTTTCTGACTCTGGCCAGTCTGTCTCTCGGGATACCAGCCATCCACTCGGAGTCCTAGGTGTCTAGAAATGTTTGCAGTGCCTGCCTGCCCTGGAATCACACCTCTGAATCCTGCTTCTTTGTTGGCCTGCTGCGCCCCTGCCCCCAGCCCCAAGATCACCCTTTGGATTCCTGGTGTCCCGATGGATCACTGAGCTCTGGTTGTAAATTGCTGGGATCCTCAAATGCAGTGATTGTGTTTGAAGGGCTGAACTGGGACTTCCCTGGTGGTCCAGTGGAAGTCCGAGCTTCCACTGCAGGGGGCATGGGTTTGATCCCTGGTCGGGGAACTAAGATCCCGCATGTCGTGCTTGGCGTGACCAAAAAAGCAAATAAAAAAATAAAAATGAAGGGCTGCACTTTTTCAGGCCACCTCTGTGCCTCTGTGGCTGGTATAAAACCTTCCTTGACTCCAAATGGCCACCTTGACCTTTCTAACGCCAGTCTTGATGTATCCCCTTGTATATACTCTCATGCCTCTAAGTTGTGAAGGAGGGTGGTCTCATTGATTGTAAATTTTTATGTGACCAGGACTTCCATACTCTCCTCTCCCAAACCCTATAGTAGTTTCTTAAAGGTAACTGTGCCCAGAAAAAAAAAAAAAAAAAAAGAAAACTTAAATCTTGTTATCTCTGGAAAACTGGAATATTGGCATGAAGAAACTTGAAATTGCAGAGACTTCAAATCCCGAAGAATATGAGGAAGGAAGAGCTGAGGCTGACAGCCATGAAATTAGAGCTCTATAATTCGTCTGTAGGCTTTCAGGAACGGAAGAAATAAGAATAATTTTCTGCCCTGCTTCTAATCCAGATGTTGTCTTCCAGCCCAGCAGAGAAGAACAAGGGGCAGGGACGAGGACACTGGAGAATTTAAAAATCACATTATAACAATACTTTTTAAATTATTCATGGTAAAATTTATTATGTATGCATTGTAAGTTTAATATTCATTGGAAAAATTTAAAAATAAAAAAAGGCTTAGATAATTGCTCATAATCACACCACCTAGTGATAACCGCTATTAATATTTCATTAGTTTTTTACATGTTTTAAGTTATTTTGTAGTTTTATAAAAATTATATATGGATGTGTTTAAAAAGTCAAACATATATTCTGCAAGGCTCTATTCACTCTCTAGAGACACCACTCTCCACTCTTGTAAATGATCCTTTTGTTTACCTCTCGATCGCCACACACTCACAGTTCTACTTCTTGTTTTTTGAGATGTAGGTGTGTTTCTTAACCTCCTACTACGAAAGATGACGTAATAACTCTCTATCACTCACCCACACCCACAACCATATTTACACATCCTTCTCATTCCTTCCCCCATCCTCCATTATAATTATATTGTAATTTTGTTTAGATCACTTTTTAATATTTACGTTATTATAACTACTTACAGCTGATTCACACAAGGTTATTTCCCTTTTCCGGCACAGCTTTTTGTTTTCTGTATGCTTAGTTACTGCCTTTCTGTCTGTTTGCTTACTTCGTTCTCTATATACTTTTCACTAACTCAACCCCAGACCCTCTGCCTCTTGTCTGAATTCGCTCTCAATCCTCTCAGCCACATTAGATATTCTGTCCAGTTCATCTTTTTTGAAGAAGACTTTCCAGAGTGCTCTGACCCTTTCCATCAGGACTGGCTGCCCAGTGGAACACAGATTCTGGGGTTCCCTTCAGTTCTTTCCAGTGTTGGATCCGCTGTGTCCTGATCCCATGTCTTTCTTTTCTCGACTTACTCCTTCATTTTAGTGATGAATCCTCCTCAAGTAAATTTTTTAGTCCTTGCATACCTAAAAATATCTGGATTCCCACTTCCCACTTGGAATGATTTTCCCTCCTGTGTTCCATTGTCTCCACACTTCCAATATAGCTATTTGGGAGTCCAGGGCCATCCTGACTCCTGGTTTTTTGAAAGTAACTTTTCTTTATCTTTTTAGAAATCCTTTTATCCCAGGTGTTCTGAAATTTCACGATGATGTGCTTTGGGAGAGATTTACATTTATCCATGATGCTGAACCCTCGTTAGAACTTTCCAACGGAAACCCATGTTCGTGGTTGATATTCTTCGTGTGTGTGTGTGTGTGTGTGTGTGTGTGTGTGTGTGTGTGAGAGTGTTCTCCATTTTTTGGAACTCCTTTTGTTTGGGTGTTGAACCTCCTGGACTGGTTCTCTAATTTTCTTATCTTTTACTTTCTTATTTTTCATTTTTTGTGTTTTGACTGTACTTTCTGGGAAATTTCCTTAACTTTATTTTCTAAACTTTCTTTTTCTGCTTTTGCGTTACAATTTTCCAGAGCTCTTATTGGTTCTTCAGTTGAAGTTTTGTTACAGCACCCAGTTCTTGTTTTATGAATGTGGTATATTCTCTAATTATCTGAGGTTCAAAACAAAAAGCATGCCCATCTCTCAAACATACTATTAAATCAAAGAATCTAGATCCCAAAGAGTCGATATACAGTTTTATTCTTTTTACGTAAATTTCAAAATCAAGCACAACTAATCTGCAGTGTTGGAACTCAGAATGGGGGAGGTAACAAGAGGGTCGTGACTGAGCGAGCACACAGGAGGATTCTGGGACAATGGTCACCTTCTGTTTCTTGACCTGATAATGGTTAAATGGGTGTGTTCCATTTGTGAAAATTGACAGAAGCCAAACACTTGAGATTTGCACGCTTTTCTGTAGCTCTGCTCTACTTTAATAAAAAGCTTTCATTAGAAATAACAACTGACAACACTTCTGAAGTCTTCATAATTCTAATAAATTTTGCTGATTTTCTTTTTATTTTTCAAGGTGAAGCATCCCATTACGAACAAATAAACATAATGTTGCCTCTTTCTTTCCTTTCATTATATTTAACTTTTGTATTGTCTCAAGTGAAATCTACCAAACAATACTGAATATGAATGGTGGTCTTTATGTCAGCAGGTCTTATTTCATTCCTGACAATGAAATCCTTTGAGTGTTTCACCAGTATGCCTAATATTGGATATTTGTTTTAAAGAGATATCAAGTTAGGGAAATTTTCTTTCTAAGTGAGTAGGAGTTTTTCTTGGGAATACATACTGAATATTTTCACATGGCTTTTTGACATTTATGAAGGCAATTATATGTTTTTTCTCTTGGTTTATTAATATTTTAAATTATATTAATAAATTATCTAAAATAAGGCCATATTTGTATCCCTGAGATAAACTCTACTTGGTCCTAGTGTGTTAGGTGCTAGTATTTTAGTTAACAATTTCAGTCCTCAACTGATTAGTGAAACTTGTATGTAGCCTTCTCTTTTGTGTGTGTTGTCTTTTGGTTTTTTTTTTTTTTTTTTCGGTACGCGGGCCTCTCACTGTTGTGGCCTCTCCCGCTGTGGAGCACAGGCTCCGGACGCGCAGGCTCAGCGGCCACGGCTCACGGGCCCAGACGCTCCGCGGCACGCGGGATCCCCCCGGACCGGGGCACGAACCCGCGTCCCCTGCATCGGCAGGCGGACTCTCAACCACTGCGCCACCAGGGAAGCCCTGTCTTTTGTTTTTTAAATAACAGCATTGTTGAGATATAATTCACATCATATGTTTTACCCATTTAAAGTGTATGATTAAATGTTTTTTAGTATATCCAACAAGTTGTGCAACCATCACCATGATTTTAGTACATACTCATCACCTTAAAGAAATCTGTTACTCATTTGCCCTGACCCACACAGTCCTTAATTTACTAATCTTTCTGTCTTTATGGATTTGCCTACTTTGGACATTTCATGTAAATGGAAAAAGTGGTATTCTGGGGACCGGCTTCTTTCACTTAGCATAATGTTTCCAAGATGTATGTGATGGATTTACTGCTTTTACCATGAGCATTATACATGCTTGGAGAAGATTACAAACTTTTGCATTTTCTTTTATGTTCTGGGCTACTTCAGATTTCGTGCCATTTTCTCTTCCTCGAAAAATAAACAGAATGTACTTGTACAGTCTGGGTCTAGTGCCTTTTTGGACAGTAATTCTTGATGACTTTTCCAGGCTTTTCAATGAATAGTCTATGCCAGTTTTCTCCTGTCTCAGAAAGCTTTCTGGAGTGACATTTTTGCCATTCATTTGTCATTAAGACATTTAAAACCTTCTTTATATTTGTGGTCAAAGCCCCTTCTCAGTCCTCATGGCATTTATATGTTTTTTCTTTCCTTTTAAAATTAGATTTAATTTTAAAATCGATTTCATTTCCCTTTTCGAAGAACCAACTCCTTATTTATCAATTCCTGTTCTTCTCTGGATATGAATTCTACAATTTGGTTTGTCTTTTCTTCTTTTACCCTTGGTTTCTTGCTTTTTATGCCTCTGAGTTGAAAAAATCAGTTCATTTATTTTCCTCTTGTCTTGCTTAATAGCAAAAGCCTGTGTTATGTGTTTTTCTCTTGAGCACAGATCTTCCCACAGCTCATAAGTTGTTTTTTTTTTTTGGCGGTACGCGGGCCTCTCACTGTTGTGGCCTCTCCCATTGCGGAGCACAGGCTCCGGATGCGCAGGCTCGCGGCCATGGCTTACGGGCCCAGCCACTCCGCGGCACGTGGGATCTTCCCGGACCGGGGCACGAACCGGTGTCCCCTGCATCGGCAGGCGGACTCTCAACCACTTGCGCCACCAGGGAAGCCCCAGCTCATAAGTTTTTATATGTAGTGCTAGAGTTGTCACTATTTTGTAAATAGTGTAAAATTTCAATTTTTATTTCCTCTTTGATCTAAGAAATATTTAGAAGTATTTTTCATAACCAATGTTTAAATGTTAGGGTTTTTTTTTAATCTGTTAAGCCTTCATTCTTAATTTCTTGCTTAAACTGCATTGTGATGATTTTTTAATTATTATTAAGATTTTTTGGATCAACTTTTATAATGGTTATTGGAAAAGAAATTGTGTTCTCATTGTATTGTCCATTGAAAGAAAATACCATTTTTACTGATTGGCATTTGCTTCTGGTTTGTCCCTGAGGAGCGGTACAAGCTGAGCTGAGCAGAGGTGACCCTCTGTCTACTTTCTAGTTCAGTGTCTCATGGGAATGGGAATCTCCAGTGGGTACAGGCTCAGGGGCTCTGGAGCAAAAGTAAATTATATTGCTTTTTTTTTTTTTTTTCCTGGCAAGTTCTGTTTCATGAAGTATAGTCATAATATTTGCTCTGCTCAATCCTGGGTAGCTTTTTTTCAGTTTTCCTTCATATGCCTTAAAAAGGTTGTCAATTCTGCCTAGAACCTGGCCCTGATTCTCCATCAGTCTTAGTATTCTTACTTGTCTCATCCATCATTTTCTCTGTTCTCATTGGTGGCTCAGTGAGTCCCAGACTCTGAACTCTAGGAGGAGTCATGCTTACCTTAGTTATTGTTATCTTTCTAAGGTATAGTCCCCAGCCTGAAACATAGTATTTTTTTGCATGAATGCAAGTTGAGAGTGGCTGGCTGAGGTGGGGGGTGTTGCTAACTGATTTCATGTTTTTTTAATTGAAGTCTAGTTGATTTACAATGTTGTGTTAATTACTGCTATACAGCAAAGTGATTCAGTTATAGATATATATGTGTGTATATATATATATATATATATATATATATATATATATACATTCTTTTTTTCAATATTCTTTACTGTTATGGTTTATCCTAGGATATTGAATATAGTTCTCTGTGCTATACAGTAGGACCTTGTTGTTTATCCATTCTGTATATAATAGCTTACATCTACTAACCCCAACCTCCCACTCCATCTCTCCCCCAACCCCCTCCCCCTTGTTAACCACCAGTCTGTTCTCTATGTCTGTGATTCTGTTTCTGTTTCATAGATAAAACCAGTTTCATTTTGAACATCATTCATAATTGTATTCTAGATATTTGTCTAGCATAGTAACCTGGGTAATCAGCAAACTTGATTCTAAAATATTCACTATGGGCATTCTTTAATATCTATCCTTTCCATGTAAGATAGTGTGGAAAGGGCAGATGCGGAAAGGCTGGGAAGTGAGCAACATGGGAGGATGTTCTCCCATCCTCCTCCTTTGGACCACTTCATGTTTTTTTCAGCAGCCTTCTCCCTCTCATCAGGTCCTCACTGGATGCTGAGTGCCTTCATCCGGCTCCTTTTGTCCACATCAGCAGACACACTGATTGACCCACATCCCCCTTGAAAGAACTTTCTCTGTCTGGCCCCGGCTCGGTAACTGACTTGCTAATCCCTTATAAACCCTTGCATATTACAATTCAAAAATATTATATAATAACTCAACATGTCCCATGAGTATTAATACTTTTCAGGTTTCTTTTGGGGAGGGGGTTGGTTTTTTAATCAGAGTCTTTACTCATCTCCTTGTTTGTTGATTCAGCAGACATTTCTTGAACAGCACCGTGAATCAGGCACTGTACCAGACCCTGGGGGACAGCAAGAGTTAATACTCACAGAGAAGACAGCTGTCTTGCAGTTCAGGCTCCCCAGCCTGGGTCGGGGAAGGGTGTTCCATCTGGAACCTCAGATCCCACTGGGCAAACACCACACTGGGTAGGCCATGACTTTTCTTTAAAAGATAGTCCTGTTTGCCTAAGAGAACAAGTCAGACTTTTAAAACCAAGTAGACCTGGATCAAACCTCGGCCTCAGGACTTGTTAGCTGTCTGTTACCTGAAAACTCTGTTTACCTCTTGGTGGGTGTCAAGCCAGAAGACACAACCAAGCCAAAGATCAGAAGAAGGAAGGATTCATTACTAGCAGCAAGGAAGGAGAACACCAGGCATCTTTCCCAAAGCAGTGTCTCCCTCCACAGCAAAGATGGGGAAGCTTTAAGCTCAGGGTACCTGCATATTCCTGAAGGGGCTTGGGCGGTCGAGTTCGAGCTTTAGTTGATTGAAGTCACGAGGGTCAGAAAAAGTCAACATCATCATCCCTTAGGTTCCCGTAGATCTGGTGGTTGAGCTTCAGGCTAATCTTTACCATTAAAACAGAACTGGATAGAGGGGTGGGATAGGGAGGGTGGGAGGGAGGGAGACGCAAGAGGGAAGAGATATGGGGATATATGTATGTGTATAGCTGATTCACTTTGTTATACAGCAGAAACTAACACACCACTGTAAAGCAATTATACTCCAATAAAGATGTTTTAAAAAAAACCAAAATAAACAGAACTGGAGTCTTTACAACTGATACATTATCTTTGCTATTGCCTGATAATAGGCAATGTTTCTGCATTCTTTTGTTACCTTGTAATCATTTACTACTAAGACCTGTTCAAGGAGAAGCACTGTGTAGCCAGGCTAAGATCACAAAATGGCTTAGGCCAAAAATGGCTTCTCTCATGTCAAGAAAGCCATGCCTGATTCTCTTTCTCTGGGGATCCCCTACCCTATCTGCTTACATGTCTTGGTTCATTTCAGTGAGCCTCAGGTCCCATGAGAAGTCTCAGCAGAGATTGTTACCTCTCGGGGCTCCTGTGAAGCTTAAGGGAGGTGGCATGTACAATGCCATTTACCTGAGTTAGTTCTTTCCTACAGTTCTTAAGGGAGGTGGCATGTACAATGCCATTTACCTGAGTTAGTTCTTTCCTACAGTCTCGAAAATCAAGTGCGAGGCCTGGCAAGGGGGGAATGTTGGTGCTATAGCATTTACATCTTAAAATAAGCCTCTTTGGAGAAAGGAGCTAATGACACTTTATCCCAAACAGTGGGCGTCAGTGGGAGGTAGGGCATACAGCCACCCCCTGCCCCCACTCTGTGAAGCCATGCTGTGTTCCCCGGTAGGGCCTCTGTTATCACCTACCCCATCCTGCCATGGAGTAACCACAGCAAAGCTCAGTGTGCGAGGTCGTCCAGACCTGCTGCCAGGTTTAGCGGCTGGCTGGTCCGTTTTCCACCACAGGTGTAGTGGGACTCTATTCTGTGTATCAGAAGACTAACCTCTGACTCATCTTTGATTGCTCCAGGACCAAAGAAAGTAGAACTCTTTCCCATTGAATTAAAAGCTGCATAGAGCAATAGGTGAACACCTCAGATACACAGGTGGACGTAGAGCTTTCCATCAAATAGACAAGGATGGCAGTGTTGGACCACAGGACTGGGGGGGATAGTGAAATATCATGAGGTCCCTGTTTCTTAAGTAGTTTTGATCACACATGACAGAAAAAAATAAACAGAAGCTGTACGAGAGGAAAAGTTTTCTCTTCTACTCTTCTAGGTTC